>NW_005842116.1:2130662-2137602 GCF_000455745.1 Alligator sinensis | reverse complement strand
AGCAGGAAGACCAACCAGCCTATCTCCCCATCCCAGCAAACAGGAACGTCTCTGCTCCGTAAGTCAGCAAACAGCAGTAGTGCACGAGCCTTTCACTTACTTGATAAAGTATATGGCCCCCTGGCATGTGCTGTCCATCTCCCAGCCTTTGGGCAAGTCTGTGAAGATACATCAGAAGCAGACATTGCTCAACCATTCATCTGTGGAACTCCCTGTTGCAGGCAGGTTTTACTGGATTATGTTTCCAGAGAGCAGTCAGCCTTCATGTCAATCTGCTGCAGCTTTATTAGCTAGGCTCAAAATTAAACCAGGTTACCAGCCTCCAGGGCATCATAAGATCAGCAGCTGAGTTCAGGGGAAGTTCCCTCCCTTGAGACGCTATTGTACAGCTGGGTGCAATCATCTGCCCTTCCCCCAACACCCATCTCTGGTCACTGTTGGAGAGAAGTAGATGCAGCATTAGATGCATGGGGGCTTTCGGCAGAGGTTGAAGGCATGGCCTCCTCCTGTCCCCCACCCACCATAGTCCAACAGGGTCTCCCAGGGGCTGGGGGCCCAGAGAATCACCCTGTTTGCCATCCCTTAAAACTGGCTCTGGTGGGAATTACTGGAAAATGAGGCGGTTGTAAGGAGGGAGATGTGGGGTAGGGGACTGGGTGGGCGGCTGAGCCTGTTCTAGTCTGACAACCCCGTGTTCCCCGGTGACAAACCTGACTGCCGTGCACATGGAATGCTGCATCTCAGGAAATTTCAGCTGAAAATGACCTGTTGACACCCGCCCTTCCCAGCACACACAGCCCATGGCGGCTTAGAAACAGCAGCCCACATTCATCAAAGACAATATCAACACCCCCAACAACACTGGGGGGGCCTGCTGGCTCTTCTGTGCATATGGACAAGAGTTTCAGAAGTGGCTAGTGATTTGGAGTGGGGAAGAAGGTAGGGATGGGAAGGAGGAGTATAACTTAAGGGAACTGATTTTTAGGCAGCCCTGAGCAACCACCTTATGAAAGTCAGACTCCTTGAAGGCATTTCATGTTGGGCATCCAAGGGCAGATGGACAAAGCTGCTAGCCACTTTATAACTAAGTGCCTTTGCACAGAGAAACTGAGCCTTGCTGTGTGACAGCAGAGCTGTGAACATTATGAAACCTGGAATAATTTTTAGGGTAGTTTGGCTTCTTGCCATCTGATGCCCTGTATGTCACTTGGTTTGAATACAAAGAAAACTAGAGGCTGTTTGTTTTACTTGTGTTTCTAGTCAGGTTTGGTTTCAGGCTCCACCATATCATAGCTCATTGCCTGTGTCCCAGTTCCCAGCAGAGAAAAGGAACTGAAATTCTTCTGGGACAGTCACAGGCCTCAAGCCTGCCAGCAAGAGCCCCTTCAAGAGGTTGGCCACTTTGTCCCAAGTGGGCAAGGTTTGTTAGCCTCTTGATCACCAGATCCTGTGCTACCATACCTGTACCTCCGGGATGGCTTTCCAGGAGGTATGTTGGCAGCATCTGTTGCAGGGCATTCAACTGGAGGGAGCATGCCATCAGGAAGAAAGGGAAGCAACTGCAACCAGGGAGATGCAATACCTGCCCACAAGTCAGAGCAAGCCTGGCCCTTACCTGCACTGACAAAACACCCACTTTGGATGGAGCGTCTGGTGCTTGGGTGCACCCAGCTGGTCGATTGTGTCTCATCACTGCAAAGAACAAATAGACCATTAGAAGGGACATGGGATTGAATGGGAGAGAGTCCCCATCATGGCCCCCAAACCACAACAGGGAGGAAACATGCAGGGTGAGGCAGGGCCATACTGCTAACAGAGGGTTTCTCTGCACCTTCTTCCACTTAAAGTTGCTGTCTGCTGTAGCCTGTAGGCCTTCCTCTCTGCCTTGACTCCTATTTTTCCATTCATATGGTCCACAAAAGGGAAGTCAGGGAGAAGCTCGGGCAGGGGAATTCACTATCAGACACGAGATAGGCCTGTAGGTTCCCGGAAAGGGGTCACGGACAGCAGCCCAAGTAGGGATAGCTTCTCAGACCCTTCCCAGAGCAGTGGCCCCTGTGTGCAGGGGGACCCTCCTGTGCCATTCCTCCTTCCAACAGAGCTACCAGACTTCAGGGCAGAGAGGAGCAGCATTGGCTGGGACAGCCCAAACTCCCCTGGGGCAGAAGTGCAACCACAGGGGGAAAAAAAAACAGGCGATGGTTGAAGTGTGATCATGGAGGTGGGGTCCTTGGGTGCATGGAGCAGCAGCAGACAACAGCAGAACAAGTAGAATCAGAGGGAAGTAGGGCCCCGCCTGTCATAGCCCCAGGACCCTTCTCATTCCCCACTGCCCCTTCTCGGCTGAGCCAGTCCTTCTGGCCCTCCCCTCTGCCAAGCCCCCTTTGCCGCCAAAGTCTGGGCTGAAAACACGGCTGCTGCCTGGCTTTGAACATGCACCTGGTAGGATTAAACTGCCCTCCTGCCCCCATGCATAGCACAGCGAGAAGCCCATAAGGAAAAGACCGTACTTGATGAAGAAGACTCGCCCGTCTCCACACACCCCGTATGTCCACCTGCCCGGCAGGTCCAGCCAGTCAATGTCATCAGCCATCGAGGTCCCGACACAGAAGGCAGGCAGAGGGGGAGCAATGCGGAGGTGCCAGACTCCCGAGTCCAACCCTGCCCGTGCTCAGCCTCCTGCCCTACTGCTCCTCCAAAGGCAGCGGTGGTGGGGAGCGAAGTCTGGGTGCTGGTTAGTGAGTATAGAGCAACTCCAAATCCACCCTGGCCAGTCCCACAGAAGCAAACACTTGTTCAGCTCAGACCTTCCACTGAGACTCTGTTTGCTGCAAATAGCCTAGGAGGGAGGAAAACACCATAAATTTAACCCCCTCAGAGCCAGGCTGCTGTGTTGCCAATGACCTGCAGCACAGAGGCCACTCCTGTCACGCCGGTGACAGACATACCTCTCTGCATGAGTCTCACAGACTCACCCAAAGCAGTTTCCTTCGCTGTCTGCTTATTATAATTACCACCAATTAAGTCAGGGCTGAGTAATGACAGAGCTACACCTTCCCTCCCCTGCTACCTTTAAACAGGGTTCGTCTTTTCCCTCAAAGCCAAGCCGAGGCATTATGGTGGGCATCCTGATTGCTATACGCAGCAGCATCTGAGCTGCCCACTGGGTATTTTCTTCCTCTCTTCAAAGCCATCAATTAAACCTCTTTTTAAGAGGAAGGTGGGGTGGGGAGTGGCAAGGGAGAGGAATTACAAAGGGCTCTCATCCAAGGCTGCGTATTTTCCAAATCCTCCATGGTTTAGGGGAAAGAGCAATTTTTAAAAGCTGCCTTTAGTTCATCTGGTGCATGAAGGAGTTGCTTTCCAAACCAGTGGGGCTTGGCATGGCTGCCGTGGCAAGACTCATCACAGCAAGAGCTCCCCATGCAGGCTTTGGGGAAACCAGTTTGCCTGAAACCTTGGCATGGTCATCCCAAGAGTTCTTTGAGTCAGTGGGTGTGAGAAATGTGTCTGGTTAGTTCCTTGTGACAACGGGGAAAAGGATGAGCTGTGGTTGTTGTTATTTGGAGGCCCGCAGTCTCACCCAGGCAGAGGTGCAGTGGGGTCAGAGTACTGAGTAGTTTCGCTGTCTTTCTGGCTGCATCAGACTCCTGGTATGACCCTTCATGCATCACGCAGGCCTCAGTGGCACAAACACTCATGCATGTCCTGAACGATCTGTAGGAGAGCTCCCGCTGAAGCTAATGGCTCTACTGGGGCATGGTGGCGAGCAGGATCAGGGCCTTCATCCATCTAGATTGCAACTCCCTATCACAGCAACAGGGACAATAGCACTTCACTTATCTCACCCTCTCCCTGCCTGGCCCTTTTAGATTGCAAAGGTGAAATCCTGACCCCAGTCACTTCAGAGGCAACTCCACTTTCACCTCAGAATATGACTCAGAGAACAGATCAATTCTACAAAGCTTTGCTGGGGAGGGGTGTGAAATGGTCGCATCCCTTAGGAGAGGTAGCTATGCTGGTAAAACCCCTGGGGTGGGTAAAGCTGTGCCACAAAAGAGGACTCCTGTTGATTTTGCTTGTCATCTGGGGAAGTGGTATAGCTTCATCATCAGAAAATCCCCAGCTATTCATATATGCAGTCTTTGCTTCCAGGCCCTGGTAGCAAAGCTACACCAGCCTAGCCATAGCAGCAAAGGCTCTCTAGTGTAGACCAGCCTTATATTCTCCAGGGCAGGGAATGTCTCCTACTATGTGACTGTACAGCACCTGGCACCATGGGACCCTGGCTCACAGCAGCATGCCATAATGTAACTATTAAATAAAGTGACTTCCAGCCTAGAAGAGTCTTGCTTTGTAGGCAGCTAAGTTGTGGCGCTTCGGTCTGGAAAGGGAGGCCGGTACAACACGGTCACATCAGCAGCTACATCTAACTGAAAAACCCCCAGACTGCAGAAGAGAAGAGTAACTTGCTTCTGTTTCACGAGGCTCTGGAGCATGCTATTTCTGGCTGGGAACAGATTTTTAGTTATGTTGCTTTGGTCTCTTTCAAGATTTAGGCAGTGAAGGGAAGGAAAGGAATAGCAGAGTCAGGTATTCCTTGTCTGAGGCGCTTCGAGTAAAAAATGGTTCCATAAAGTCAAACATAGTAAAGGCTCAGTTCCTAACCCTTTCTGGGCACTTGGAGAGGTACCAGCAGGTCAAAGACCCTGCCGACACTGGTGCTTGGCCCTCGCTTTAGGCACGATGAGTAGCCCCACTGACTTCAGCAGAATTATTCTCATGATTGACGACTGAACACATGCCTGAGGGGTTGCAATATCAGGGGCCTTGTGGGGCAAACTGATCCAATCTTAAAAGACTCTTTTCTCTCCCCAGGTAATTCTCTAAGGAAATACGAATTTCAGGGTCCTTTTTGCTGTGTCCTGAGGGGGGAATGCCTGTGCCAATTATAAAGAACCATCTAATCAGATTTTAGCATAAGGAACTAGAAGGAGCTGTTCCAATCTCTGGGGTAAAAAATATGTGGATTTTCAGAGGGCTTTATTACAACATCCAGCCAAGAATCCAGAGCTGCTTTAGGCTCTGTTCTGTCAGGTAAATAAATCAGCTTTTATTACTTTCCACAAGAGATTTTTTTCTCTTCTTTTATATCTTAATCCAATGGAAACTCCAGGGAGAAACACCAGCTGTTGGCTTTTTTTAATCTCTCTAAGTGTTCTTTTTTATTAACCCATGTATTTTTGAATGAGGGGGACAGGGAACAAACCAAGTTTCCATGTGAGAGACATTACAAGCTCCTGTTGAGCTTTGTGTTTCTATAAATTATCCAGCTGAGGCTCTCAAGGCATTTCCTTTTTCTACATCAAATGCCACATCCCTCCTGGGCAACATGTACTTTTTTCCTCCTTTTACGTAGGTCAAGAGGCAGAGAAATGAAGTCTGCTGAGGCTCACATCAGAGTCCCTTGAGAACAACACCTCTGGTGGTCTCATTTCCAGTCTCCTTTGACCCCAAGGCCGGTGGAGAATTGCCTACATATGCATCAGAGGCACCTCACCAATAAGCTCTCCATCCAGAAAGATCTGAGGGTGGCACACACATAGGAGATACTAAAGACAGCTTTGCTTCAGAGCTTCACTTGCACTGGTACAGCATAGGCACGGATTGTTTAAGCAGCAGCTCTGCAGGAAAGGACCTCGGGTTACAGTGGGCAAGAAGCTGAATATGAGCCAACAGCATGCCCTTGGTGCCAAGAAGGCTAATGGCATCCTGGGCTGCATTATAAGGAGGGTTGTCAGCAAATCAAGGGAAGTGATTATTCCCTTCTGTTCTGCACTGGTGGGGCCACATTTGGAGTGCTGTGTCCAGTTTTGGGCCCACTACAGAAAGGATGTGGACAAATTGGTGGGAGTCCAACAGAGAGCAACAAAAAATGGTTAGAGGGCTGGTGGACATGGCTGATCAGGAGGGAACTGGGCTTATTTAGTCTGCAGAAGAGAAGACTGAGGGGGGATTGAATAGCAGCCTTCAACTCCCTGCAGGACGGCTGCAAAGAGGATGGAGCTGGACTGTTCTTAGCGGTGGCAGATGACAGAACAAGGGGCAATGGGCTCAAGTTGTAGAAAGGGAAGCTGAGGTTAGATATGTGGAAAAACTCTCTCACAAGAGTAAAACACTGGAACAGGTTACCCAGAGAGGTGGTGGGATCTCCATCCTTGGAGGCTTTTAAGACCCAGCTAGACAAAGCCCTAGCTAGGATGACCTAGTTGAGGCCGATTCTGCTTTGAGCTGGGGCTTGAACTAGATGTGACCACCTGAGGTCCCTTCCAATCCTAATTTTCTATGATTCAGGAAAACGCATCTTCCCATTACAGTCATCTTCCGAAAGTAGGAAGCCTGCGTATCACGAACTGCAACGATGTACCACACACATGCCTTTGGTATACATGTACACAGCCTGCTGGCTTTCTTGGCAGGGCCTAGTTTGTGTTGCAACGTTAACATTACTTAAAGTGTCAGTTTGCTAGGAGGGTGTGGAGAAGAATGTGCGAATTACACTAATACCAGGGCAGGTGTCAGGGTGAGGTGCAGCTTGAACAGGAAGAGACTTGCTGTGTTATCCCTCTGCACAGGGAGGGGAGCAGTCAGTCGCAGCCTATTTTGTAATAGAAAGGCTGAGAGTTCAGAAATGACAGTGTTCTGCTAATTAGTCCCTGTTTGTCAGCCGCTGAGACATCCCATCTGCAACATGTTGTTTCTTAGCTGAGGGCTTTTCCTAAGCAACATACCTGGGGCAGGCCAGCATTGGCTGAAGGTCTGGAGTCAGCTTAGTATTGTGGTGGAAGGTGTTATGTAAATGGCTGTACTCACCAGTGGATGTCTCACATCTGCTACCTCCAAATAACGCTGTGCGCCTTTGCCAGCATCCAGCGTAGCA
>NW_005842116.1:2125986-2130652 GCF_000455745.1 Alligator sinensis | reverse complement strand
GCAGGAATGGGATGTGTGGCTAGGTGGAAAACAAAGGAGAAGGGACCTTTAGAGCAAAGTTCATTGGAAAGTACGCTGGGGAAGGCAGAGTGCTGACACTGTGTGTACACAGATATGGCTTAATGGTTAAAGCAGTCGTCTGGAAAGACCTATCCTCGAAAAAGCTGCTTCCAACCTTGTCAAGGTCGACTTAGCCCTTCATCCTCCTGAGGGAGATAAATCAAATTCCATGAGTTTTATTGCAGAGGGGTCATTCGGTTGGGGTCATAATGACTCAGATACTAGGAATGTTAGAGGCTTGTGGTACTTCTGTATGAAAAGGGGCCACCCCCTGCCTTTGACCCATGTTTCCCCTTAATTTGTTGTGCTACTGGTTGGTCTCAAGCCCAGTTGAAGATATAGGAAAAAAAAGTCATTGTATTTGAGGCTATCAACTATATAATGGACAACTAGCATGATACATAGACCCCAAGAGATACCAGATGTGCTTATGTTGCTACCTCCTCCCACGTGCTAGAACATCAATGATATCCCTAGCAGCACAGGAAGGCTTTAATGAAAGGCACCCCTCTAGCACTTGAAGAGCACATAGCCATTTCACTCCTTCCCCATGCAGCCCTGCTGCTGCTGGTGCTCATACTGTTGCTCCCTATAGACACGGCCTCTTAAACATCAGAAAAACTAGAGTGATCAGTGCAACAAACTGCCTCCAGGCACGCGCCTGGGCCGCTGCGCTGCAGGGATGCTGGCGCCATCTCCTGGACCAAAGATTTTCTCTCTCAAAGGAAATTCTGCATTAGAACGCAAGCTATTTTTGGGTGACTACATCGATAACTCATTAAAGGCTTCCACATGCCTCTCCCTAATATTCACTTGTAGTAGAAGGATTAAGACCAAGGCAATGGCTTAAGTATAACACCTTCCTTAAGCAAATCTTACAGTAGCAATTAATTTCTTCATCACCTCCTCTCCCTTGAAATTCTTAGTGCCCATATAGTTTAGTTAGTCTGTCCAAGCTCAGAAATGGGTTAATAGCAGTCATCATGGAATTATCCTCATTGGCACTGCATTCAATATTGCGCAGGCGACAGAAGTCAATTTAGAGGGCTGGTTGATTAGCTGAAACATCAGCTCATATAATGCACAGCAGGGGAGTTACAATTGCTAGAGCTGGGAGTCAGATTTTTATTCTAGCTTAGTAGCCAACTAGCTTTATGGCCTTGGGTTAGTTACTTGGCTGACCTCTGTACCTCAGCTTCTCCATCTGTAACATAAAGGGGAATTAAGTTCACCTTGCTGTGGTATCTGGAGGAGACGTGTCTCTTAAAAGGAGAGGATCATTACTGCACATTCTTTAGGTCTGGGTTGGTAATGACTTGCAATTGAAATTACACCGTATGCACGAACAGCATGGCTGGAAGCTCTTCTGTTAACAGCTGTAGCTGTGTGGCTAGACTGCCATAATGGAGTCCACAGAAGAGCATTCTGAGCAGATATCCAACAGCTTTTTATGGGCAATTATTATTTAAGCCGTTAGCATCAGAAATTACAAATGAGCCTCTTTCTTGTGCTCCACCATCTTTCCATTTTTATATTCACGAGTGCCATCATAGCCACTATCACATCAGATACCTTGAAGTATCTGAAAGGGTGTCAGCATAAACCTTATTCCCCAGGTGCCCAAGATGAACATTTCAGTTCCTAGAGGTTGTGTTTCTGAAGCAAGCCCTGCCAGAAAAGCCTACCGTTACCTTGAGATTTGGACCATAAAAAAATCCTACTGAGAAACAATATTCTTATAGAAAGCTTAAAAAAACCATCACTATTTTTGAGAAAGACAAAAATGGTGCTAAGAATAAACACAGCGGTTGCCTATTGGAAAAAGCCACATTGTAACCATACGATCTTTGTCCAAATTCTCTATGCAGAGAATCTTTTTCTTCATTATGAGAAAGCTAAAGTCTATACTTTATTGCTTTGGGTTTCTTCAGACTAAAAAATAGCTATCTTTTTTATAACAGAAACAATTTTAGTTAAATTGAAGCTGCTTGGACATAGAGCAGTCCTGAGATCACATGGGAAGCCTATAGTTCAGCTTCCAGCTTTGCCATAGGCTTCCCATGTGATCTCAGGATTGCTCTATATCCAAGCAGCTTCAATTTAACTAAAATCGTCTTACCTAATTATTTAAATGTTACATATGGACATACCTATTCATCTTGTAGAGACAACTGAATTCCAGCAGATGCCGACACAAGTTTAAGCACTATAATAGTTAACAAGCAAGTCTTTAGAAAGTCTTTAGAAAGACTTGCACAGGTTAACTTCATTGGTTAAACAGGTTAACTTATCTGCCTTACACTGATGCAGATCTGTGCACTAGCAAGGCCCTATTTCCCCGATCTGAAAATAATTCTTCCTCACTCCTTCAGCCCCTACTCTATGTCTAGAAGAAAAGCTCTACAGGACAGGAACTGGTCTCTTAGAAATTTCAGTTGCTGTACTGCATCTTTCTGAACCTTTCTGCTGCTACAAGCAACACCTCCTACAGCTCTGATTGAAGGATTTGAGGATGGACTTTCAAGAACCTGCAAGTAAGCTGCACGCACTTGAATTTGCCATTGTTTGCTTTTTCATACAGATGTAGCAGAAAGAAAAAGGGCGCTAAATGCAAGACTTCCTCAGACAAGTGGGACAACTGGGAAATAGTGCTGGCATCAGGGGCAGATGGATGAAGAGATGGTTACCTACTAACAATCTCTGCTTCATTCAATGAAGGGTGTTGGCCCATTTTTATAAGCCACCCCACCCTTATTTTTTAGATTGTTGGCAAGTCAAACAGTCAGTGACAATCTACTGTATGCAGAGCTCCTTTTACAGGAAAAGCTGATGAGTTTTACACATCATGTGGGTAGAAGTCATCAGTGTAACCTCTCCCTGAACACTACTGAGTCATGGTCACTACATTTTCAGTTCCTGTATGGGGACTCCAAAGGAAGCCTGTTTAGAGGAAGAAAAAAAATTAACTCATTAGCATATTATCCAACTTTACAAATATGCATTTAGCACATACAGTCAGAGGCAATTGAAGAATGAGTCATTTTTCAAGACTGCTCAACAGAAAACCAGGCCTTGAAGTTCTGTGGAAGTGACGCAGCTATTTGAAAGCAAGAGGAATTCTACTCTAACCTATTGGCTACCCTGGGATTGCACGGATTTTACTACCAAGAGTGAAAAACAGATCCTGGCAGGATATTTACCTTCCAGATGAAACTCTGATATAATACCATGGGGGGGGGGGGGAAGAACCATACACCACTTGACTTGTGCACCAAACAATTTTGTTAAATTATCAGAGGATAAAGAGAAAACATCACCATGTTCATTTTTAATCAGTCTCCGCAGCAATTACTGAGCGTTTGGCAATTGCAGTTCAGAAGAGTTCTAGAAAACCTGTAGATGGGACTGAGGTACACTGAGGAGAGAACAAACAGCGCTATCCACTCCTCCCCGTACTGCTTAGCTCTAACCAGCATCATTAATCCCTCACCGGCACTGACTTGAAGAAACTGAACATTTAGGGGGGAAAAAAGTCTAAGTTACTGCCTAAAACATTTTCCCTGAACTCTTATAATGCACTGGTTTACCAAGCCAAGGCTCAGCTCTCCCTCTACACAAATTAAAATGGAACCGCCCACAGCAGTCAACCAATTTAGCATTCTACTTGCCTGCATATCTATGAGGGCTTCATACTGAACATCCCATTGTATGCAGACTGCAGAGCCTGGCAGGGAAAGCACCAACAGCACAAGATGACATTAAGTCTCCTCAGGCCAAGTTTACTGAAGAACAGATGCACTGGGAAGTTTTTTAAGGACTGCAAGGGGGCAAAGCAAAGCAGAGCTCCGTCCGCTGGTGTACCAATCCACAGCACAAAGACCTGTCCTGTAGCCTTCCCTGATCCTTTCAAGGCTCAAGTTACTGCAAAGTGTATCAATCAGATTAAGATGGTTATTACACTCACCACAGCCACAACAGCAGCAAATTCTTATCTAAAAGGACTGGTCGCAAACGTGACATAAAACCAAATTCTGTTCTCAGCAGTAAACTGAGAGGTGACAGTCATTCATACATCTAAGAAACAGTTTTCAAATCCATTTCAATGCACTTTATCAGGCTTCGCTGCTCCAGAAAAATAAAAACCTTCCTCCTTATTCTTTGATTTACAGTTTCTATTTTAACTCATTTGCAAATAAATACTAGCTTTTGCAAAAAGCTGCAAGGGCCAAATTCCCTCTACACCATTTTTGCATTAACCTAGTTGTTAGGAACCCATAATAGCATAAAGCCATCTTATCTGGGTATATTAATCCCTTGCATGCTTTAAGAGCATAAACACGTTTTAAACCATTATTTCTAACAAGCCATGTCAATTTAGTATTTATAGCATGCTAGTTTTCATATTTCCCAAGATTGTATCCTTGCTAGTGTTGATCAATCACGCCTACGTTATTCAAAGTGAGAGAGAATCAACTCATGCAAGAAAGCCCCAGTGTTACTAGTAGTTGTAGTCCAGGCTTTGATACATTACTACTGTACCTGCAACACCTCTAATATTGTATATTCTGTTCTGCCAAGTGCCCCTTATTGCTGTTTATAAAAGGGG
>NW_005842116.1:2116284-2125955 GCF_000455745.1 Alligator sinensis | reverse complement strand
TAGGAGAGGTACCTCTGCATGTATAATAGAATTGCGACTTTTGCATTGTAACTTTCTGAGCACTTGTAAACTGTTATCCATTTGAATGCAACCTATTGTTCTTAGGCAGACAAGGTTCTTTGGGTGAACCTATTGTTGTTAGTCACCTCTCAACATGTTTAAAAGAAGGCTGAGATCTTAATTACCGAACAGCAAAAATAGCATTCCTTGTTCTATATGGAATCATGGGCACAGCTCAACATAAAATACATAAAAAATCTTGCGTTGTAAAATTAGCAAATGAAATGGTTTGGTAATATTAAGGAGTTAGGTCTCCATTGCACACAGCCAACCTCTAGATCTGTGATCTTGCAGTTCTGAACCAGCTGCCACACATTTGTGCCTTATTAGTTTGTGAAACAAATGAGAAACTTACCCACTACATTAAACAGTGATGTCAGGAAGCAACACAAGGAAAACATCAGCTGTCTGTTAATACAAAGCAGCAGCAGATGTTTGTGCTTATTTGTCATTTTAACTCATGGTTGGAGGGGGTGGAGGGGAAGCAAGAAAGTAGCAGTAAAGAGGTATAGGAGTTCCTCTCCCCCAGGAGGTCCTCAAATACCTGGGAAAATATACTGTTTTCCAACTGTTTACCACATAGCTATTTAACATGCATCTTGATGAGGGAAGGAAACAATCAATCATGCTACATCACTTTTCAGCTAGAAGACAAAACTTTGACAGTCAAAATGTATACCATTGCTGCAAAAAGAAAAAAAAAATCTGGCAAGTAATGCAGGCAGTGAATTTTGCATGTTGGCTGATAAGATTCAGCAACATGGGACCCTTGAACACCATGCAGGGTTACCAGTTCAGAGCAGTGGGCTTCTGTATTACTAAATGCCAATTCTACATCGCCTTGTTCCTCCTCCCAAATCTTACAATATTGACGCAGCTCAGGTAGCTGCGCTTGGAGCTGAGAGGGAAAAGCAGTACAGAAGAAAAAATGCAGCTGTATTCCTTCTTTATACAGATGCAGGTCCTCATCCTACTCCGGTTTTTATAACTACAACTACTACTTGAATGAGTAACAGCATGAGTTACTACTGGTGTTTAATCACGACTCATAAGCAGTTCTACCCCCATCTGCCATATCATCCTTCCAAAACAAACCCCGCCCCCAAAAAACTTAGCATTATCTTGCAAATATCTTTATTACAATTTACAGATTAGTTCTGAATAGTTTTATTATATACAGAAATATAACTTTAGATATAAAACCCAACTGGATACAATCAAATGAATTAAAATCTGTACAAAGCCAATGTAGAAGGGTTGTCAAGGCTTCTTTCTTTTAAATTATATAAAAATAAAATCTGATAATTACAGTTTTGATTTAAAGTTTTAAATTAACAGGTGTTCTTTTTAAGGGCTCCTTCCATTGAATCATGTATACATACACAAGTCTTCCACACCCTTTATAGCAATTTTGAAATAGCTGTTGCATGGAAAAGAAAAAGAATGAAAACTTTGATTAGTTTAAGGAGGTTTACTCTTCTGGACATCTATGGCTATAACCAGCTTAGTACTAGACTCTCTGCCTTTCTATGTTGTACTTCATAGGTCCAAGAGAGCTGTCCTAGCTGTGTAGTTGTGTATTTCAGTTGCAGGTAAACTGAGACAGAAATTAAAGGATCTGTACAAAACCAGAGAGAAACCTTCATGCTTGGGAAAGGAACTCTGATCTCACTGCTTTAACTGCAAAACCATCCTCTTCCCTCATGCTCTCTCAATGCTGCAATGTTCTCTTTGAACTGCTGTAAGAAAAGAGGATTTCAAAAAAATGGTTTCTAGCAGAATTATTTTTAAGTCTGTCTTATGTTTTGCAGTCTTACAAAATCTAAATATGGGATGAAATATGACCTGAGAGCTTCCCTTTCAGCCCCCCAAAGTCACACCATTCAAATTCTATGAACACAAGATTCCTACTAGAATTTCACCAGGATAAACCAATTCAAACAAATCATTTTGCAGGTAAACAGAACCTAATTTTACTAGCTCAACAAGAATTAAGAAACAAAAAATGTTGCGTGGCTTCCAATTTGGGAATATTGGAGCTGTTCAAGATATATTCCGAAATAAAAGTTAACCTTCAATTTTACGTCAAGACCATATACCTTACTTTTAGGTCTGAAACTTATGGTTATTCAACCATATTTAAATAGGAAAGTTCCATTTACTCTAGAATACATATAGTGAGGTAATGAACTCACATATTTTGTATCCAATCCTTAATCAAGTGTTTAAAGACATTCAGAATGAACAATAACAGCCCGGGATAAAAAGATGAGTGCAAATGATAAAGGCCTTGTGAAAACCACCAGATGAAACGAATGCCAATCCCTCCCAAAAAATCTCTCAATTTGCGAACAGCCTTCCTCTGCAATAATAATAATGCATTAATAATAGAGTGCAAGTGTAATGTACTTCGTTGTTTCTCTCCAAGTCTCACAAACTAAACATACACTCTAGAACGTACTCAAGTAGCTTGTGCAAACAATCACAATGTTTTATTACTGGTTGAAATTAAATTCACACTAAACCCTCTTCCTGCTTAGAATCTGGTAATAGCCACTGAACAGGTTTCACTTTTGCCAGCCCTTCAATATACCTACAAGTTTACTATTTTGTCCAATAATTGTTTAAACTTTAAATACACTTTTATTTGCATTTTCTTCCACTGGAAACATCTTGTCATCTACCAAGTAAACAATGGTATTTTGGTAGCAGTTAAGTGAAAGTGCTGAGAAATGGTGTATTATTAATACTGTTTCTGGCAACAAATGTACTGGTATACAGCCTTAGAGTTCCACAAGAAATAAAAATCCAGTTCTCCATACAAATGCTAGAGCAAGCTAGCAAGAACATAATCCAGAATTCCCAACCTTACTTGCCTTTTGAAGGTGAAATGGCTAAGAGGGGTCAAGTGAAAAATTCAAGCTTCACTTATAGTTCCCTTTTAGTCTAAACTCACATTGTCACCTATAACAGAACGTGCATTAAAGACTGAACTTGCTGATAAGAAAACAAGGACTTCTAGTACTCCACGATCAACATCAGCCTAGTGGACAAGGAGCTCCGATAAAGCTTTCAACAGTGCCAGATGAGTGCTTTTAAGTCAAGTAAATAGAAACCAAAGGGTGTCAAGTAGTGCACCCAAGCACTCCTGAGTGTTCTAGATCAAAATAATTTAAAACACTATAAAAGGGTGTTGTTATACAGAAATAGCCACATAAATATTAGATATTACATGCAAAAGTGAATTTTTGAAAGAGAAATACAGCACAGCTAAGAAGCAAGTTAGCAAAATACCAAGCTTGTTTTGCAGAAGTTAGAATAAAGACAACAAAATTCTGCAACCACATATACAAACTTTAAATCAGAACTGTGTTCATTGGGTTTTGAACCCCATAAATATTTCCTTCAAAATATGATTTCGCTTTTTAAAAGTGCAAAATTGTAACTTAATAGCCACCTTTCTCCTACATATGGCTGCCAAGGCATTTGTAGAATGGATTTTACCTAAAGCAATTGCATCACAACAGCTGAAAAGGAATACAATTATACCATTCTCACTCTCAAGGTACCTCAATAGACTTTGTTTCAATACCAAATTTGGACACATCTCAGTATATTCATTGGCTTAAATTTAAACTGAGAAGTGGTTAAAACTACTCCAACTCCCCATTTAAAATTAAGACAGGCAGCTGCCACTTTACTTTGAAGAGAAACAAACATTTCTCAGGATATTTGTGAAGGTTTATTAGTGATGAGTAAGGTAACAGAAGTCTACTATGTCTTTAAGGTGCTAGAAAAGTTCAGGCCTTCTGGAGTATGTTTCCTGGAGTAGATTAAATATCTTCTGTCTATGCTCTACTGTTAAGCAGTACCCAATGGCATCTTCTGTTTCTTGAATACGTTTCTGGAACCTGCATCCGTCCCGTGCAAATTCTTCCCAGGGTCCTTTCCTGTCTTCCTCACTGCTTACATAATACTCAGTAACTTCATCAAGGAAGGTTACCTAAAGAAAAACAAGATCTATTAGAACAAAGGGCAATCATACAAAACCAGTGTATTCCTGATCAGCATTTGTAATTACTGTTTTCATCAAGCATTTACCTTAACAATTAGTTGAAAGAGCCACTCCAAAAACACAAATGTGAACTACAAGTAGCTTGCACACCGTGAATCTCTGCCCTACAGTTTCATTGTAAGTTTACTTTTAAAAGAGAATTTAATTCCACACAGCTGCTACAATGTGAGTCACAGACTATACGTCAACAAGGAAGACATCCTATAATTTCATATTTAAGGAAGTAACACTCGTGTGACTTGAATGGCTGAAACGAAAAAAAAAAAATCCTAACAATTTTAGGACTGACATCATGACTATTTAAATAGCACAGACAAAGACAAGCAGCTAAACTAATGCTACCAAATACATCCATCAACAGCGGCATTTACGCAGAACTTTAAATAAAGCACTCATACAGTATTTAGTTATGTACAGCTAGCTACTGGTTCAGCTAAGGATCAAATCTTCCAGACGCAGTTTTAAAAAAATAAGACCATATCCGTCATGAAATATTCCATAATAATGCTCACAATAGCAGGTTAATTCTTGAGAACATTCCAATTTGGGCAAAATATTCTTAGTGATTTCATACCGCATTCCCTCATTGCTCCTTTCACTTCTCCCCCCACCCCATTTTTTTTCCAGCTATACTAAAACAGCTTACATAAAAGGAACTCTAACAGCTTAAAAAGCTTGCATTTGGCTAACAGCCAGCCAGAGGCATTTTCTAGTGAAAATGGATGCTGCATTCTAATAAAGGCAGGATACAAATAAGCAATACAGGCCTGTCACTTTCCGTGAGTACTTTGGAAAAAAAGTGAAGGTTGCATTTATACTGCATAAGTATTTCAGTGCAAAAAGCTAGGCATCCAACCAAGTAGCCCTGTATTTGCAAGTTCAACCATCCAACTCCTTCGCTAGCTGTACATTAAAGAAATGAGTAAGCAAGTGCTGCCTTAACTTTTTGAGCCTCAACAAATTATTTGAAGTATTGAAAAGTATTGATAGCTGCACCTGGCCCAACAGCAACATAAACCCTCTATTATCAGGTGAGTTGGGGTGTGAATTTACAGCATGTTAGCAACTCTGTGTCAACTCCTTGTGAGGAGCATAGTCATAAGGTACTTAACTCAACTGCCAAAGCTACCTCACAGATACCCTGTGCTAAGAGTGTTCCCACAGGAAATGATCACAGAGTTGCTCTGTAAATTCACATCCTAGCTTTCTTCACAATTAACTTCACCAGATGGACAAATCATTAGCCAGTCTAACCTATGCATTTGCCCCAAGTACAGCTTCTCCAGTAGCTGCTTAAAGGCCGATGACCTCAGTGCGAACAAAATTAAGTTTTATACCCCTATAAGATTTTCTCAAACTTCCAAGAGTTATCAACTATTCACACAAGCCATCCACCCTCTGCAGAAGCAGTAAGATAAAGTTTGAGCAGCAACCTACCAGGCTGTTCCGCAAAAGATACAAGGACTGATTCAGAAGTTACATCAGTTTCAATTTGGCTGGAAAATTAGTTTTAGAATAAGGAATTGCATAAAAAGTTGGTTTGCCAGCCTTATTTTAGTCTAATGTGTGGGTGATAAAACAAGCAGGCCCCTTTAACTTTAAAACATCATTCTGTTAACTGTCCTGATGAACAATTCAGGATGATATACAAAATATAATCTTGAACTGGATAATGACCATGAGAAGTCTCTTTATGTCTATGTCACTTTTAGCAATCTTGGTGTAATACAGCCCACATACCTAATTAAGTGTCTGCTTTCAAGCATGCTGGATAGTTACATCAGCCTGCCCCTTTGTGGCTTGCTACTTTCATCCCTTTTACATCAGTCTAAATTACCTCCTGGGTGCAATTACCAGGTTTTGTAATATCATGCCATTTGTTGCAGAGATCATTGTTCATTCACTGTCATTAGGAAGCATTACACAAGGGTCTGAATTCTTTTTTAAATTAGGATAACCAAAAAAATTAATACTACAAAAAAGTAAACCAGGTTAGATGGTCCTAAGAACGAATTTCTTACTCTCCAAAAGAAAAGTTACTAAGTCTTCATTCCTGGCACAGCAAGATAAACCAAGTGTACACAAAACTGTGTCCTCATCAAACCTCTGCTCACAGCATTTCATTTAAGTGGCCTGGGCCCAAAACATGCGTCTAAAAGTTACTTATTTTAGAAAATAGTCATTAGATGTAGAAATAAACCCCAGCATCCAAATCAAAACAAAAAACAAGTGGCAGTATCAATTCTGCATTCTGAAGTTCTTAATGCTGTATTATTACAGCAACTTGAGCAATTTTGAAACAGCTTTTTGTAAATGTAAAAGTTTTGAATTATGGAACATGATAGGACTGCCCAACTTTGCCTTGCAAGCTACATGTGGTTCCCAAACAAAAAGCAGTAAAATAAGAACATTTTATCTTTCTTTCAGGTCATTGTCCTATTTTTTAAATTCTTTGGTTCTTGCTTATTATATGGTCCAAAAAGTCATTTAACAAGAAATTGCTGTTTGAGCTGGGATGCTATATACTGATCAGACTCTAGGGCATGCGCATTTCAAAGCTGTGTGTCCTGCAGCACTCAGTGTCAAGGTTTGGTTTACAGCTCAAAGGGTTAGGAAGTTTGGCCACCTCAAAATAGAACTTAATCATAATATCCCATTATGAAAAGGGTACTAGTATATACAGAGACTTCCTACCACTACACTAGAGCGTTTTCAATTTTGAGCTAGGCCTCAGAACAATGTGAAGGCCGATTTAGGTGGCTTTAGCTTACCTTAATAGGTCTCAATCTGATTAGAGAGCACAACTAGGTGATATGGATTTTCTGTTTTTCCCTAGTGGTCATTAAAAGAATGTTAAAAATAGTTTAAGGCCTGAGTTATTTATTGCCTATTCAACACCTGAAACCCTAAAGCCACAAAAGCAGGAAGCAACAAAATTGACTCAGCAGCTGGTTTTGAGCATAAAATTCCGTGCGTAAGGCAGTCCCAATCTTCCACTACACGTGCAGGAAATGGTAAGAGCCAATGTCACACAGACAATACTTTTCAACCTCAAACTCACACGCAGGAACTGAAATATTCCTTGGAATTCATTTAAGAGATGTTCAAGCAAACTGAAACAGAACTGCCAAGCAGCACCCTTCCTTGGGTGCTACAGCATGGACAGCAAGATCAATTGGCCTACACTTGAAGCACTCCTGCTCAAAGATGGAAAGAGAATGGTCCAAATACAGTTCTTGTCAGTCAACCCTCAGAGCGGGGCTTCGTTTCACTATTAATCAAGGGCTGCAAAGTGTGAAAAGCATAGTATCTGGCCATGTGAAGCAGAAAAGGGTAGATACAGAGACAGTTTAAAAGAGATGGCATATGCAGGCAGTCAAAGAATCTAGACTGCTATCCAGCCTCCATGTCAGGCCCTTGATCAGAAAAATGTAAATAGCTCCTGACAACCACTCCTACAAAAAGGGAAGAGTCTACATACTCCACCCATTCTGATCAGCTATTACCCCAGGACACTGGCTTCAGGACCCAGACCTGAAAGCTATTCCCCAGGTAGGTCTTGATCTAGACCAGAATGCCTTATCTGACCTTGAGAAGTGTCCCACTATGCTTATAAAGAGATCTTGTATAATTATAGTACCCTAGAAGTGATCATTACTTCACCTAAATCCTAACACATGCTGGAGTCCATGTCATATTTAGCAAACCAACCTCTCATTAACTTACAGCAAAACAGTGAACTGCTTTTCACTTTGGACCAATAGTGCTGGGTAAGTATATTTAAAAAAAAAAAAAAAAAAAAAGCAGCTTTCCTGAGTAGTGAATCTAAGCAAATTCTTTCTAATGCCATTAAAAAAATGCTAAAATTCCTATCATATGAGGTACTAATATGACTCTCTAAGTTCATTTTGGAAGTTTCTACAAAAAAAGCAGAATTTTAAATGTTGCTAGGAACCACTGAGACGCTGTAGTAACCTCTCACAGAACGAAAGTATCTGCTATATGTTATTGCTCAAGCTGATTTGCAACTTACAGAACCACAACTTGTTCTTTCCAAGTTACCCTTTCTGAGAAATGTAATTAAGTAATGCAAAAAAAGGCCCTAAAAAATTACCATCTTTTACCAAAACTGGAGGGGGGGGAGCATAGCAAAGATTATTCCAAAATGGGAGGGGAGGGGTGGGGAAAAAATCAAGAGAATAGGTCACAGACTCTTTATCTGTTTCCAAATACAGGGAACTCTCCAGGTGAGTCACAGCACACAGGGGAAGAACCATGATCTAAAATCAGAAATCTATAATTGAAAATACAAACGTAAGGAGTTGTTACTCATCTCATGCCATTATGATTATACCCGGGACTTAATATACATTCAGATTTCAAGTTAATTCGACCCTAAACTTGTGGGTTTATGCCGAGGATGAAATCCCTCCCTTAAAAAGGGAACGCAATTTCCCACGGTATCTTCTGACGCTGGAGCCTTGATCCGGATTGGGTTCTCACTACCATCGCATTTAAGATACAAGTACACGGACCAAAAAGAGTATACCTTTTTTTTCTTGGTATGGGTATGTCTCTTCCCAGACAGAGTGCCACGCTGCCCTAAGTCCGTAACCACACTGCTCTGCTTCTCCACCAGCTGCACCTGGCAGGTCAGCAAGCTACTACTCTCGGAGCTGAGCAAACCCAGGCCCACTACTCCTATGAGGTCCCGCTTCCCTTTCTTTGCTGTTGTTTGAAAGGCTGCCTTGAAATTGAAAGGGTTATACGGATCGTCCGAGTTACAAAAGGCATTCCAGAGTTTCAGGTTCTCGGCCTCGTCCACGGTGCTGCGCTCCCATTCATCCTCCTCTCCAGAACCAAGACCGGGAGAGTCCGAACAGCTTCCAGCCCAGGAAGCGTCCTCCTCCTCCTCGCCCTCTGACTCGCCTGACGAGTCTCCCCCCAACCCATTAACGGGGGTCTGGAAGGTGGCCGTGAAGTTCTGCGGGTCGTAGGGGTCGAGGCTGTAAAACGAGTCCCAGAGGGGCGAGCTCTCCCCGCCCGCGTCCGAATCCGACAGCAGCCCCTCGCTATCAAACCCGTCGTCCTCGTCCCAATCCTCCTCCTCCTCGCCCTCGTCCTCGCTGCCCGTGCCCCCAAGGATGTAGTCAATGAGCTTGTTGGTGCATGCAGGCCTAGCCGAAACGGGCTCATCCTCTTCCTCCGAGATGGTTTCGCCCCCCGTTTGTAAAGGGGAGCTCTCCCCAGCCGTGCCCCCCGTGCCGTGGGAAGCCTCGGGCCCTTTGCCCCCCGGCTCCTCTGGGCAGCTGCCCCGGCTCAGCTCCTCCTCCAGGCTGTGGTAGCCGTGGTCGGGCTCGGGGAGGCTCTGCTGCTGCTGCAGGAACTCGAGGCGCTTGCTGCGGACGTACTGGATCTCGGGCAGCTCGTCGCAGCGCTGGGGGCCCAGCGGCAGCTCGGCGCGCAGGGGCTGCGGCAGGTGGCTCCAGTCCCGCGCGGGCCCCACCGCATAGGACACGAGGCCCAGGGCGAGCGC
>NW_005842116.1:2099449-2115951 GCF_000455745.1 Alligator sinensis | reverse complement strand
GCGCTCCCCAGCTGGGGGATTGCATCAGCCGAGCCGGTGGGCGGGCGAAGTGCGCAGGCGCCAGCCCGGCACGCATGCCCGGAGCCGGCTGCCCGGCAGCGCCCCCTGCGGCCTCTCGGCGGAACTGCACCTTGTTGGGGCTGCGGCACCCCGGGGTGCCTTGAGCTCCTTGCAGGGAGCGCTGGGTTTAGGCGTCAGCAATATGAGGGGCCTCGAAATCAGAAAAAAAAACCCAAAACGGACGTTTTCCTTCTACTATGACAAAAACAAACATCTGTATGGCTGCATAGTTATTATTCATCTGGAGTTCATACCTGTGTGCAGAAATAACAATAATCCATTTTTTAAATTCGTGAAAATCGTGGATTATTTTTATCATATGGGGCCTCTTAAGGTGGACAGTTTAGGGCCTCAGGGTGTTGTAATTGGGCACCGCGCCCCGGGGTGCCCCGAGCTCCTCGCAGGGGGGCTGCACCAGGTTAGGCCCTGATCATGGCTCGGCTCTTTCTGAGCTCTTTGCAAGAGAACAGCTGACCCCTTATTTTTCTGTAGGCAAAAAAAGAGCTGCAAAAATCTAGAGCTCTTGGTTCAGAGATGATACCTTTTATTAAACCAACTGAGAAATTGCAAAACAAAAAAAATGGAGACCCACTGAGCGAGGTGCCGCTCGCTTCCCCAGAGTCCAGGCAAGGCTTGTCCAGCCCGAGCTCTGGGGGCCGCAGGGTACTCTGCCGGCGGCTGGCTTATCCTACTAGCAGGGACCTTCCCAGTGAGCCTAGGATTGCAGCAGGATCCTTGTAGGTGCCCGGCCTTTTGTGGAAAGCCACAGCTTTTGTCAGATCCTTTTATTCCCAATACCCTCCTAGCTGTCTCACTGCTGCCCCCACTGCATTAGCAGTCTAATATATCACAGCAGCTCTCCCTGGTGGAGGCAGAGCTGGCAAAGGAGGCCAGAGTGGGCAAGTGCATGGTGAATGAGCTGGGAGAGCAGCCAGAGAGCGTGGAAAATGCGGTCCTTGTGCAGGGCAGACTAGTAAACAGATCCCGAAGGAAAAGACTAGGTGGCCTGATCTCAGGGGAGCCGATGCAGCATACGTTACTCCCTCCAGTTTATATAGCCCAGCACATGGGGGTTCATCATCTCCTATGTCCTTTGGGCGCCTATTCCACAGTTTGCCAGGCAATTCTTTCTAAGAGCCCTCTTAAAATTTCCTCTCTCTCAATGCTATCCCAATGATGGTACCTTGCATTGCCCTAAACAATTCTGCTCAACTTTGTGCAGTTTCCTCTGAACATAGTTGCACTCCCTCAGCAGGACATTTTGCTATGCCAGACAGGGTTAATTTGTCCTTAAACTTTATTTTGTCCTTTATTCTGTTAATAGGCAAAGAGCTACCTTGAAGCTAAATTGAAAGTGTGAGGGAGAAAAAAAAAAGCCAATACCTGTTACCATCAGCAAGCATAGGGTGAGGCTGTTCTGCAAATAGTGATAACAGGCTGGTAACCATAGCATCAGAGTGCATTTGCCAAGGACACAGTGATCAAGCTGCCAGGCAGAGATCAACCTAGGTCAATCATTGTGTTGGGACGTGGAGCCAGTTAAAGGTGAAAGTGAAGAAACCCAGGAAAGGAACAGGGGATTTGGCTGCAGGTAGTTTTATCATGTATATGATTCAGTGAATGCTGCTTAGAGCAGAATTGACTGTTCAGTGTAAAGCAGGAAATACTGTGCACAAAAGACAAACTGTTCACTGAAGTAGCAAGAGATTTTGGCTTTGGGGGAGCAGAAGCTGTGGACATAAAACAGTCATGTTTAACAGAAAGAAAGGTGGTGTGACACTTAGAAAACTCTGAAAAGTCTGACCCTGGCTATTCTTAAGATTTCCACGCAGGAGAAGGCAGGCAGTTTCAAGTGCATAAAATAATAAGAACTTTTACAACCTTTTCTCCTATGCCTGAAAAAGGGTGTTTGTGCCCAAAAGCTTGCAGTTAAAAATTGCAAAAATCTAGTTGGTCTAATAAAAGATATCACCTCTATCACGAGTTCTGATTCCTAAAATAATGGAAGACTTTGGCATGAGTATGGGCAGGTGATTAGAGCAGGGGACTGGGGATTGGGATCATCATATTTTGTTCATCACCAGCACTTTACTGTGTTCTTGTACAAGCCCTGAAAGTTCACACTACCGAAATGTCTGTTAATGCTGGGAACTGGCCTGGTTTTCGGAGACATGGAACATCTGCAGCTTCCACTGATGTTAGCATAGTAAGAGCTCAGCCCCGCTTAAAAACAGGCAGGTGAATCTAGGGTACCCAAATCAGCATCTGCCTTTGAAAAGTTAGGCCTTAAACCCCCTCTTAGGCCTCAGTTTTCCTCTTTGTAAAACAGGGATGACAGTTGCCTGCCTCTCAGCATTAATGAGAATAAGCGAGGGTTTATAGAGCGGGAAGCTGGAAGTCCCTGGAGTTGTGAGCTACCCTCATATGTTTCTGGTGCATTGTCAAAACCAGCAAGCTGTCAGTCTTAAAACTAAATGTAAGGTACCTGCTCTGCAGGGGAAACTCAGGCCTGCCTTGTCACTGAGACTCTTGCCAAGAGAACAGTCCATCCATCCCCAAACTCACAGCAACGTAGATTTAAAATACATTTTCTCCCATGACCTTCTGGGACAATGTTTCATTTTTTTGCGTCGGAAACTCCTAATAATCAGTTATATGGAATGATTGAGCACGGACCTAAAAGGTCAGGTGAACAGGAAAAAGCAAATTAGCTTCCTCATTAAACAAATATGACAGTGACCATCCACGGCATTGTAGCAAGCCTAGCGTAAGCGTCAGCTTTGGAGTCAAGCTGCACATTAATTAGAGCTGTAACCAGTGATTAAGATATTCCTCCCATCCAAGTATTCACCAAGGGTGCAGACATTCAGGTTACATTTAGTAACTGTAGTCCAGACAACATCATTAAGTAAGAAATTGCTTTTTATCTGAGTGGAAGGGGACGGGATATGGGCTAATTGGACTAGTTCGCTAACCTTCAGTGAACAGAGAAGACAGTTAGGTTTATTTAGATCCTGACACAAAATGGGCTTCATAATCTAGAGGCCACTTTTCTTAAGGCAGTAATTAGACTGGGCCAAAGATGCTGGATTAATTTACACCTGGCTTTCCTCAGGATGCCAAACAGATCAAATGCCGAGGACAGATAGCTAGTGCAGAGATACAACCTACCCTTGGGCTCACAAAGGTTAGCTTTTTGTCTTATTTCCCTCACAGGGATAAATCTGTGAGGCAGTAGCTTCTGACTTGGATTGCAGCAAACCCAGCAGATGGATCTGTCCTTTCCTCCAGCCTTTGCTGAGCAGCCCGATTGCGCCCTAGGCAGGTGCCATCATAGTGACCGCTAAGAGGTGCCCCTGAACCCAGGGGCACCCATTCACTCAGAGGGTATTTATGGGAACAAGCTGTAACTACAAGTGATGTAGCACCTGAACTTGTTGTAGCGACACATGATCTTTTAAGCACCAGTTATGTTTGTACCATGGATTTCACATTCCCATTGCAACAGCCTTGTGCAGCAATACGACCAAGCTAAGTAAGCTCTGACGACTGCACTGTCCTCTCCAGTCTCCTTCCACTGGCAATGGACATCTCGAATAATTGCCCTTTCTCCTGTACTCCATGCTTTGCACCATGTTTTCATCTTCTTTCCCGGACTATAGTTTCCTTAACAGCTTTTTACCTTTGGTTTAGTGCTAGCAAGGACTGGCTTGAAAACCAAGGGAACTTGAGTCCCCTCTTTGTGATAGGTGAGTCAACAGCGTCTCTCACCTCAACTCTGACTCAAAGACATGAGACTAGAAGTTTGGTGTCCACAACATACCCTGTCCTTGGCTTCTCTTCCAAGTGCCAGCCTTGGAGCCAGAGAGCGAGTATGCCAGCAAGACCCCTCACTACAGTGTCCGAGAACTAGTGTCCGAGAGCTGAACGATGGTACGTCTCTGTAACAGGGAACTCTAGCCCTGTTCCTAAGAGGCAGAGCTGCCCCATTAAGACCCGAGTCTACAGGAAAAAGCAGCAGGAGGGTTAATACCCCACCCCCCCAAGCCGGTCAGCTGACAGGAAGGGGATAGGCCTCTAGGCACATATAAACCCCAGGGCCAAGGCTGGCAGGAAGAAGAGGTTTCTGGCAAGTGGTGAGGAGCAAAAGAGCTCTTGCATGGCAGAGCTACCCAAGAATGCTGTGACTAACGAGGCTCTGGAAGTCTATAAGGTACCCAGAACTGGGGGGTGCTTAATGTGCGAGGAGCAGTTTGGGGTTTTAAGGAACCAGAGTGTGGCTTTTATGACTTGTATTATGTTACAGCCCAGAAGCTCATTTATGCTATTGTTGTATCTGGTGGACTGGGCTGAGGCTATTTGGGGAGGAGGAGGCCTCATTGGGGCACACTACTGTGCAAAGTGCCAGATGGGGCACAGTGCCAGGGGGCTGATGAGACCCCAGTGCCAGAGCGGGGTGCAGGTCAACAGTTATATACTATCTGTGAGGTGTGGGCCACAATGTAGGGGAGGTTTGGAGCGGTGGATAAGGAACCCTAGCATTGGTGTAGTAAATAAACAGCCTCTCACTTGAGTAACACCATAATCATTGTTCCATCAAGGCGTGGCAGACCAGATGGGTGGGTGGGTAGCCCAGAGGTAGAGGGTCAGGCCTGGGGATGGGCTCCTGTCACAATTCCATTCACAAGGCCCCCCACTCCCACCTGCCCACCCTGAGCCTGTCCCAGAATCACAGGGATGTTGCTTATCTCCCCTTTTAGCTGGCTAGAGCACCCTACCACCTCCTTCATAGAGCAGTGCAACTCTGGGAGACTGAAACTATAGCCGAGCTGACAGGTTAATACTTCCACTACAGCCTTTGGGGATACAGGAGTCCACACATTGTCCATTGCAATTCACTTCCTTTTATTTGAATGCCACTGTTTTACAACCGAGAGTTACAGGCACCGTCTTCAGAAGCTCACCCACCCTGACCAAGAGTGTGGGTCGGCGGGGAGAGAGTTGACTGAAGAGATGAGGCAACTTGGCTAAGATCTAGGACATCTCCACAACGCACCTCTCTCAGACCCATCTGCAAAGGTGCAGAGAAGCCACCCTCAGACATAACTGCAGCTGGTAGACGGTGAGGGAAAAGTGGGGAGAATCCCTCTCACTCCCCACCCCAGCTTAGTTCAACCCCATTCTCCTGCTAGATACAAGAGTTAAAACTTTTAATATAAAGATAAGTTCATATTCTCGATCCTGAGAAACGTTTCGTCTGTTTACGGAGTTCTCACTGTAAACAAAGCACCAAGGGCGCCCAGTTGGCTTGCCGGGACGGGATGGGAGGCTTAGCACCCCAGAGCGTGGTCACGCACCGTCTGGCCTGCACTGCTGAGAGAGGGGCAATGCGGAGTGCTCCCCGCTCCGACACTGGGTGGGAAAGGGCCTCTCTTAAAACCGTATTTAAAAACTGCCATGGTTAAGAAACGGGCACTTGTTCCCCCTGGTCTGAATTGGACCAAGCCAAATCTCATTTCCTACCAAAGTTTCTCACTCACAAGGTTGACAAGAAGGGGTTGGGAGAGGAGCAGCACTGCTTTCCTGGTGCTCAGCTCCTTCTCCCCAGCATGGCCCACTGGAGAAACCTCAGTAGAAAGGGTGTGAGTGCTCAATGCCAGGGTAATCCTTTCATGGATCTGGCAGCAAGTCCCCTCCCCACCTCTGCGATGGGCCATACCTGTGATGCATACCCCCTGTACCCCTGGTCCAGAACAACAGGCAAAGCTACAAGCACCTAGTTCACAGAGGTGGATTCTCTCGCTCAGAAGAAGAGTTTCCAGCAATGTCTCACAAGAGACGTAAGATCACTCCCTCCCTTCCAACATCCGACTGCCTCCACTTGCAAGGCTTAGTCTTTACCAGCTCCTTGGCACAGTCCTTGGGTTTCTTCTTGCTTGGAACAAATCAGTCCAGTCCAGTGACAACGTACAGACAGTAAATGAGCTCTGATGAAGGGCATGAATGCCAGCATCACTAGCAGGCCAGCCTCAGGGGCCTTGCACTCCTGGCGAAGGCAGTACAGCTGGAATCAAAGTGGGTACTGGAGGGATTACTTCAGGGGAGAAGGGAATCATTAATCTCGCCTGTCATCCCCTGGGAGCACAGTTCACAGACTTGCCGGCCCTCCACCAGGAATCCAGAATCTACACGCGTACGAATTACACAGCTCTCCTTTGGAAGCAAATTCTCTGGGATGAACAGAGGAGGCAGCTTGTATATTAGCACAACAGCTCCTAAACCAGAGAGTAGGAGGCCTTATCCATGACTCCGGGCCTTTTGGTGCCCCCCAAAATCCTATATATACATCCCTTTAAAAAATCCCCTAGGGAAAGGCCAACAAGAGCCTTACTGCTGATGCACCCCGCACCTCCCCCTGCCCTCCCAGGTCTCTTCTCTCATCCAGGCCCCATCTGGGCACAAACTACTTTTCAATATTAAAAAAAAAAATTAAAATAAAGATATCCCAAAGAAAAATAAGTGAAATGTCCCCAATATCCCCTGCCACCCTTCCCCCCGCCCCCCACCACTGTCATTGCTCCCTTGACACAAGGTAAACTTCAAAAAAAAATGTCTACTGCAGCCTTTTCAAGTCACAATAGGATTTCCTATCAAGACTCTGAATTCCCAGTTTCTACAGGACAAAGAAAAACCCCTTCATTGACAGAGAGGGCATCTCTGTCTCCTGCTGGTGGACAAGGAAATCCATCTGGATCCAGGATACAACTCCTGGGATGCGCGCCCATTCCCACGGCCTAGCACGGTGAGCACCAGCATCATGGGGCTGCTGTGGTTCCACCGACGCAGCTGCCCCCTGCTCTTCTCACATGGTCCCGTGGCTCCTAGAGCCCAGTGCGAACCAGCCCATCTTCTCCTGGGTGAGGTCCAGGTCCCGGAGTTTAATGCTGACCTCCCCGAGGAGGATGTTCTCCCAGAAGCCCTCCTCACTCAGGACACTCAGACGCAGTTCCCGCTGCTGGAGATCACCTTTGGGAATCCCGTCGTAGACCAGCTGCAAGGCACAGCACAGGGCAAGGTGAAGGAGGCCCTCCCTGAAAGGAGCTCAGTACCTGAGGAGAGCAAAGCTCTCTGGTACACAATGGTGGGAGAGTCCTGTCCTACTGCCAGCGCTCTGGTGTCCTTCAAACCCACCCTTAACTTTCTCACCCCCTTGCTAGGCCTGTCTATAGAGTGCCTGGCAAATGGCCTGTACCCATGTGCCCAGATTGGGGGCTCCAAGCAGTCAGCCATACCATTTCATTGTAAGTGGGGTTGCAGGTTTTTCGAGCCACTTTGGTTTTCCTTTTAGTGGTCTTCTGGGGATCAGGCAGCAGATAAATCTTGACATAAGGGTCAGGGTCATTCCCATCTTGGATAGGCTGCTGTAGGAGAGACAGACCAAATAAATCCCAGTTATTTCCACCATACCAGCACATGGAGCCGGAGCTGGTGTGGTGCCTGCTGCTGCCATGCCATGCATAAGGGGTATGCATGGCACTTACCAGGCCTCGGATGTGCATCACCATGATGAAGAGCTTGTTGTTCTTGTAGGAAATGGAGAGCTTCACCTCCCCTCCCACCTTCCCAATGGGGCGAGCCCATGTGGCATCTGAAAGAGGTAGAGGAGGGGATCACTTAGCAGAGCTCCTGGAGGGATGGAGTTGCCTAGCACAGCACAGGGGCTGGGGACAGGCCTCAGCATGGCCCAGAGACCATATCCACGACAACTTGTGAGCACCCAGCACCAAAGAACTTAAATGGTATTCTCTGAAGAGGTCATTTCCAGCCCTTCTGTTCTCCTGCTTTGCAGCATCACGTGGGTGAACTTACCCCTCGTGGTTAAGTGCAGCACAAGACAGGTGCAGTGGAGCAGGAGACCCCTTCCTGCCATACCCGTTACACACCAGCCCCTCTGCCCCGGATGGACCCCATTATCAGCACAACCAGAAAGACTTGCAATACCTGCAGGTTTGGGAGCCGGGCTGGTGCCTGCAGCCTTCTCATCCCGTGGCAGGGGGTGAAAAAACGTATACACGAGGTCGCACTGCAAATCAAGCAGAACGGCTTTTATGACATGCCGGAGGTCCTTCTCCGCTCAGCAGCGAGCTCTGCACTCTTCAGAGCCAGACACGCCACAGAGCACACAGGAACGTTTCAGGCAAGAATGGCAACCTACCACTGCTTCAGGGGGCTCTGACTGAGCACAGCCTGCAAACACTCTGCCACCAAGGCCAGAGCTTTTCTCCTTCGCTTACAGAGGGGGAAACTGAGGCCTAGTATCTTGTCCACCTGAGTCACTAGAAGAAGCTGGAATAGGATCATTGGCCTCTTGCCTGATCACTAGATTGCAGTCCCTCCTACCATCCACCCAAAGAGGTCAATGTTCCTGGTTCTCTCCAGTGCAGGGCAAGGCCCATACCTCTGTGACCTCGGGTGCCGAATGAATAAGGTGCCAGATGTAGCCATTCAGCTCCTCCTTCCTCCTCTCAGCCGCGGCCTCCCCTCGTGACCGGCCGATCACAAACCTGCTGGGGAAACTGTCCGGTTGTGGAGGGGGAAGAGAACAGAGATCAGTTAGCAAACCTGAGGGCTGCATAATGCACCCCTGAAGCTGCCCTGCTCCTCCGTGCTGTGTTCCCAAGGGGGACCACTTCTCGTGGCCAAGAAGCCTAGAGGACTTTCCATGCCAAGCTGGCTGGGTGCTACCTGGACCAGGGGAGAGCTGGGGGCTGGAATCTGATGGGTGCCATGCAGGCACAGGAGAACCAAGCTGGCTTCAGGTGGGTTGGGTGTGCTGTGAGCCACGGAGGGCTATAGTGGGCCAAGCCTAGACTGGGTCAGGCTGTGCTTAGGGTGGAAAGAAGCAGTCTGCAGAGGAGACCTGCATTCACAGGTGCAGCCTAGAGCCAGGGAAAGCCAAGGAGCAAGGCACACTCTGCTCCCTCCCAACATGCACTGGCACATGGGCAAAGGCAACACCCACTGCAGCTGCAGAGCAGCCAATGCCTCTTCCCTCTTCCAAAAGGGGTGGTGCCAAGAAGAGTGCAGGGGGAGCAGGGAGGGCTACCTGGGCAGCTGGGAGGAGGGGAAGAGGAGGCGTAGCTTGTTGTGCAGCTCCTGGAACTCCTCAAAGGTGCGCTGGACGTAGGTGATCTCGTGGGGGCTCTCTCGCTGCACCTGCACGATGTACATCTGCGGGACCGGGAAGCAGAACCACCTGTGAGCGGAGCAGCTCGCCGCAAGCTCTGCTACACGGATGCGTGATGGGAGCAATGCGACCCATGTCAGGGAAGTCAAAGTAACACCCAGCGTGAGAAACACGCAGCACAAGACCCAGTCAGACCCACCATGCATGCCCTGAGCTGCAAGATGCCGAGAAATTAAAGTGAAAGGGCTCTTTTTGATGTTGTTTGAAGCTTGGGGAAGGCTGGAGAAAGCTTTCAGGCCTGGAGCAGGGATTTGAAGGGAGAAAGGATTCAAACCATCTCTAAGGACCTCGGGGAAGAGAAAGCGTGAGCACTGGGTTCCAGTCATGGAGCAATCTGAATGGAGCCATCCAGTGTTTGTTTGCATATTCCCCTGCTTTGAGGGGTATACACGGGCTTGCTTGCTTGAAACCCCTCACCACTCCCAGCCCAGCCAGGATGAAGTGAAAGCTGCTGCAGGATTATGCTGATCTCCAATGTCTCTTCTCCTGTGACAAAGCCTGAGGGCCAGAGACCAGGCCTCCCTCAGGGCTCCTCTCCTGTGCACAGCCCCTCCCCTGCTCTGATCGCCCACGGCACCACTCACATAGCCCTTGCTGGGGTTGAAGATCTTCTCGTGGCGGCAGAGGAAGACGTCGCGGATCCGGCCGGACGCCTTGAGGGTGTGCGTGCGGGGAGCAAAGGAAAGCGTGGGGCGGGCGTCAGAGCCCGTGAACTTCATCTGTGCGAGGTTGTGGATGAAGAAGTTGAGTTTGGTGGCCACGCTGCCCAGGCTGGACTCGATCAACCTGCCACAGAGGACAGCAGGGTCTAGCTGATCCTAGGCACCCTGTACTCAGGGCCCCTGCCGTGCAGAGCGCCAGACTCTTCCAAGAGCACAAGGGCCCCTCACCAGGGCTGCTGGACCCCAGAGGCTGGCTCCTGCCTTACAGGTGGGGTGTGCCACCACCAGACGCCCCATCTTCCACCTGTAACGCACAGGTGTCACCTTCCCCGTGCAGGGCATGGGGGGTGCTCTCAGCCAACACCACATCTTTTTACCTGGTGAAGTAGGTGGTAGCATCAGCTTCAGAGTCCTGCGGCCTCAGGGCATCGTAGACGTACTTGAGGTCCTCGAGGTCGGAGAGCTCAGGGATGCCACAGGACAGCATCTGTGGAGCAGAGCAGCTGTGTCAATGGGGGTGTAACAACTGGCTAGGGGGGTTCTCTGCTCACTGGGGGCCCCGTGGGATCGTGGACATGCTCTCCCATTAGGGCTCATCCAGCATCCTCGTTACAGAGCTGATCAGCAGAGAGGGAAGGGGCAGGCTTTTTCTATATGAGACATATGACCCCTGACTTCGGCCTGTGTCAGTCACCTCTTGTTTATGACTGAGGCCTGGCAGATGAGCTCCCTCTGTTAAGCCAGTCATTGCCGCTCTTCAGATAGGCTGGGCAGGCACTTGAGGGGCAACAGCACCCACCACTCTAACTCCAGGGCTGAACATCCAGCTTCCCAGCACGCAGGGCTGTAACAGCCAGAGCCCCTAAGCCCAGGGGTACTGCAGATGCAGAGGGACAAGGGGCCAGGAGGCACCTCAAGGCCTCGCTGTCCTTTGGCAGAGACTAGGGACACCCCATGGAGCCTCTGCCTGCAGGGGCTAGGCAGAAAGGAGGTCCAGTAAACCCCTGCCAAGGGTATCTCACCAGGCCCAGCAGGTTGAGGAAGAGGTGGGTGTGCTTGCGGATGAGGTTATACGCCTGGCAGCAGAGGTCAACAAAGTCGTGGAAGCGGCTGGAGGGCTTGTCACCACCGTTGATGACATAGGCCATGTCCGAGGTGAAGACGAATGGGGCCCGGTCCCTGCACCAGAGAGGGAGACAGGAAGGCAGGCCCTGCCTTAGCATAGGGATTGGATCCCTGGGGAAACAGGCAATGGACGGGGATCGAGCCAGGGGGGCAGACAGATGTCCTGGTGGGTTCTTCACCATGTACACTACTGTGGCTGAGAACAGCCAAGCTTCCTTACAGCTGTTCCAGCCTCAAAGCACTGGGCAGATGATACCCCAGCAGCAGCCCCCAACATAATAGCTGCAGGGAGAGGAAGCTGGGGCCAAGTCCTGCTCTAGCCAGCATGGTGAGCATGAGAGTGGCTAGGCAAGGCAGGCAGAGATCCTGGCTCCGGTGGATGACACCCACCTCTTGATGTTGCCAAACATCTGAGCATGGCCCAGGAACCTGCCAAAGTCGATGTGGAACATGTGGCCAGTGGTTTTGAGCATGATGTTGTCGTTGTGCCGATCGCAGATCCCCAGCACATAGGTGGCCACACAGCAGCCGGCACATGAGTAGATGAAGTTCTCCACAGCCTGCAGGGTGGAGGGGGTGGTTAGAGGCACCCATTGGGGCAAAGCGAGTCTTCAGAGAGGAGCGGGCGGGAGAAAGCACAGGAACAGCCAGCCCCTCATTCACCAGTCCATGGGGCAGAGGTGGGTACTGCTCAGCCTCCCAGCCCTCAGCAGCTCCTGCTTTCAGCTCTACTTCTCATGGAAGAGAAAAATCCAACTACCCTCGGGCCAACAGATAAGCAAGTCTATGGCCAGGCACAAGTGCTGGTGGGCTAGTGAGCTCCCCACCGTGGGAGCACTGAGGCTTGATTCCCTGCCCAAAAGGTATAAACAAGGCTGGGCACTGGTGAGAGCCAGGCTCATGGTCCATCCATTTGCTGCTCTTTGTGGAGAGGGCCTGCAACCGATGACACATTGGCTGGAGCATGCACTTGTGGTGCTCTGCCCCATTCCAGCTCCTGATGCCCTTGCACCAGGTGGACCGTGACAGCCTGTCTCCCTTCCAGAGCCACCCCCATCACCCTGGCTCCCTACCTTCTCGTACTCATCCTCTTTGGGGTTGTGCTTCTGCAGCCAGTCTGCCAGAGGGCGATCCTTGAAGGAGCCTGTCACCCCGTGCTCCACCTGGATCTTGCGCAAGGTCTCTGCATTGGGGATCATCTCCACCATCCCTGGAAGCAGAGGCAGTAGGGGCAGAGTCAGCTACTTGGAGCTCTCCACCTTCAGCCAGGCAAACTCCTTCCCACCTAGGACAGTGCAGGCAGGTCCTGGCACAGGCCATCAAGGCTTTAGTCTGTCACCAATTCAGGCCAAACCCTGGGCAACTTCTACAGACAAGGTCAGTCTCTGAAAATCGCTCCACAAGTGCCTTCAGGGGCATCTCCCTCTGAGGGCAGAGCTGTGATGCGATTCCCAGGCACAGAACATAGAGAAAAGATAGTAGGACAATTGCAGTGGATGCAACTGGGGGGAGATGCAGAAGGGGAAGCCAGACTGCTCCCACATGCTTATGTCAATTTATCCTCCTCATGAGCTGGGCCAAGCAGCCACAGGTCAGGTCTGCTGTAGTCCCCTTCCTGGATAACCACCTAGTGAACAACCAGAAGTCCAGCAGGATGAAGGGGTTAAAGATGGCAGTGTGTCTAGGGAGGTCGTGTGTATAGCAATGACATGAAAAGAGTCCACGCTGCCAGCCTCATGTCCTGCATCTCTGGGCTCATTCTGCCTGGTTCTCATGAAAGAGCTGCACAGCTGTCCTCAGCAGATGCTTTTGCAACCTCAGTGGAGACCCCTTGTTGAAGGCTGCCCCAGGAAGTGCCTTCAAAGCCTTCTTCCTGCTCATCCTGACATTCATAGCTGGGCCCTGACTCACCTCGGCCACGGCCGGTGGAGAAGCAGCGGAAGATGACCATGCGCATGTCCAACCCCTCCTGCACCCAGATTTTGTTCATGATCCGGATCATCTGCAGTGTCAGCATATCCTGCCGCAGGTCGTCTCCACACTGCAAGTCCCAAGGTGGAAAGAGGATGGTCAGAACTGGGGTGTTCCCAGGATGCCAGCAGCCCAGCGTCCCCCCGGGAGCTTGCTCCATCTGATGCAATTCTACACAGGCTGTTCAGAGTTGTGAGGGCCCCTGCGTGCTTGGCCCTGTCCTGCACAGCTCACATGAACCCCCAGACTAACAAAATGCAGGAGGATCATGTCATGTCTAAGGATCTGCATATTCCAGGGAAGAGATGAGCCCCAGTAGAAGCCTAAAAGGAGTGCATGTAAGGGGACGCACACCAACTGCAAGGCCTACACTATGGGATGGAGAAGGGTTGTGAACCCCAACACTTGGGATGCTGAGAACTACCTCAGTCACTGCCTCAGGGTACAGGCTATAGGCAACCATGTCATCCATGGATTAAGTGACCTAACAGACTCATAAATGTTTGGCTTCTATGGGGAAAGCCCAGTTGGTCAAGAACTGGACTCAAGTGCAGTCTGTTGGGCTGTTATTAATGTGGCATCCAAAGGCTGCATCAAGACAGCAGCCTCCTCATGCTAATGGAGGCATCACTGAGGGAACTGGCCTTTGTCATGCAGCGGAGGCCTCGCAGCACCACTCTTACGGAGCTGGTTCCTTCCACCAAGAGCTCTGTGCCCAGGTCCCGAGTGCCGGGCACCTGCTCTCCTTCCCCCACCGGCACTGAAGCAGGCACCTGCTGACAGCTGTCTGATCAGAACCGCCAGTGCCCCACACCAACCTGGAGAGGCGGTGGCGGGACTCACCTTGAAGATGACACGGATGTTCTCCCCCAGGGGGTCGACGTTCTGGAAGGACAGCTTCAGGGGCACAGCGTTGGAGTTGAAGTAGGAGCAGTCCTGCCCTCAGGAGGGAGAGAAGGGGGAGGAGGTCAGAGAGCCATGCTGCCAAGGGGCACAGACACCCCAGCGGGCAGGAGGGGCTGGCACCCACCAGGGTGCATTCCTCCCTCTTCCCCCTTGCTGGGCAGGGGCTTTGGAGGGGAGAGAGGGACCACCCCCCCAGTGGAAGTAGGTCTAACACAGCAGGGGGAACAGCTGCCTGGGTCCCCGGTTTCTGCCTTCCCCCAGCTCGGTCACTCACCCTGGGCACGATGCCCTTCACCAGCAGGCTGGGACTGAGCGGCAGGCGGCAGGAGCCAGGGATGTTGAAGAACTGTTTCACATCTTCCAGCCCTTCTCGAAGGATGGCCTGCCAGAGGCAGAGGGGCGATGGGATGCAGCGAAGGGCATGAATGTCACAGCCCACCCCCTTCCCCACCAGCTCCCCTCTCCAACCCCTGGAGAGACTTTCTAGCTTGAACACAGAAGCACTATATGCCTGGGGACCTGCTTTGCCCAGGGACCCTGGCTGTTAGACCCAAGGAGCAGCACTAGACTGGCACTGCTGGGTTGTCTCCCAGCACAGGAGGTGGGTTGGGGGGAAAGGAGGAGCACAAGTAACTGCAATGTAGCCAGGCCCCCATATCCATGGCCTCCAGCACCTCCTGAAAAAAGAGGCTGGGATTGGAGTGGTCAGGAGCTCCCTCCCAGAGCCAGAGCCCTTGCCCTGCTCCTGCTGTCTTGGAGACCTCAAATGGAGCCAAGTTATGGGCTCCACATCCTGCTCTCTCACTTCAGAGAGAGGAGTCCTGTCTGCAACCCAAGCCAGCTGCCTGCCACACACTCAGTGGGGAAAGGGCATGGTCTCAGCCAAGCATGTACCTGCCGCGAGGATGGCGCGGCCTCACGGATCTGCTGGGCCAGCTTGGCCAGGGTGTTGACCAGCGCGCACTGCCGGTCAAACTCCTCCCGCAGGCCTTTCCCGCAGCAGCAGAGCAGGGCTGCCAGCAGGTACTGGTAGCGGATGCTGAACTGGGAGTCTTTCAGACCGTCCTTCAGTAGCCTGAGGAGAGAGCGCAACCACAGCAGTCAGTATGCGAGCTGCGGCTTGCAGATCTGAGGGCGAGGGGAGCCCCAAGGGAGGAGGCACGGCTGGGACATGGGTCATGGGAACATTTCCCCTGCCCCAGCACCCAACACCAGGGGAGATCCTAGATAGGACCCCCCCTCCCTTGGGCAAGCCGCAGCAGGGGGCACAGCCGTCCCAAAGGCCGCGACTCCTCCACCAGCATTACCAGAAGAAGTAGTGGGTGATCTTGAGGTCGCAGATGGCTCGCTTCATAAGGAACCGCACCAGGGGACTGTCCAGGTAGCACTCGTACTTCAGGGCCTGCAAGAGGGGAGATGGAGCATTTCCTCCATGAGCAGACAGGACAGATGGGCAGGTGGGACCTTGTCCTGGTCACTGTGGGCCTGGCAAGCCTCACATGCTCGCCTGGGTGACCCACCTGGACCAACTGCGGCAGGTAGTCCAGCAGCTCTGCGTCGGATATGGAGTCGATCCACTGCACAGCCGTCCTCCTCACCTCCTGATCGGGGAACCTACAGCCACCAGCCACGTGTTACCAGGAGGGCATCACACACGGCCCTTCTCGAGGTGAGGCAAACCATGCCATCCCACCGGTGCCACCAGCTAGCCACAGAGACACCAAGACCTAAGCCTCTGGGTCCCCGCAATCATCCCTGGGATTTTGGAGGGTTTGGGGATCCTCCAGCTCCTCTGCTGTCCTCACTTTACCCACCACAACCCTCATCCTGGTACGGCACACTGTTAAGACTGAGTTTAGAGGTTCCAGTTGGACATTAGGATTGGGGTCACCCAGCTCTGGGCTCAGGGGCAGAAAGAAGAGCCCTAGGAATGGGCAAGGCCAAGGAGGAGGAGCTGCCTTGGCTCTCAGCACAGCCCCAATCTCCCCGCACCCAGGTGAACGCCCCGGGCACTGTCTTACGTTGCATGCAGGAGTCCCAGGGCATCCTGGTGGTTCATGTAGGTCCACTGCTTCAGCAGGGCATAGATGTCGGGCAGGCAGGCCCACTCCCAGCTGGGGGCACTGGCGAGCAGCAGGGGCAGTGACCCGGGCTCTGTGTGGCAGTAGTAACGCTTCTCCCATAGCCGCTTCCGGTCGGCGTCCGTCAACCTAAAGTAGCAGGGGGCACAGAGCTCAGGGAGGGGGGACTGCACGTGCATGGGGCCATGAAGCTTGGGTTGGGGGGACTATGCATGTAGGGGGTGCCCTGCCTTGGAGAGCTGGGACCAGAGTGCAGAGCACAGCACCATGCGGGAAGCAGGATTGGGCCCTCAGCTGGTCTACCAGCAGCCAGGATGTCATTGCTTAGAGGAGCCACAAGGGGGCAGCACAGTCACCCCAAGGGCAGGTTGGGGGGGGGCTCTGCTAACTGGCTCCCCCCACATGGGCACAGTCACCCCAAGGGCAGGTTGGGGGGGGGCTCTGCTAACT
>NW_005842116.1:2071926-2099439 GCF_000455745.1 Alligator sinensis | reverse complement strand
AGCAACCCCAAGGGCGGGTTGGGGGGGGGCTCTGCTAACTGGCTCCCCCCCACATGGGCACGGTCACCCCAAGGGCAGGTTTTGTGGGGGCTGGAGTGGGGGCTCAGAGGGTGCCAGGGGATCACAATGGCAGCAGACGGGGAAGGGGACAGTCAGCAATTCCTCTAGCCACCTCTGAGCTTGCACTGAACCCAGGGAGGAAGGGCCTGGCAGGAGGTGCATCCTGCCCTTGCCTCTGCCCCGGAGCGGAAGCTGCCCGGGCTGCGGGCATGGCTTCCCGAGGAAGCGCCTGGTGGGCAACCCTGTGCTCTGAGCTGGGTGGGATGGCATGGCCTCAGCTCAGGGCCCAGGGAGCGAGTGAGGCAGCAAGGCCACTTCTCCATCGGTGGCTCATCCTGCATGTGAGGAAGGGCTGGGGTCAGGATGGAGGAGGTGTGTGCCTGTGTGTGTGAGAAGAGGGAGGCCTGCTCTGTTCCCAGGCACTCCCTTCAGCGATCTGGCCCAAAGCAAACAAGAGCAACACACTGCTGCCAGCTCAGGAGAAGGGCGCATGAACCTGCCAAGCCCTGGGGCAGGGCGGGCACCGCCCTGCAGAAGCACGATGCCAGGAAGGGCAAGCTGCCTGCTCCCTGCACCCCGGGAAACGCCATGTTTTGAGCCAGTGGATTTGCCCGTTCTAGCCCTGCAGGGCTGCAGTACTGGGGGCAGCCCAGCGCTTTACCCTCTGGTTGGAGACCCCGAGTCCACATGCCTGGTGGCCTTCGGGACTCGCTGGTCACAGTAGCCCGTGTTTTCTGCTGTGTCCCTGCCAGCGAGGAAGCTGTGGGAATCAGGACTCTGGCAGCAGTGGGAAATGCTGCTGGTGGGTCTGGACCCAACTGCTCACCCGCACTGGGTGAGGGAGGGTGCTCCAGTAAAGCAAAGGCACCCAGGTCTGCTCCACCGCCCCTGAGCGGGCAGTAGTCATGGCCCAGGAAGGACAGTCTCTCCAGACCTCAGGGTAGGGCTCAGTACTGGGCAGCCTGGCAGGACCCTGGGGGGGGTCGTGTGAAGTCCCAGCCTGGGCCCTTCCAGATGCCTGGGATCAGCTCCTCAGGACCTCCCAGATCCTCAGTGTGGGTAGGAGAGGGCCGATGTCACCCCCTCCACCTGCCCAGCCTGTGGGAACCCTGCAGTAATGACCTAGAAGTGTGCGCAGCCTGCAGCAAGCTGACCCCGAGCGAGCGCAGCCAGCGACACCTGATCCTTCCTGTTTACAGGCAGCCCAGGGCATCAAACATTGGCAGCCTGGCTGCTGGCAGGTGGGGGGCAGCCAGCTGTCCTGGGCAGGGGGAAGCAAGGGAGAGAAAACAGCTGGAGAAACACCCCCTGTTAACACCTCTGGAGAGGGCCGTTCCTTCCCTCCCAGCTGTCTGGGAGGGCAAGAGGTCAGGAGGGGCCACAGGAAGTGTCTAGGACATCCCTCATACAAGTGGGGCACCACGTCCTCAGTAGAGGTGCAGGTGCACTGGAGGGCCCATCTCAGGCACAGCCCGAGGAGCTGTAGCCAGTACCTAGCCCAAGGTCCCCTGTTCCCCAACGCAAGACCCCTGCCCTGCAGCCCCAGCAAGCCCAGGCTCTCACCAGTAGAGCGATTTCTTCTGCATCACCCCAGCAAGCCCAGGCTCTCACCAGTAGAGCTTTTTCTTCTGCATCCCCTCCCTCAGCCTGCGCTGCTCCTCGTCCCCCAAGCTGCCGAACTCGTACTTGGGGCTGAACTCGGCAGCCGGCGGGCTCATGAACCTCACGTCGAATGCGGAGGTGGGGAAGTCGATCTGTAGTGGGGGCAGAACGGGTCAGAGCTCACCCAGCAGACTCTGCTGATGGGCCACTGCCACCCTCGAGGGCACGAGGGACACCGGACTGCCCTAGCAGTAGCCCCAAGGGGTGCTCCCTGACCCACACTGCTGCTCCCACAAGCCTAGTGGGGCTCTCCCCTGCCCACCCTCCCCTTGCCCCATTCCCCAGGGGCAGGGGAGGTGCCCCGAAGGCTTGTCCACCTCGTGGCTGGCATGACCTGTACCCTCCACCGCAACCTGTTGCCACGGCTGTGAAACTTGCCCCAAACAAGGCCTATTCAGCACCTTCCCAGCAGCCAGGATCAGCTTTCAGCATCTGACTCCATGCCAGGGCCATGTATCAGCAGGCCCTGCCGTGCCCATAAGCCAAGACCTGGGGAGCTTCCAGCCCAGGAACACAAAGGGCCATTAGGAATACGGCACCCACACCTCATCTCAACCTACAGAGACCCAGGCCAGCCGACACAGGCCCCCTCCCTCACAGATTCCTTACCCTGGAGCAAGCAGAACCACTCCTGCTTCTCCCCCTTTCCTTGCCCCATCTCCTGTGAGGTCTGGATGCCACAGGCACCCCAGGACAGGCAGCAGGCTGCACTTCTGGGCACCCCCAGCATCCAGGCTGGGATGCGGCTGAAGGGAAGCCTGCCCCGATCACTTCTTTGCTAGAAGGAGCATTAGGAGCCTAGTGGGATAGAAAGTATCCTGGCCTGGGAGGCTTGGGGAGATTCCTATGGTCACGGCCAGCTCAGCATCTGCAGGCCCTATCCCCCAGAGACCCACCACTTTCTGCAGGGCTGCAGCACCGAGGTGCTAATAGACGCTTCCCTTTTATCCTCCACAGGGGACAAAAAGGAGGTCAAAGCCCTGCGCGGGGGCCGGTGCTGGGAGCAGGCATAGCAGCAGAACAAGCACTGCAGGAAGGCGGCATCCTGCTAGCAGCGGGCTGTGCCGAGGTGGCTGGCCGCCCAATCTTAAACGAAAACCTCGATGGATTTGTAAGTGGCTCTAGGAGAAACCCAATCTCTTGGACACGTGTCATGGAAATCAGTGGAGAGAGAAACAGCAGCAGCAGAGCCAGGGGAGGAGACGTGACGAGGAGAGATGAGGACAAACAAAGGGAGTCCCGAGCGCTCTCTGCACCGGCAGGCCCCTGCCAAGGCCAAAGCAGGGCGAGCATCGCAGATGCCGCCAGAGGGGAGAAGAGCCTCAAATCCCTTCCAGCTGGAGTACTTGGCTTCCAGCACGATGCTTCACCCCCCTTCCACCTCTCAGGCAGCGAGGAGCTCTGCCGAAATCCTGCCAAGCCGGTGTGGGATAGAGGGAGCTGGAAAGAAGGGCCCGGGCATGCGTGAAGGGAGCACATGCCAGGGCAGGACATAGCAAAGGGTAGTTAAAGGCAGCTGAGGACCTGCCAAGGGCCCTCTACTTCTAGGTGCCTGGCTGGTAGGTCAGCAGCTCCTACCATGGGGGACGCTGTTGTGTTTGGAGCTGAGGAAGGCCGACATCCTTCTCACCCATCCTACCTTGGAAACCTCCCCAGGGTCTGGTCCACAGAGTATCCAAGCCAGGTGTGCCACCTTCCCTAGCGCATGCTGGGCAGTGGTTCCCACGATGGTACCAGACCACCAGCGCCAGGCCCTTGGGCTGGCACACAGAAGAGGACGCTGAGCTCTGGCTACCTGTCAGATGCTTGATGCCCTCTGAATGCCAGGCTCTGACTGGCTCCAATTCTCCCCTCTTCTCCCCCACCAAAACAGGGTACCTTGTTGCTCCCAGCTGGGACTCACCTGCAAAATAACGCTGTCGGGCTGATTGAAGTTGGGAGCGCTTGACCTAGCCCTGGAGTTGTCCTGAGTCGCTGGCCACAAGCCCAGGAGCTTCCGCCCACAGGTCAGGACCCTGGAGGAGGATGCAGGGGGAGACCTTAGAGCCTGGGCACCAGGACCCACGGATAAGCGCAAGTGCCCGACCTTGGGGCACTGCTGTCCCCTGAGGGGAGGCGATGCCATTGCAGACCCCACTAGTGTGGAAGCAGCGCCTTGCAGAGCTGGGTCCCCAGGAGCAGCAATCTCAGCACAAGGGTAAACGCTGTGATGCTGGCGTGGGGTCCCGGAGCTCCCAGCACACGCACGCACCACACTCCAACCTGCCCGTCTTGCAAGGACAGGCCCACGTGTGCTCCATGCCAGCCCTGGGCAGAGGGTCCCCCCCAGGGCTCAGATGTGTACGCACTGCCTGAAGTTGAAGAGCGGGGTGGTGACCCAGCCCAGCGCCTCAGGCACCCGCCGCTGCTTGTTGGTCTCAGAGGAGCTGCCCGGCGGTGGGACAGGCACGGCGTAGAGAGTAACGCTCAGCAGCGTCTCCCGCGGGAGCCGGTTCACTTGGATCGGGAAGCAGATCCTAGGAGAAGGTGCAGCGTGAGCCAGGAGTCAGGGTGCCAGCTTCAGCCCCCTGCCACTGCTGACGTCCCGCTTGCCATCTCCGTGGCTCCGTAGGGCTCTGGAGAGGGAGCCGGTATCGCTGCTCCAGAAGGCCAAGGCCTTGTTTCCCCACTTTATTCGTAACTGGGGAATGCAGGGGTGCTGAGCCCCCAGCTACTGGGACAACAGGGCCGAACCCTGGAACTGGTGACCTCAGATCACAAGGACTCATTCAGGCCCCTGGGAAAAAAAACCTAGCTCATCCTCCACCCTCCCCGGTGCTGCATTGCTCCAACATCAGAGCCCATTTGCAAACACCAGCATGATGTAGACCAGAGGAGGCTCGCAGGAAACCTTGCAGCCCTGGCACCCTCTTGGGTAGTCAGGGCTCCCCCAAGGTGATACCCAGGGGGACAGCAAGCATACAGCTCTGGGGGCCACCCCTCATACCCAGGCTCAGAGGGCCTACTGGCCTTGCCTCCATCCCCTCCCCTCCATGGCCTGGTGAGCGCCCCATTTGCAGGACTGGGCACAGTGCCCTCTGCAGCCTGCTGATTCCCTGCCACGGGGAGGAGGGCATGGGCGCGCACACACACACACACACACACACATGCACACTAACCTCGTCCCCAGGCCTCTTCCCTGCCCATTCAGGCACCTTCAAGGCAAGTGCTGCCAGGTATCCAATCCCCTCCCCTCCATGGCCTGGTGAGCGCCCCATTTGCAGGACTGGGCACAGTGCCCTCTGCAGCCTGCTGATTCCCTGCCACGGGGAGGAGGGCATGCGCGCACACACACACACACACACACATGCACACTAACCTCGTCCCCAGGCCTCTTCCCTGCCCATTCAGGCACCTTCAAGGCAAGTGCTGCCAGGTATCCAAGAAGCTGGCCATGCAGGGCTAGCAGAGTCTAGAAATGTGCCAGCCCAGGGCAGCGCCATATCCCCAGCGGCGGGGGGCACCCATGGCGGGGGGCTCTCCCTGCCGCCAGCAAAGAATGCGAGCTCCTGGCTGCCCGGCAAGCTCAGGGCCCAGCCCATGCACCAGTGGGTCCAAGAGAGGCGGTTTGCAAGGGAAAACGCTGCATGAAGGAAGGCGTCTAGCAGCTGCCCTCCATGCCGGCACTGCTATGTCTCTCCCTGTGCCCTTCCTGGGGACAGTCACCTCCTAAAATTATCCCTTGCCCTCCCCTCCTCCCGCCGGCATGGTTAAAACGCCAGGCATGGTGGGCACTCAGGAGACAACTACAGGCTCCCTGCTGCCAGGGCTATATTTGGATGAGATCCCCTTTCCCTGAAGCAGCTGGAGACACATACACACACACACCCGAGCACAGGGTCCAAGGAAGGAGCCTGACAGCCGCCAAAATAGATGCTGCCTGGGAATTCAACACCCCTAGTCTGAGCAGCTCCGCTGGCTCTGCCCTGAAGCTGTACATGCTGGACCCCCCAGGCCACGGCTGATGCTCAGTGCACACGGAGCAGGGGTCTTCTGCTGGGTCACCCAGGCAGCCGTGCATCCTGATGCTGCTCTAGTCATCTTGCACTCAGCCTGCATCCCCTTGGCTGCCTGCACCCAAATCCCCATGAGCAGGACCCCCAGCCTGTTCCCCACTTCCCACACTGCATCCCGCTGGCCCAAGGTGAACAGGAAGCTGCCTTACTGCTGGTCCCATATGATGAGGTGGAAGAGGTACTTGTACACGTGAGCCTTGCGCGTCTGCAGCGGACTGCAGAGCTCCTTGCCGCCATGGCTGAGGGAGCAGGAGAGGTAGAAGTCTTCATAGCTACCACGGGAAGGGGGGAAAGCAAGAGAGGGGTAAGGACAGGCCTGCAACTCGCAGCAAAGGAGCAATAGGCCTCATATCGCCTCCTTCTGCCCCTCCATGTGTCTCCTCCCAGTTTGTTCCCCTCTGCCCTTGTCCCTCATCCCTTTCTTGGCTCCTTGGCACTCTCCCTCCTGCCATCCCCAGAGAGCAGGAGTACCAGGCCACAGAGATAGATTATTTGGTTATTTGCTGGCCAGTAATGGCTCAGAGGGGGGTTATCTCCCTTGCCCCCCCATCAGCTCCAGGAATCACTTCTGCCCATACAGAGGAGAGGTGAAACCCCATGACCAGGGCAGACTTAGCTTGCTCCCCCTGGCAGTGGCATGTGACTGAGCAGGTGTGATGCAGAACCAGGAGATGGGCCAGATTCTCAGGGAGGCTACATGGAAAACAGCAGGCCCAACATTTGGCCCTTGGGTCTGCAACCAGGGGCCTCAAGAAAATTGCACGGAGAGCTGGTACCTCCCCAGAAGGGTCTCACACTGCAGGCAGGGCCTCTGCCATGGCTAGTGCCTTCCTGGGGGCCTCTGAAGGAAAGGGCACCAAAGGGTGGAGTGATGCTCGAGTGCAGGGCTCATGATGCTCTTGCTGTGGGTGAAATGGGCCAACCCAGCAGCATGGCCCCTCTCCCCAGAGAGAAGGGTGGACTCCCAGCAGACCCCTGCCCCACCACACCCAGCTGGGAGGTGAGGGATCCTCCACCCCTCCTGGCTCTCCTTTCCCAGGCTGCTGGCCCTTTAGGAAAGGATGGGGGCAGGGCAGGCAGAGGAGACCCTGCTCCTTCCAGACAGCAGGATCGACATATGCCACAGAGAATGCCATCACACGGGGGTCTCCCAGAAGGGCAGGGCCATGTGACAGGTGCCGAGCGCCGAGCCAAGGAGGGCCGCAGGGCGGCAAAGGTCAGAGGATGCCTGGATTTCCCAGGCTACCTCCTTTGTTCGGAGTCAATCACCAATCGGAATACATTAAGGATGGGACAAAGGCGAGGGGTCCCCGGAGGGGCGGCTGCTACCGCTGCTGCTGCCTCCCCCCCTCCCTTGCATAGCCCTGCTGCCGGAGCCCGTAAGACAGCCAGGAATGCAGATTATCAATGGGCATCGGGCCTGCAAAACACAGGCATCCAGGCGCGGGCGCGAACAAAGGAGCATCCTCGCCTCCCCCCCAGCCCCAGCACCCACACCCATGCACGCACCCTCCTCATTGTCTCCCGATCCATCAAAGGCAAAGGCACAAACAGCCATTGACCGCCGGGGCCGGAGCCCTGGCTGGGAACAGGCCATCTGTCACTGTCTGCAGGGCCGGGGGAGGGAGGCTGCGGCAGGGAATTCCAGTGCAGCCGGCAGGAGCAGCACTGGGCTGAGCTGGAGAGAGGGCTGCAGAGCCCAGCTGCACCCCCCAGCCATCGCCCTCCATCCCATCTCCTTGCACGGAGAAGCGGAGCATCCCTCCATCCTTCACTGCCCACCAGCATAGCCCCCCAGTGCTGAACTGTCTGGGACAACTTCATCCCAAACCTCCCAGCTCTCCTCCTGCCTAGGCCTGCAGTCCTGGCTTGCTCTTTCTTCTCCTGAAGGGACACAGAGCTGAAGGGGAAGGTCTCATTTGGGGTCCTCCCAGTTCTGCCAAACAACTCCTGTCTGGGTCTCAACAGGAGCAAACCCCTTGGCCAGCCCCTGATTCCTCCCCTGAACTAGCCCCACGAGCCCACTGACAAAGCATCAGTCACCTCAAAGATGTGCCCCCATCAGGGTGATGCTTGCAGGCTGGGTGGGGGACAGGACCTAAGTCAACGGGCCATTCCTAGCTCTGAGCTCTACGATGTGTGGTGGTGCTGCTTTCCGAGACACCCAATACGTGTTATGGACTCCAGCTACCAGGACTCTGAACATGCCCTCAGGGTGAGCGCTCTGCACTACACAAAGGGACAGAAATGAGGATCCTGGAGGTCAATAGCTGTTTGTGCTTTTGCCTTTGATGGATCCGGAGACAAGTCATTCCTTTACATGTCCCTAAAGTGCAGGAACTGCCAGGAGAGACCAGATCCATGGCACATTCTGTCCCAAGAGGGACCAGCGTTGGAGGTGGGCTCAGAGAAAGACATAATGACCACTGGTGTAAGGTATTCAGCTGGCCAAGCAACCTGCCTGGAGAAAAGATGTTTTCCTGCCCCTCAACCAGTGACATCCCAGAGCACAAGGGTAGCCACACTAAGAGACCATGATGCTACCCCAGTTTGGCCCTTGTCCCTTCTGTACTTGCCCACTGCTGCTGGCGGGATCCTAGCCTCGAGTGGGCCAGACGCTGGTCAGGACAGAGAGCAATACACCAGCTGCTCTTTGCAAAACAAAAGTGAGGCAGAGGCCCCCAGGACAAGGAAGGGATTTGTGCACCCTTAGCCACTCAAGATGGCTTTCACTTGTGAAGCTTGAATACCAGGCGAAGAGGTTCTGCTCTCCAGGGAAGCCTTGCCCTGGCTACCTGGTTGCAGACAGACCAGAGAGAAGATTCAGACAAAATGGGGACATTTCACTGTCCCTTGAAGCCCTGAGAGGCACACCAGTAGTTTAGGCTCTTACCTGGCAGCCCAAGTGATGGGGATACGGTGCGTGGCGTAGACAGTGAAGGAGAGGGGGCAAGGGAGGAGACAGGCCTCCTGCACCAGGTAGTGCTTCCTGCTGCCATGCACCGCGGTCTGGAAGTCTGCATTGAAGGTGTTGCAGTAGAGCTCCACCAGATCCAGGATAGAGGCTGTCAGGGTCTCCACAATCTTCTCTGCAAGGGAAGGCAGTGGGGGTGTGAGACGGGGCGTTCCGGCAGTCTAGCAGTGCCACCTTTTCCCCCCAGCCCATGCCCAGAATACGGAGCTGGGCCTTGGCAGGGCAGTCTCAAGCCAACCCATATCAGAAGCAACCAACTGCTTCCCCTTTCACACCCTTGTGCCTCCTGCACATGTCCAAGGCTGCTGATGGGATCCTGGCCAGAGGCTGATCAGGACAGGAGCAATGTGCCCAGCTGCTCGTTGGCAGACAAAAGCAGGGCAGAGGGCTCTGGGATGTGGGAAGGATCCATGTGCCTGAGGAGGTGCTCACAGCTGCCTCCATGAGCCCTCCAGCACTTCTCATGATCTCTCCAGGGGTTGAAATTTGCTGGCCGGCTTCAAGCTATTTGGAGATGACCTCACACTGCATGTGGGTGCTTTGGAGGGAAAAGGAAAAAACCCACCAGACACCAAAACACCATAAAACCAAGGAAAAGAAACCCCTGAAATTGGAGGGGTGGGGGGCGGGGGGGCATAATCTTTTTTTTGCTGTTGTTGAAAATGATCACATACAAATTTCAAATGCAAAAGTCTGCCCAGTGGGGAAGGATTTGAAAGAGCTCAGCAGCAGACCGGGAGGAGGAGAAGCAAAATTACCTCGATTTTCCCTCACAGCCAAGACATTTGGATCCTGCAGAGGAAAAAGAAACCAGCAGAGCAAATTGGAGGGTGAGTCCAGTGCCATCAGGCACAGCTGGAAGCAATCCTCCAAGCCAGGGACTTTATGTAACCAGCTTCCCTGGCACCAGGGCGCTGGGAGTGAGTAATACCATGGAGGCACTGCCTGCTCTCAGCTGCCCCGGAGCTGTACACATGGTGCAGTGGCGGGGAGGGCATGGGCTCTGGTGAAAAAGCCCACTGCTTTCCCTCTGGTTGCACCGGTCACCGTGTCCAGGTGCCCTCTGGAGCTGGGGAACCAGGATCTCATGGGTGAGCAATCAGTTCCTTGGAAAGCAGCTGAACACCACGCACTTCCAAGGCAGAGAAGGCCAGCTCTGGCTACAGCAGAGGCTATAGGGCAGGTACCCAGGCCTGGGCTACTGGGACTGTGTGAGATCACAGGGCAGTCTCCGGCCTGGAAAGCCCTGGGTCTGAGCCAGTGAAGGAGTCTTGCTGATGTTGGATTAGGCCCCTTGAATCAAGCCCACCTTTAGTGCCCAAGACAGACTGGCACCTGCTGTGATGTCCAGAGGGGCACCCAGCACCTTCTGGGAGAAACCAGTCCTTGCCTCACTAGACCACTCATGATCAGCCTAGATCTCCCCTTGACTTCAGCCCCCAGCTGGAAAATCTCACCTTCTGGATTTTGGGCTGCATGCGAGAAGGGCAGGGCGGCATTTGGTTCAGGGCACGGGTGATCTCCTGGGACTCAATGGCAGCCAGGGCATTGCAAATGGCCATGACAGACTGGATCACTCGCTCCGCTTTCGGCTGGACGTCTCCCTGGGAGAAGCAGGGAGAGGCATGCATCTGAGACAGCCATGCACAGAGCGCCAACCCAGCCCAGCGGCCTGGCCTCCCACCCACCCCACTGCTTGACAGGGCCTGGAGGAGATCTGCTGGGGCTGCGATGCCCTGGTCCAGGCTGCTCCATGGTGGCCAGCCAATGCCACCTCTGACAACCTGGGGGAGCCCATATCTCCCTGCCAGGGGAGTGCAGGCAGCAAGGTGTGCAGGGCACAGAGGAGGACAGAGGGATGTGTCTGGTCCAGGAGAAAGGGAATGGGAGCTTCCCACTTGGACCTGCCCAGAAGAGCTGGAGAGGAGGGTCCCAACATTTCACACTGCTCCAGCCCCACAAAGCAGAGAGGGGAAGGTTGGGGGAGGTACCTCACACCACAGACCTGGAGCTGCCATTTGGGGAAGGCTGCTGTCTCCAATGCTGGGCACCAAGCCCTTTTCTCCCTGTTTGTCTAAACCTTCCAGCCTTGGGAGGTGGATATAGCCCAGACCCGGCAGGGCAGGGGAAAAGGAGGAGTCTGTGTGCATCAAAAGCAAGCCGCATACAAGCAGCCAGCAGTAGGAGGGAAGTGCCTTGGATGTATCCACCAGCACCTGCCTTCCCTCATCCCCAAGACACCCCGGAGAAAATGACCCCTCTCCTCAGCATCTGCCTGCCCTCTATTCATCCAGCTCCTTGTTTCTTCCCAGAGTGGGCAGAGCTCCAGCCAAGTAGGGAGAACGATGGCATCTTCTGCATGTGGGCTTGGCACAAGGGAAGCCTGCGGTTCTTCCAAAACCAACCAGCATCTGTGGCTCTGTCCAGCACAAGCACATGTGATGGGCAGGGAGGCCAAACTCACCAGCAAATTGGCCTGGTGGCTATTCTGGACCAGCAGGACTGAGCCCTGGTTCTCAGGGTGGGTCGTGGAATGGGCGGGCTGAAGGAAACACGGGCACTTGCTTCCAGGGCAGCAGTGGGTCTTGCACCGAGCTCTGCCAGAACCGTTTTGCCATGTGTAGCCCCCAGTTGACGGACCTGGAGTTGCCACTAGGGGAGGATGCTGTACAGACTATGGACACTGGCCTAGGTCAGGACAGTCTGAGCATGGGGTGGTGGCCCAGGAGACCCAGCTTGCAACCCGGCACCGCCAGGCAGGTCTCCTCAATCCATGCCTCAGTTTCCCCATATGTAAAACAGGGACATTTACCCTCCCTGGCCCAAGTGCTCTGAGATCCACAGATGACAGGAGCTACACAGAGCCAATGACCAGCGCCTGGATTAATTAAAGACTGTATTTAATATATTAAGAGCCAGCACAAAGGCGTGGCTCTGCATTTGGATCATACACATTTTGCCACTCCTTTTATAGGGGCTCTCAAAGCACTTTGCACACATTAACGCCTTGTCCTCACAACCACTGCAGCCAGAGGGCCAGCTCTAGCTCCTTCACTTTACAGACAGGGAAACTGAGGCACAGAGAGCCAAGCAGAGGCAAGGGAGGAAGCTGACTAGAGCCACGTCTCTGCTGCACTGGCTCTTGCAGAGCTGCTGCAGCTTTCTGTCTGTGAGGCTGGTGAAGTTTGCCTCTGATGACAGATCCCTGCCTGGAACAAGGAAGTAGGAGGCCAAGTGCATGGGGAAAGGGGGAAGGGAAGTTTCAGCTCAGGTTCTGGCCAGCTCTCCCTTTACAGGTGTGCTCAGTCATAGCAAAACAAAGAGGCTCGTTGGCTCTATGGGCTCCAGGCCAAGAGCTGGGTCTCAACCAAGGCAGCAATTAACCAAGAAGGGAAAATCCCAGTGAGTCTCTATTACAGGAATCAGGGTTCCTTCATGGCAAGAGTAGAGGACACGGTGGTCAGGACCTCTGAGACCCATTCCTTCCTCTTCATACACAGTGGCCCGCACCCAAAGGGTGCTTTGAGATCCAGGCATAAAATTACTGTCATGTAAAAAATTGCTATGACTGCTAAGACTGAGTGTGGGGGAGACAATACCCCCCGCATGTAGGGTCAGCGTTGGATTAACCCTTTACTGGGTCCTAGGCAAACAAACTCACGGGCCCCTACTTTTTTTTCAATCAATAATTATAATATGTAAAATAAGCACAACTGGGCCCTTTCTTCACTTAGGGCCCTAGGCATGTTCCTAGTTTGCCTATGCGTTAATCTGGCCCTGTGTAGAGTCCACATACAGAAGGTTTATCTAGAGGCATCAAACCATGTTGGCCGCTCCTGCCGTGCTGCAGACACTCCAAGCTCAGTTTCAGAGCCGTCTATTCCATGTTAAAACCAAACCAGGTGTCTGCAGAGCCTCTTAGCTCAACTCAATGAGACCGGTTTCAAAATGATAGAACTGGTGCCACCTTCTCATGTAGACAAAGCCAAATCCACCAATGCAAGCAGCACGTCTAGAAGCCGGCCAGAAACCCATGTGATTGCCTTCACACTGTGGCTTGCCTAAAACATTTTTTAAGCAGCTGTGTTAAGCTGGTGGAGGTCCCGTGTGCATGAGCCCAGACACAGTCCTGTCCCCAGGGCCAGGGGTCTGCTCTCTGTACCGGTATGGATATGTAGCAAGGCTGGGGTTCTGCCCCTGAAGAGCTGAGACTCCCTCCCTGATGGATGGAGATGGGTTGCACTCACCTCAGCTGCCAGGAAGGTGTCCACCTCATTGTGGAAGGTGTCAAAGAGGAGACTCAGGGCCTGCCTGTTGGATCAGGTGACAGAGCTCAGCATGGAGAGAAGGAGCAAGAGAGGAGACACAGGTAGGCACAGACTTCGCTGCTCTCGGGCCCATGCCTCTCGCCTGAAAAGGTCCTGAAGAGGCTCCAACAGCCCCAGAAATGAGAGCAGCCCCTTTCCAAAGCAAGATGTATGGGCCCCATCCTCCCACCACCACACGTCCTCACCTGCTGATGGTCTGCTTGATCGGCCTCTCTTGAAGGTGAATGTAGTGGTTGAGCGTGGAAGGGCTCTGGTCATCATTCACCTGGGCAAGGAAGAGGCCTGTTCAGGTGCTGAATACACCTGGCCGAGGACACTGGCTCTACCTACTGGAGCGATCTGCAGCCCTCAGCCAGCACCTTCAATGGATCAGCAGTTTGGAAGTCCTCAGGGGTCTTTGAGAGTCTCAGCTGCTAATTCAGGCCTACTGGGAAGTGTCTCCTATATTCCTGGCTTCCAAGGGAGCCTGGCCAGCACCACCAACAGCCCATGAGTGACTTTCAGGAAAAGCCATTCAGCTCCTTGTTCCTCAGCCCATCCAGGGGAAACCTTGAGGGCCACCTGGTGATGCACCTGACTCGAGACCCCTAGGGAACCATGTCCCGCTGCCCAGTCCTTATGTGCCCCAGGAATGCACCATCCATACCCTGCAACCTCCCTGCACTTGTTGAGCTGGGGCAGGAGCAGGTCCACAAGCTCAGCTCTGGAGATGGAAGAGGACCCCTGGCAGTCATCGCTTTGGGGCAGGGGCCATGGGTCTTATTGGGCATGTAGGCAGTGCCAGGCTTCCTGGGAATTACAAGGATCCAATATTGGAGCCCCTAGAGCAGTGCGAACACAAAGGGCACCTCCTGTTAAAGGTAATCAGGAAAGGTTTCCTAGTGCTGAATGGTCTCCCTGGGGACAAGGTGGGAATGCCATCACCTTGCGAAGGCTTGCAGCATCCTGCGGAATAGATCCAGGTCCTGAACTGCACCTTTGTGGGGGACATGGACTAGGTAGATCCCATCTTGAACCCCCATGGCTTCACTATACAGGCACACCTAGCTGCTCACTCTGGAAGGAGAGCTTTTGGAAGAGCTCCAGGGTGGTTTGCTGGACTTTGAAAGCTGGACCAAGCAAGGCAAGCCCTGGCTGCAAGGGAAAAGGCATGGAGTAGGGGGCCTACCACCCCTCTTCAGCAACGGTAGCTGCATATTGGGAGTGGGAAGCACAGGCCTGGTCTCACCCCCTGCCCACCTATCCTGACAACGGGCTGTTCAAGACACTCTGGGCTTCCCCTCGAGAGCATGGCTCACCGTCCTGGCCAGGTCACTGCGTACGGCCTTCCTCTTCATCAGCTGCAGCCGGATGTCGGCATCAAACTTCCTGCAGTGCTGGATGTACTCATGGCTGCCCAAGGCATGCTTGCTGCAGGGATGGAGACAACACAACAGCTGTGACACAAGGCCCTGCTCCTCCCTGGGGCACAGGCTGGAAATTCAAGGCCTCCATTGCATCTTAGGGCTTGTATCTGTTGGAGCAGAGCATGGGAGCCAGGATGCCTGAGTTTTAACCCTGTCACTCCCTGCTGCAGAGCCTCAGTTTCCCCATCTGTAAAATGGGGATTTGTTAGTCAATTAAAGGGATGCTGGAAAAAGAGTTATTAGGAGAGAGGTGTCCCTTCTGCCCCTGCACCGCTGAATGGCAGAGCTCAACTCCGTGTGCCAGGCTGGAAGGGTGCAATGGAGAGCTGCCCAGGGCAATGCATGCAGAGGGAGGCATCAGGACCCAGACAAGATAGCCCTATCAGTAGCTCTGATTAAAAGGCTGCTCTAAATTAAGAGGAGGGAAGGGCAGCCATTAGGATACACTGGCATCCACAGGACACACCGCTGTGCAGGGACTTAAAAATCAGTCCTTTGTGGGGAGCGGGGGGGTGGTCAGAGTATTGCAAACTAGGTCAAGATAAAGCTTAGATGTGATCAAGGTCTGCCAGGTCAGGCTGAAGAGATCTGTCTGGCAATGGCAGGAGCTAATGTGCCCTGGAGGCAGTTCGGATACAGCAGCTCCTCCTCTCAGCTGCAGCAGACAATAAACCAAATCAGTTCTCACTGGTCACACAAAATGCAGAGCATTGGTGCCAGGGGGAAATAATGGAGCCTGAACATTTTCAAGCTCCCTGGCAGGATGCACGCGATATGGCAGGATATGAGGGAATGATGGGGAGCAGGGCAGCATGGGCATGGACCCAGCAAGGCAAGGAGCTTAACAGAAGGCACTTGCACACCACGGCCATCCGGGCCTGGGCACCCAGCCTGACCCCAGGCCCTGCCCTCTGGGCAGGCAGCTCCTCCAGCAGAGGAACAATGCAGGAGCTGGGGAAGCTGCAGCAGGAAGCCCTTCCCTCTATGGGCTACCTCAGGAGGAACTCCGGCAGGAACAGCTGGCCCTTATCTCAGTAGAGCCTGTATCCTGACCTGCAGCCACGGGAGCCAGCTTAGCTGCTGGAGCACCACTGGGCGCTTTTCAGGGTTGGTGGGGAGGGTGAGACTCCGAGGAGGGGTCAGAAGTGTCCAGGCCTTTGGCTGATTCTTGCCCCAGCATCACACTGTGTATTGGTGAGAGAAGCAAACCCACAGATCGCAGGAAGCCACGTGCTAGCTCCTGGGGTTTTCTGAAAGCTCAGCAGCCCTCCCAGCCATGAGAGGAGGTTTCTGGCCCCCCCCAGCAGTGGCTCCATTTTGGGAAAAGGGGGGAAGGAACGGCCAGAAACCCAAGGGCTTTATTCATGCAAGGTCATCGGAGGGCACTAGGGAGACCAGCAGAGCATTCCCACTGCAGTTCCTCAAGGCACCTGCTGCACGGATGGGCCAGCAAGGAGGAGGAGACACAGGGGCTGTCTCTGCTCTGTGCCCAGCATGCTCTGTCCACATGCCCAAGGCACACAGCACAGCAAAGATGTGCCATCTTGGCATGAGGTATGGGGAGCAGGGCCATCAGAGTGCACCAAGGACACCGTCTTTGATGGACGGTAGCAGTTAGATGCTCAGCCACAAGCAGATCCCCACACATGGACAGAGTAAGAGAAAGTCTCTCCCCTGGCAAGATAAGAGGGTGGAGGAAAGAAATGGTGAGAACCTGTTTCTCAGAGATAAGGCCCAGAGAGATGAAGGGAGTTGCCCAGAAAGACCAGGAAGGGAAGTCAGCTCTCCCACAGCCTGAATGCACTCCTTCATCCTCAGACCATCCTCCTCCCTCCAGAAAAGCAATGATGCTACCACATGCTCCATGTGCTTGGGAAACATTTGCGGCATTTCCCTTCTCTGCAGCCCCCCAGACAAACAGTTTGCAACCACGGCTGCATGGAAGAGAAAAGATCAATCCTTCCCTCCTGGTAACCATAGTGCCTGAGCCCCACAGGAGAAAGAGAAAGTGCCTACAAATGACAAGTGTGGAGCATTATTTCCTCATCTGATATAAATTACTTTTTCCGAGGGAGGCTGTTTCTGGTTATGGTTGATTACATGTAAAAGAAAAGGCAGGCATTTTTCTGCTGACGGTGGCAGCAACTCTACAACCAACCCCCAAACCTGGAGAAGAATTTGCAGCTCGTCTGGATCCCCTGGGCTCTGCGCTTGGAACGTCCTTGCCCTTCTCCTCCTGCAGAAACCTTCCCCTCCAGGCTGGCTCAGCTCACCCTCTGGCTGGGTGTCTGCAGCAGCAGCAGCTCTGCTATATAGGTCATAGAGGCTGAAACACTTATGTGTATCTATAATACAAGGAGTTCGGAAGGTCTCGGACTGCTTCTTCCATGCCACGTGGGCTCTATGCAGATGTGGAGAAAGGTGGGGTTTTAAAGGGCTGGAGTGTCATCCCCCCCAAAAACCCCAGAGCTCTGGCTCCGTGCTGTGCTTGTCTTGGCCATGCCCCTTTATGCAGTGGGTGAGGAGTGGCTTGCAATAAAGCCACCCAAGAGATTCCCCCGCACAAGAGGAGTCCCAGCTACCCCTTGCAAGCCTAATCCTGTGGTGACGGAAGTCAAAGGCAAAGCTCCCCCTGGCTTCAAGAAATGGGACCAGACCCTCAGTACTGTTTTCCAGCCACTGGCTCTGGCTCATTATACATAATTACCAGGAAATGCCATCTGTGCCTATGCACTAGGTATGCTTTACTGCTATGAATTTGGACCCTTTCCTCCTCAAGTGCTTTACAGCAAGATTCCCCACAGAAAATTGCTTCCTCTCCCAGCCACCTCTGGGCTGAAAACAATGCAAAGCAGCAAGGAAGGGAAGTATGGACCAAAGCATTAGGCAGTGTCCCTGCTCTTACAAGAAACACCGGACAGTCATTAATGCCCATATACAGCAGATGAGGACCAGAATGGCGCATGGTTCTTTCACCTGGGAAGGCTGAGGTTAGATCCTCTGGTTTTGCTGTCTAGTGCTGCCAAGCCTGATGCTTACATATCAAAACTATCGACCTACAGGCTCTTCCTCCCATTATGGTGGAGAAAGCCAGCCTGTGGCTGAAGCTACAGTACACCCTGCCAGGGCTGCCTAGGAACAGGAAACAGCCCGGAGACATAGCAAGCTTTTATGGCCTTCTGTGCTGGAAAACCAAAACTTATCTGGGAGACGTAGCCCCGTGGACCGAGCCTCGTCCTTGTTCCAAACCAACCTCAGCAAAGGGCTCCAAGCAGTTTTGAGCTCTGCTCACTGACAGCCAAGCCACAGTCGTATTTAGCTTTTCACCTGCCAACTCAAATTCTCAGTCTTCATTACTGGCCACACATCTTAAGAGACAAAACTAAAACCATTGTCAAAGTCCTGCTGCTTTACCACTCAATCCAGGAAGGGCACAGAACATCTGGAGATGCTTCCTCAGCCTGATGAAGGGTGTTTGTGCCCAAAAGCTTGCTAAGAAGAAGTTTTTCAACTATCTGAATTAGTCTGATAAAAGGTATTGGATTTACCCAAAGATCCTTGTCTGCCTATCATCAAAGCCCCACCTTCACCAGCAACTCTCCTGCAACTGGTCATGAATGACAAGCCACATGACCTCAGGAGCTGGCCCATAAGCATGCCATTGGTCCTGTATGTTCTGCATTTGCTAGTACCACAGTGCACACAGAGCTCCTGACTGCTTGATGACCAGCCAAGGAAGAGGCTTGTCTATTCGCTTCCAACACAAGATTACATTTGAATAGCTGCACTGGGGTGGACTCACCTATCAAAATGATAGATGGAAAAACAGTAGATGTGGGAGACCAGCTGAGCTGGTATTGAGGCCAGAAGCCTGTCACTCATATTCACTGCTTGAAATCCAGTATGGCTTGGTAGTAGCTGAAGACAGTTTTGTGGCCTCTGTGAAATCAGTAAGGGGAACTGGTTTCCAGAGCCTGTCTCCACATTACTGGCATGAACTAGTAGCTCCAGGAGAAGCAATGCTGCAAGAATGAGCCAGAGACCACCCTAAATCTGTTTCCCCCAACACACGGTCTGGTCCCACCAGGGCGAACAGGACAGCATGGGTAATCTTGCAATCCCAGCTGTCCAGTGGGTGCAAAGCACCTTTCCTTGGCACCTTTCACCCTAGGATTTTCAGCGGTGTTTGTACTGCAATACCATCTGAGAGCTGCAGTCCTGGACCAGGCTCTTCTTGTGCTAGGGGCTGTACAACAAATAGAGGAAAAAGATAGGATTGCAGACTCTTTGGGGCAGTGACTTTCTTCTCCTTGTCTCTTGTCTCCTCCCCTTTACTCCTGGCCCCACTGATACCATTTCAGCTGTCCCACTTGCCAAGAAAATACTGGACTGATATTCCCCACCTGCAATGAAAACAGACTGCTCTTTTACACCCAGGACAGACAAACACGTATGTTGTGCAACACATTTTGGTTTCCCACAGGTGGGAAGGATGCACCAACACACTCCTGGTTGTTCCAAGCTAAAAGCAAGAACAAAAATGATAGAAATGATATTCTATCCTTCTAAACAGGCACAAAATTTAACAAAACCCAAATATTTTTCAACTTTTTCCCCCAGCTCTGGCCATACACCAAACCTTACCTCCCATCAGCTGGCCCCAGCTGGCAGCTTTCCCCAGCCACTTAAAAACAGACACTGAAAATTAAGCTCAACTTGACTGTCTGCCTCAGCCACTTCCCTAAGTAGCTTTGTTGCTTATATTATTTTTCTAAAGAGCTTATTTTGGCCGCTCTTTCATAGTCACAGCTCTCTCCAAGCTCCTGGGCACATGGGGTCACTTGGGGTTGCTTATAGTCTGCAGCAGGAGACTGGGGCTTCCCAGTGCCTCTCTCTCTGATGTCAGGAGGCAGTAGATGGAGTGGCCCAGGAGGGGTTCAAACTTGTGTCCACTTAACCCAGTTATTGGTCAGTACTGATGCCTTCAACAGAAACCCCTTGGGTGCCAGGCCGTTTGGACGCATGAGCAGATTAAGAGAAATGACCAAATTACTGGAAACAGCTCATCTCCTGGGCACAGCACAACACTGGGGGTAGGTGGGCTGGAGGCCGCAGTAGGACTCTGTCCATGAGAACGTGCAAAGGAGAAAGAAAGAAGAATGCAAGAAAGAAGATAAGATGGAGACTCAGGGCCTCCTCTTCTCCCACTGCAGCACACCAGAGGGTCCTCATCTCTCCAGCACCCCCAGCTCCCTCAACCCCAGCGGGGCTTGGATGCCCCAGGCCTGCCAGATCAGGGCAGGCTGGTTGGGGCCACGTGTACAAGCAGCTGGCCACCACTCAGGCAACTCACTTTTGCAAGAACTCCTCCAGGCCGCAGAGCTTGAGCACGAAGTTGTCCACATCGATGTCATGCAGCTCATCGTGGGTGTAGCACAAGGTCTGGTAGATGAGCAGATCCACCGTGGAGGAGCCTGCAGGGCAGGGAGGGAGCAAAACCAGCAGAGTGAGCATTAGACCACAGAGCGTCAGTGATGAAGACTCGCTACACCTTATAACCTGGCAGCCGTCTTGTAGGAGAGGAACCACTGATGCACTGAGTTAAGCTGGCAGGAACAAGGCAGAAGACACCACTCGCACGGTCATGGTGACCTGAGGAGGTGCGGATCTCTCAGGGCCCGAAGGAGGCTGTTTTCACAGGCAGACACGGGGGGAGGAAAGCACAGGCATTTACCACCTGAGAGGAGACTTACAGTCACAAGTGAAGGTGAGTGGCTCCTGGAGGCTGTCGTACACCACGGTCACCTTCAGGCTGATGCCATGGCCCAGGTGCTCAGGGCTGAGGTTGACGGCACTCCAGACGTAGCCGGTGAGGGAGTAGTCCTTGATGCTGTAGCCAGACCTCAAGCTGCAGGAAGGATGAGAGGGGGAAGGATGAGGAATCAGGGATGCCCAGCTGCACCCAGCCTACAAAGGGCTGTACCCCTACAGTGTCAGAAAGACTCTGTCCTTGCCCCTGGCTCCTCCTGTCTTTACACCCAAGCTCCAAGTGATTTGATCCATTCACATGGCCTCAACACCAGTGAAGCACATATCTCTCTCTCCTCCTGTCTCCCTCCACACCTCAGCCTGGCTCCATGGTGTTTCCTTGCCAAACAGAGCTTGAGGGAACCCACCTGAGCTTCTTAACTCTTGGCCACCAGCCTCATCCTCTCCCTCCACCCCCTGCCCCTGACAACAGCACCTCCCTCCTCCCCAGCACTCAAGCTCACAGAGGAGTGTTGTCTTGGACTCCATCCTCTCTCTAGCCCAGATACCAGCTGCCTTCGCTGTTGTGTCCACTTCCCCATTAGCCTCTGTGCCTCCCTGCAAGCCGCTCTTTACATGTGGAACATCCTGTGTGGACTAATCCCCACCCTGCCCAACCTCATCCCAACATCGCTTGTGATGGAGCAGAGCCCAGACTCTCTCAAGACCCTTAGTGTCTCCCCTCTCTGCCCCTCTGAGAAGCTCTCCCAGCTTGATATCCTGCCACTGGGCTAAAAGGAGCATCTTTATTTTGTCTCCTTGGATGCCTCTATTTATAACCTTCAAATGCCAACAAGACATGGCCTCCCCCATCCTCCCCAGAGCTTCTTGGCACTGGGTTGAGCCAAAGAGTCTAGTCAAGGCCCAGGAGAAATGGGCTTGTCTCCTCACCGCTAGCTCCCTGGGAATAAATCTTTCCGGAAGACCTCTTGCCCGTGGTGATGTTGCATAGCCACAAAGCTGCACAAATAGTAGAGACAACAAAGGACAGTTCTTTCATTGTCTGCATTAAGTAAACCTCAGTAATTAAATCCCCAGGCCGTTCCAGCCACTGCTGCACTGAGACACCCTCAAGCCCCTGTTCGACCAGACAGGTTGGCCAACAAGAAACCCTGGAGAAGTGGTGTGAGCGCTTTCCAATCCCGACAGGGCACTTACACATCCAGCATGTGGCAGAAGGCAGCCACCTCTTCATCCCTCTCCTCGGAGACCTCAAACAGTTCATAGCCATTGGCCAAGGAGTGCGGGCGGGAGGCGACCTAGCAAAGAAAGAGGGAGAGAGAGTAGCAATGAAGCTCTCACAAACTGAAGCCCCCATGCTGTGCAATGGCACCAATTTCCAGTGAAATGCCTCTGATAGAAACTGCCAGGCCAGCGAGTCCAGGCCCCTGGGTTCAGAGGCAACATTTATCCCAAAGGGTCTACAACACCATCCACTCCAGCCCCTCTTGCACATCGCAGCTGCAAAGCTCCCCATGGGAGACATCCTACCGCATACGGGACAAGACAGCAGTCCCACTTCCCCCTATATCTTCACTGGACTCTAAACCTAGGCTGGGCGAATGCCACACAGCCACCATGCATGGTGGAGCATGACCACTGGATGAGCTGTCTTATTCTACACTGGTGCTACAGCCCATATCCCCACCGGTAACCACAGTTCACGTGAGAGAGACAGCAAGCTGCATGTGCCATAGGTCATAGCATCACAGCTCACTGTGCCACTCTGTGCTTGTTTTCCCAGGGCATTATGAGACAGCTGGACACAAGCTGGGTGCTGTCACCTCCAGTGCTCCTGGGGCATGTTCCACTGAGTATGTCCCTTACAGGTGAAAATTAAGAGAAATCCCTTAACAAAATAAAAAGCAGCAGGCCAATGAGGAGCCAGTGGGTAGAGCTAAGAAAATTCTCTTTCAACTTAAATGTCTCTCAAAAGACTTTTTTTTCCCCAAGAAAAAAATGAGCATTTCCCACAGGCTTGAAAGGCTCCGAATCAATTGCTTTTGCTTTCCCTTCCCCCAAGTTTTCTAGTGGAAACAAACCGGAGAAGGAGGGAGGTGAAAAACAGAAAAGGGTTCAGTTTTTGTTTTATTGGGAGAAAAACAAAAAATGCAGAATTTGTGAATGAAATGAAAATTGTTCCACGTTTTCCATGCAGAACGGGCAGTGTTTCTCTACCTGCTCTAATAGCAGCTAGTTGTGGAATTCACTGCTGCAAGATAATGCTAAAGACCGAAGACTACAACGGCATAAAAAGAAAGGATGAGAAGTGCACACGTCTGATCCAACACTGCTGAGGAGAATGGGCATCTTCTGACCCACATGCTTCATCCCTTAACTCAAGGGGTCAGGAAGAAACTTCCAGTTTGCCTCCAAAGACAAAGACACCCCAAGAGGGCAGACACTTGGGAGCTCAAACCTACAAGACTTGGCTGAGATGGCCCTGCTAGTGAGTCAGTGGCACAGCTAAGCTCAGGAATCCCAGTTTTTTAGCTCAGCCACAGGCCCTTCTCCACCAATGAGCTCTGGGACGCTCAGCTGGAGGGCGTTAGGGAATTCAGGATGCGATTACTAAGCAGCACATGGAGTATCTCCCCCAGCTTCTTCTACAGCGAGTAATGTTCTTTATATAGATCACACCCAGGGGAGCGGATCCTCAGCCCCTTGAAAATCCCTCTGCATCACTAGGGGGGAGCTGCCTGCAGGCAGCAGCTGAGGAATCCCACAGGGTTCCCAGGGGGGTGCTCAGCTGCTGGGCACCCCAGCAATCCCAGCTAATGAGCTGAAATACTATCTGCTACCATTGAAACAGGGTTGAGACCACGCTGTCTGCAGCTGCAGGGGTGGGTTTGTCCACCATGGCAAGGGGAAGGGCAGGATACTTGGCAGAAAGCCAGTTACCTCTACCCTCCCCAGGGTCATCAAGCCCTGCCCCACACACCTGAGAATCTGCTTTGGGCTTGGCTTCAGAGTCCAGCTATGCAAACCATGCAGTGCAGCCCAGCCTCCGCACCAATGCAACGCCTACAGCTGCCGGGAGCAGCCTTGCAGTTCTTTCCACCCCCGAGTGGACATGAAGACAGAAAGGAGGGAGACTCAGAGACAGCGGCAGCAGAGCTGGAGAAGCATTAGCAGGTCCCAGCTGGTCCACAGCAGACCATTTCTTGCGGTTCATTTTCCAGCATGCTGGCAAGCCCCTTCTACAAGGCCCCAGCCATGAGGCATCCACCCCTTCCCTTGTAGAGACTATTCAACCGTGCGCTAGTCCTAATTATATTCCAGAAGTGCTTGGAGGCCCCAGCTGCAATCAGGGCCCCAGGGTGCTAGGACCTGCATATATACAAAGTGGAAAGAGTCCTTCACTGCTTACGCAGGGAGGACAAACAATGGAGGAAGAGAGGCCTTGCCCAAGGTCAGACAGCAAGTCAGTGCCAGAAACAGACCCCGAATCTGTGAGCATCTGAGACACAGCCCTTCCCCCTGGCCCACATGGCCCTGTGGAAATAGAAGTCCACCGAGAGCAAGGCAGAGATGCTGCCATTTCTGAGTTTCTACGGAAGAATCAAAATGAGCACCCCGCTGTGTTTCGCTCCCAGCCACCATTCTCCTGCCCCCCGTCCCCTCTTTCCTGAGTGCCACGCAGCAGCCCTCGGAGCGCCAGGCTCAGAGTGTGTGTGTGTGAGAGAGAGAGAGTGGGTGTGCAAGGGGGGGGTGGTGTCTCAGCGCCTCAATCACTCTTTCTGAGCAGACAATGCTCCCACTGTCAGCCCAATTAACCCGCAGAATAGCAAACAGCAGAGGCAAAAAGGGAGAGAACACAGCAGCCGCTAAGGACAATTTTAATGCTCCTTTCTAATTAGTTGCTGGCACCGAGGAAAGAGCGACTTACGTAACCCTTGCTGGAGGCCCCCGGCTGCATCTTCCGCTGACCGGGGAGAGGGGTCCGGCAGGGCTGAGCTGGGAATTCGACCTCACTTATCTCTAGATCCTTCTCCTCCTGGAGGCACGAGCACCTCCATCAGATCCAAGAGGGCTTCCTCCCCACGCACGCCTGCACGCACGCGCTTCCCGAGGAGCTGTCAGTGCCATGTGCTGGGGTGGGGGTGGCAGCTCCCCACCGGCGGGGGGACTCTGTACCTCTCCTCCAAGCAGGAGTTCAGCCAGGACAGTGCTGCAACGTGGCTCAAAATAGCTTTTCTAAGGGGGGTGTCGCAGAAGAAAAACTCGCAAACTTGGCTGCAAAAGGATATTACACTCCTAACAGGAAAGCTCACGCTGCTCTTCAGAAGGAGACTCACAGCTCTTTCCGGAGGATCTTGTGATGTTTCACAAGCTCTTGGCATTGTTGCCGGGAGGAGCCAGAGACAACCATTGGGGCTCGAAATGCAGCTTCAGTCCTGAGCTGGGAAAGCTATTGCTGGACACCACCTTTAGCTTGGACCTTAGCCTGGTCCTTATAAATAGCACATGCTGTTGCACACTCTTGAGCCGGTGTTTGAGGAAGCTCATGTGTCACAACAGGCTGGGGAGTGGGGGCTCATCAGACTTAGCGCAGGGCTCGCTTTGAGTGCCCTCAAAGCTCGCTTAGCGCAGGGCTCAAAGCTCGCTTGGAGGTTTGAGTGTTGTGCAGTCAGAGCTGATCAATAAGAACCGAGTTTGGGCAGGTTTTACAAGGCATCGCAGGTCTGAGTCCCAGCAACCACAGGCAGAGGCAGGAGAGCGCAGTTCTGAACTGACAGGCCACAGCAGGTAAAGGTGCCCTGGCCCTTTTTGCTAGAATAAAGATCCCAATGTACGGAGCCCCAGAGAGGGAAAGGTTCATTACTATTAGCTCATTTGGCGGTGGAGGTGGCCTGATAGAGAAGAGATCTCAGAACTCATGTGTGTCCCTAGGCCAGCAGACCTCAAATTGCATTCATGTAGCACTGTGCTGGAGGCTCCTCCATGCTCTGAACTGCTGCAAGCACCAGAGACACTTCCCAGCATTACAGTGCCATGCCAGCAACAGCTGCTGCAGAGAGGTGAGCAAACAGGAGAGCTTCCGCACAAAGGCAAATTGGAGGACAGGCAGCCTTAAGACCTCGTCTCAGTTAAGCGCTCAACTTAAGCACTTGGTGGCTGCGATTGCCCCCCAAGAAGCACAGCCAGGCCTGGGGTGGAGCCCAAAAGGAAGGGAGAGACAATGAGAAGAGAGAGGAGCGAGCACGAGGTCTCTGGCGTGCAGGCTGCTCATTTTGCAGCAAGATCACAACCAGCTGCTGACTGAGCTGGGACAGGATTTGCATTTCTTCCCCCCGCTTCCCCTGCTGCCTCTGGCGTGGCTGATGCTCCCCTCCAGAAGGGTTAGGGCCATGGCCTGGTGATCCAACACCCCTGGGGTAGTGGTGCCTTCAGGAAAGTGATCCTATTAAAGCCCCCAGGGGGTGGTGACTAAGTCAGGGCACAGATGCCCCTAACAGAGAGACACGTGACGGTGCACTGGGGAGCAAAGGAAACCCAGCAAACCGGCCGGAGCAATCACGACTCCCCAGCTGTCAATGGGAGAAAGGAGATGCGCGTGCACACACACATCTAGGCCTACATGTCAGGCACTTGCCTCAGTGCAAACCCACATCTTGGTTTATCCAGCACCTGTTGCTTCCCTGCCTCTCCCCCATCATCACTATCCCCACATAACCCAGCTGTCTGCCAGCTAGCTGGGTCTCACGCTCAGCGCAGCGGCTTTACACAGCATTGTTTTACAAACACTCATGAACTCTGCATTTTGGAGCCAGTGCCACCTCCCCTCCCAATGGAGCACTATAGAGCCCCGCCACCCCCTCCTCCCATCCTGCTCTGTGCCCAGCATCTCTGCCCGATTCTTCTACTGATCCCTTTCTCGTGTAGTGCAAGCATGGTCCATCCCCCCTGGTGAGCTAGCTATGGGTCGGGTGAGGATATGGAGCAGAGCTCCTAGAATAGGGGCAACCCCTTCTCAACTGAGCCCTGGAGGGTCCAGCTCAGGGGGAGAGTGGTTGAGGATGAGAAGAAGCCACCTGGGCATGGTGATGGTAGGGTACATCACCCACTCCTCTCATCCCCAGCCCCTGATGGGGGTGGAGAAAAAAAAAGAAAGCTTCTTACCGGATCCACCGAGATCCTGCGGTTCTTGTTGGGCGTCACGTTCTTCCGGTTGCCGAACCTGGAGACGTAGGTCCTGGGTGGGACTTGGGGCGGCATGGTCTTGCTCCGTGCCACTGGCTTCCCAGTGGTCTCCTTCTCAAAGAAGCTCCTGCCTTCCTTCCAGCCCCAGGTCGCCTCCCTCAGCAGCGCTGCATCATAGGTAGACTTCAGATTGAGGCAGGTGATGGCATCATTGATGCCGTCATAGTCCACCAGGCCATACGGGTCTTCCTCTGAGATCCTGCGGCCCAGCAGCTTCCGGTCAGCCTGCTCATGGGCCGAGGAGAACATATTGATGTCGTTGGGCTGGGACCCTTTGTAGGATGGTGGGGAGCCCTTAAAGGAGGAGTGGTTCACCTCCGAAGAGCTCCAGATGGAGATACGAGGAGGCAGCGGAGGAGGAGAGAGCTTCTTGGGGGAGCTGCCACTGCCATCATGGCGCGAGGTCCCATTGAGCGGCTCGGGGAGGAAGTCTCCCCCCGAGCTTTCAAAGATATATAGGTAGTCACTGGAGAGAGGCCCCTTCAGCCAAGGCTGGCTTTCTGGCTCGGGCAGTGGGCTGGATGAGGTAGTATTGTGGGTGCCCAGAGGTCTCGAGCTCTCCTGGACTGCAAGGGAGTTGTAATTGAGGGTGGGGTCCGAGCCGGAGAGACCTCGCATGATCTTGATGCTGTTGCAATCATTCCTGACAGACGGCTTGTTGTAATCCAGATCTGGATTGTCCCAGGAAATGAGGGGCTGGTCAGTGTTTTGCTTGGCCTGGCTCTCCTCCTTGTCCTGCCTCAGGCGGGACAGGGCGTCGTACTCCATTTGCAGGGCCTCGGCCAGCGCCAGCTCCTTCCGGCTGATCCCCACAGACTCCAAGGACTTCCAGTGCTCTCCATTTCCCCTGGTAGCAGACATCGCTCCGGGAACAAGTGCCAGGGACTGGCCGCTACTTCCTGCGGGGCTCAGGCATTAGGAAGAAAGGCATGCTGGCCTGCCGAGCACCTACGGGAGAGAGCAAGAAGGACCATCAGAACCAACACCCCAACCCTGTCGAGACCTTGTGCCGATGC
>NW_005842116.1:2070186-2071895 GCF_000455745.1 Alligator sinensis | reverse complement strand
GCTGAACACCTGAAACACAAGAACGCATTGCATTAACTTAAACAATATAGACCTTGAAGCAAGGTGCGTGGTTCAGACTAGCAACCTCAGCCAGCTGAGTCCCATGGCCAACAGTCACCATTCACAAAGTGTGTTAACCTTTTAGTAAAGAGACCAGAAAAGACAAAAATAAAAGCAGCTAAAGGGTTTGAAATGCAGAGCGTGAAGGAAGGCTTCAATCTGAACCGTGCCCCTTAGGCCCACTCCGGTCTGCTTTAGAGAGCCTTTTGTGAAGAACCCTTCCCACCTCTCATCCCTGAGGCTGAATTTTTAGATAGGCTTGACAATGGTACTACGTGTCCTTTCTGCTGAAGAGGGGAAGGGTGAGTGGAGAAGGGCTGGAGCCATGGTTGTTGATCTTGCTGCTGAAGTCCAATCAGGTTTCCTTGAGGACAAAACAAGATAAAGGAGGAGAAAAGAACAGCAAGGATAGCAAATTCAGCTTCTGCTTCTAGTGCTGACTCTTACTGCTGCAGAAAGACAGCTACAGCCCCTTCAAGACCGTGCAAACTTGTACCGGTGTTAAGCTATCATAGACGCTGAGTTTCAGCCGCCTTTCTGATTCCAGGGTCACGGCACTACTGAAAAAGATAGTCCTGATCACCTAAAGTAGAACCTTTTTGCATATGAGGCAGGGCAGAAATACCAAAGAAAAATGGGGCTGAACCTCTCCCTGGCTCAGTCTGGTCAGGTCATTTTTTAGGAGCAGGACTATGAAGGCCTAAAGGTGATACAGGAGGGTCCAAGACTCCCAGGAGGTGGTGGAGGTGGCCATGCTCATATTCAAGCTTGCTCTTGTCAGGCACCCCATTCCCCTGATGTCAAGGTCAAATGGTGCAATGGGCTGAATAACACATCCTCTTATTGTACCAGGCAAGCTTAATCTCTGGCACGGTAGTTCTGGTCCATTGATCTCTGCCCTCATGCTCCTCTGGTGGTATCACAAAGCCATTCAAAATGTTTGCAAAGGGAAAGGCAGGGAGGAAGCAGTCCTGTGAACTTAAGACCTGATGCTTAAGCATGGATGAGATTTTGCCAAACACCTACAGGCTGCCCCATCTCCATTACAGGACCAAGAACGGGGGCTTCCTCTCCTTCAGGGAGCCCTGAAAACTCCCAGCTGCTGTGGAGCTGAGATGCACAGGCCCATTTGAAATGCTGAACACTACTAAAGAATAATCAAGGCACGAGTATGCATGGGCTGATCCAGTACATGCCAGACAAGATGAGCCATGTGCACCCTGCCATGTGGAGCCTCAAAACGGCAAGTCACTTTCTGGGATTCAGATGTGGAAAAAAAAGGCAAAGCAAAAAAAAAAAGAGAGAGAGAGATTCAAGCTGCCTTCCTGCTCCTTGGCCCTGGACCAAAGCATCCAAACCACAGTGACCGCAGGGCTCGAGAACATAGAGCCAGGTTCCCCTTTGCCTCCGACAGATCTTGTTTCCTGGAACTCAGCTCTCAGCGGCATAGACACCCGAGGTCCCTGCCAGGCCTGCATGATGCTGCTCTGAGGAAGGATATTTCACCTCCTTTTCCCTTCCTAGAAAAATAAATAACTAACTAAGTGGATGTTAAACAGGAGGGTGGAATGAGCCCAAAGCTTCAGGACATGAGCCCAGGGTACAGTCGGATCCCTGGAGCTGCCTGCCAGCTCAACATCTGCTCTCTT
>NW_005842116.1:2068047-2070176 GCF_000455745.1 Alligator sinensis | reverse complement strand
ATGGGATCATTCAGGCTGCACTGATATAGAGCTGTTCTTTATCCCAAAACCCACAGCCATCCTGGGAACAGAGGAGTGGAGGCCAATTAATACAGTTTTTAAAGGGAAAGAATCGGATTTTTCCCCCCATCATGTTTGTTTCAAGTGTAGGAGAAGAATCAGACCGGGTATTACAGCTTAGTGACATAAAGGTGCCCTGTACTGTGTGGCATCAGGAACTCTCCATGAGGGTCCTGAGACTCAAACAGGTAACGGCTAATAGAGATTCCCCTTCTGCGATTCCAAGATCCCCCTGCTCCTGCTGGCATCTCTAGGGTCAACGGTGAAAAGCCTAACTCAGGATATGACATGATGCTCTGAGCTGCTTACCTATTGGTGATGCACTGCTGCTGGGCAAGCCCATCCTAGTTGTACATCCTTGTCCCAGGTGGGGGTGCAGTATAGCTGCCATCATTTTCACAGCTCAGAGAGCCAGTGGCCCACAGGGTGGTCACTCAGCACCTCACCCCAAGAACTGGACATTTAGATGGTCACATGAAAGACCCTCTCCCTGGACAGCACCTTGTCCCTGCTGCCTCACCCCAACACTGCTCCCCAGAGGTGTCCGTGGGACCACTGGCAGGTGAAATACAACCAACTCATCAAAGAGGAGGATTCCCTGATTGCAAGGTCAGTAGGTTCTACCCTCCAAATCCACATTTTCCGTGGCATGTTTTGCTCCCTCGGGTTGCTTCAGGCTCACAAAGGAAAAAAAAATCATGAAAATCTCCTTGCAGTGAGTCAGTGCAAACAAAAATGCAGGACGCTGCATGTCGGAAGACAGGCGGGTTGCAGCGGTCTGTTCTAGGCCAAAAAGGGAGAGAAAATCATACAATTGTGAGCACAAATCAGGCAGAGAGGGGATTAGGCACCTAAGTCTTTTGCATCTGCAAACACATTATCTGCCGACACACCTTGTTGCATCCAGGCCTCCAAACTGGATGCTGAAAGCAAGTCTGAAAGACCAGAGGGCAGCATCACACAGTATAATTCAGATAATTTCATGTGGATACGATTTCTAATGGTGTAAGGGGCTTAATTATCTGCTTGTTTACACTTGTGCCTCTCCGGTCACCTCAGAGAAAGTCACTCCTGAGTTACCACTGTCAATGAGAAAAGGATGGGTCTTGGGAATCCCATGTCCCAGCACAGGTGCTGTTCCCCATGCAACTGGGAGCTCTTATTCCACTAGAAATGGCTGAGCTGCACCCTCCAGAGCCTGTTCCTCCAGCTGCCCACAGCCCCAGGCACCTTGACATTAGCAGACAGGGCTGAGCAAAGAGGCGGGCGACCATCTGCACTGGAAATACAGTAACCATAATTCTGTGGGTGCCAAACTCTGAACACACATATACCAGGCAATAAAACCTCAGCGCAGCCTCTGCCCAGAGAAACCCAGCCAGCCCGGGATCAACAGCTAGGAGAAAAGCGAGGCAAACACCTGCTAGAGCCAGAAGGAAAATGGAAAGCATGGACTGAAGAGGAGCGGTATCACACCCTGTTCAAGCTGTGTCTGGTCCGCTCGGGAAGGGGGAGGCTTGGAGATGTGCCCCCATAGATGACCCAGCGCGGCAGTGATGTCACCTTTCTGGAAATGGTCCACCTTGAACTTCTAACACCTCCTTAAGGGCAATGGGGAGAGGGAGAGGCTGCGCTAAGGCAAGGGAAGCGGGGAGGGGAGGGGTAAGACCAGCTGCCACAATGTCCTTAAGGTACCAAAGAAGCCTGAGGACATGTCCCAAATTTCTGGCACTACAAACTCTCCTGTTCCAGCAGGACAGCAAAGAAATGGCGTGCGGGTGGGAAAACCTGCCCCGGTGCTAATTTAATATAGACTGTGCTGTCCTGTGGGATGGGCTGGGATGCAAGAGAGAGAGAAAGGGAAAAAAAAAAGGGAGAGAAAGAAAAGAAAGGAAACAACACAGGACTAAAAAGCAAGAGAGAAAGATAGAGTGGGACGTGCATGGGCAAACTTGCAGGTAAAGGGTGCACGTGCGTGCATGTGTGCACATGTGCACCTCCGTCCGTACAGAGCTGCACGGAGGGGCTCCTTCCTCCTCCAGCCCTGCTTCTCATCACTCTGGGCCTGG
>NW_005842116.1:1955960-2068016 GCF_000455745.1 Alligator sinensis | reverse complement strand
TGCCGAAGCTGTCCCCCTGGGCAGCAGACCCGGCTTCCCACAAGTTTGCTTGCTGTGGTTAGTGCAGCACCAGCAGGATTTCCGCCGGCTGATCAGTGGCCTGCTGTCACCACACCGAGGGCTAGGCTGACCCGGCTTGGCCAGACTTCTGTGCGGCCTAAACAAAGAAACCCACAGAAACATGGCCACAGCGGGAGACTGCAGTGCTGCCTCACAGCCCGGCTTAGCTCTGTACCCGGTCTGCTGCAGGGCTCACGTACTGCAAGGGCATCAGGGGAAGACTCCTTTGCATGTGCTGCTGGTCCTGTGTGGGTCAACAGTGGTCTGGAAGGATGCCCTGAAGGTATCTGAGGGGACTTCAATCCCCATGACCAATGCAGACTGTCTGTTGAGACCCTGGAGAGGGACAGGGACACCAGTCCACTAGGAACTGGACTGAGACCTGCCAAAGTCACTCCACATGCAGACACCCAACAGCCTTCTAAAGGGAAATGCTTTCAGTCGCCACCACCAGGCACTCCATTTGGACAGTAATCCAGAGACGATTACTTCCTAGCCCTTTCCCAGGCACCCAAACCAGCCAGTTCCATGCCAAAAACAACACAGTCTTCAGGCAGTGACGGCCAATGCCTCCAGACAGCGCTAACCAGGGGAACTAGGGAGGTTTATCAAAGTCAAGCAAGTAGCAGAACCAAAGACAGCAGCAATATTGCGGCCACAAGACTATTGCCAATGCTGTAGCGAGCCGTCCAAACCAAGCCAATTAGCCAGCAATGCAGGGCTAGTCACAGCCTGCCCCACACTCAGGATTTCCCCCCCACAACACACGGGTACTAGATTAACCCTCCATCACTTCTATTTCCAAGAGTTCATTTATCCCCTCTGCCCCCGACACACTCCACCCCTCCTCTCTGCCAATACCATGCTGCTTTTCAGTCAAGACATATTTTTAAATTGAAAGTGGCTTTGCAACAATGTGGACATTTTAAATGGACTCCGTTTCCATTTCGGCTGAAAATTTGGGGCTTTTGGCAACTGAAAAAAGAGACTCCCAGTATTACACACAAAAAAATCATCAGTTTGGGTCTTTGGACAATAATCCCCAGAATATGAAGGAAAAAATAACAAAATAAAGTGCTCAGTGTGGTAGGGTTGGGTTGTTTTTTTTTTTTATGGATGGGGAAAATATTTCTGCAGCCAGTTCTAGCTGAACAGCTCTGAAACAGCAAGCAAGCCCAACTCAGGTGGTTCACATGAGCAGGCAGTAACCTGGATACTAATCTGAAACATGTTTGTAGCCTGGGTGGATGGAGAATTGAGCAAGCCGCCCTAGCCACTACATAGCAGGGAGGACGGCATGTTTTACCATGACGGAGGACACCTGCTCTCTCCTCAAGCCAGTGGTTTTGGAGCGGTCCGGTTATGCAGGATGCCTGTGTGATGCCTGGGTCTCAACCAGTGCACAGATTGAAGCGGGGACCGAGTGGCTTTCTGGCTGTCTCGGTGCCATTGCCAGGCAAACTCAGAGCGGAGGCAAAAATTGGCCTAGTTGGCTGTGCCTCACTTAGTGTAAGAGCTGCCATCCGTCTCCAGAGGCTGGGGGGGCACGGGGGGGGCGGGCGCGGGGTGTAAGGCCGCCCGCCCGCCCCGAGAGGCGGGGGAGCCAGTGAGGGCTCGTGCGTGGGCAGCAGAGGAAGATCAAAGGCAAAGGCAAAGCCACATGAAAGATTGTTCCAGCTCTACATGAATCGTGGCTACCCTGGCGTGTGGTCCAATCACCCTCCAGACCGCATCTGCAGCAGCCTCTAGCATTTACCCGGATGTTTCCAACCTGGCCCAAGCAGCGTGGGATGGATCGAAAGCCCGCTGGGCATAGCGGAAAGGCTCCCATCAACTCCAGTGGGTTTTGGATCAGGCCTTCAGGGACCTTGCAAAAAGGAAAAAGCAAGACCTGTGCCCCTCCCTCATGCCTGCCATCCCAGCAGGTGCCCAACATGGCCTGGCACAGTCCTTGCTCCTGTTTCACCAGGTGGCTCAGGTGGCACTTCCAATGTCCAGGCAGCAGAATGCCGTGTACGAGGGCAATTTTCAAAAGCCAAGCACAAGGGGTGAAGTCCACTACTGTGCAGAGGGCCAGCACGGGGTCCGGGCACTGGAACTGGGCAGAAATAGGCTGGGAAAACAGACTCCCTGGCCAGAACATCTCAGGTGTGAGGACCTTTGGGCAAACCAAAGGCAGGGCTCTCATGGAAGCCTGCCTGGATTCATGGTGGGCTGTTGGACCACCAGCTGTGCTGTGGCTCCCAGGCTCACCACCTTGAAGATGGGAGTAGGGACTCTACTGCTGCCCTCAGGTCTTCCAGACTCCCTGCGGCGAGGCTGCAACATACTGGCTACAAGCCTTTGAGCTTCCCTGCGCCCAACTTAGGATGCACCTCCAGTTTCCATAGGCTGTCTGTCCTCCCATCTCCGCAGTGCTGCAAACACCTTCCTCCTCCTCTGCTCCGGCCATGCTTGGAGCATTAGCTAAGCACCCGCCTGTCTTTCCATTGAAACACCCCTCTCTTCCCAACAGACTACTAAAAAAGTGACATAGGGCTGACGTTCTGCCGAGGAGAGCCCAGCCCAGGAGCTGAAGAGGCTGGAACCAGATTCCAAAAATGAGAATAATATTTTCCTCCTTAAAAAAAAAAAAAGTCTCCAATACATATAGAAAGGATTTTCTGACTTTGAATTTCCTGGCAATTTGTCAGGATCACGGCAGAGCCTTGAAACGAGCATTTTCTGCCCCACTTTCAGAGGACTTCTTCCCTTTGCTCATCTGTTAATCTGCAAGCAGGAGGTTCGGTGGGAGGGAACTGAGACTCATTGAAGTTCCCAGGGGTTAAAGTTTAACCCCATCTCCCACGTGGTATTGTCAGTCCAAGGAGGGAGAGACAGAGCCCAACAAGCCAGTTGAGCTCTTGTCTGTAGCAGCAGCGTGAGTGCTCAGTCACCGAGATGTCCCGCTGGTGTTTGGTTCTCGGTTTGCACTGGCCAACAACTATAGGGAAGCACAGGCCGAAAGAGGATGCTGCTGCTCAGTGTTTCACATGGTCAATGCAGAGCACAAACATTCATCAAGCCAGTGAGACAGGTGTTGACTGTCCCTTTTTGTTCCAGCGCAATGGATCCTGGTCCCCAACAAAGGCAACCACAATGAGGAGGAAGATGATGACAATGCACCCTTGGGTGCCCTTGGGTGTGGAGGTCCCCCTACAAGCAGAGGCTCTGATGTCCATGGGGCTCAGAACTGACCTGAGGCCCCTCAGTGAGGAACATCCATCATGAAGGTGGTGGGCTCTGGAGGATCATCCCCTGCAGAGACGGGAGGTTTGCTCCTTAACTCCCTTCCCTCTTTCCAGGCATGTTCCCCTCCTGCCAGGCCCTGCACTAAACAGCAAGGGAGTCACGCACAGGCAGGCAGAGATTTCACACAGGGTCTCCTGGACCACCTGGGAAAGACACTTTGCTGCAAGCAAGACGCCACATCCAACATGCCATGCCCAAAAGACACTGAAACCAAACCTGCTAACAGGAGTTGGACTGGGAAGCAGCAAAACACTTGAGAGCAATGAGGAGCCCTGTGACTTCAGCAGGACCATTCACAGGATTATAAATTAAATGCATGATCCGCAAATCCGGCAACTGATATCCTTAGCCTGAGGTCTCTCCATCCACTTTCAGCCCAGCCCAATGTTGCCAGCTCTCCTGATTTTACTGTAAACTCTCAGAACAGCTGACGCCTTCCTTAGAGCTCCAGGGCCTGGAGTCATGTGATTTAGGTGAAAAATCTCAGTGTCCATTTAGGAAGGGGAAAAAAAGCAGCAGCTTCTGCTCCCGTGCGTGAGCTGGATCTGAAGAACACAAAACCTGAACCTCCTGCTACAGTGAGGCCAATCAAAGGAACTCACGCTGATTTTTTAAAAGAAATTGGAACATGACTTTTCAGCCAATCTTACGAGTTTTAGAACATTTGTGGTCGGCAACAATGCAAATCTGCTCAATTAAAAGCACACAGAAGGGCTGGAGCGTGACAGCAGAGACATCCCAGGACGTCTGGAGAAACCAAATATCTTGACGTTCCTATCCCTGAACCAGAACTCCCCTTTGACAACATTTTTTTGCTTTTTCCCTCTTTTAAGTCACTTGAGTCCAGTATATAGCTACACAGCTAGCACAACACAGTCAATCATGCCAGGGTTTCTCTGTGGGTTTGTCTCAGAGGGTGTCCAATGACGTTTTTACAGAAAATTACACCCCGCTCCTTGGAAAGACTCAGAATTAAACACAAAGGAGGGGGAGAAGGGGAGCTTTTGGGAAGGACTTTCAATACACCGTCTCGAAAAGCTCTGGATTTTGGTAGTACCCACAGACTTTATTTTTCACATACCAGAGCGGTTGGTTCGCCCACAACCTCCCATGGCTGCAAACAATCCACAGCAGCTCTCGGTCTGAGACAAACAGCTGGGGTTTCAACTGATCAGCAACAAAGCCTGAGCTGTTGTCAACTGGCCTTACTTGGGTTTAGATATTTGGGGCCAAATCCGATCCTGGAGTAAACAGGGGAACTGTGCAGCCAGGGTGGCCACAGCCCTTCAGGTTCAGAACTGATTCCCAGGAGCTTTAAGTGAAACCCATCTAAGGGTGTGACTGTGCACAAAACCTGTTCCACTTTCACCTTCCAGCACAGATTAAGCAATACAACCCCCCTTGCATGAATGTAGCTATACTGGTATGATGGGCTGCCTGAGCCTCAATAGCCCATCACACTAGCACACCAGTTTCTGTAGCCAACAGCACACACAAGGGAGTGATGTTGTCACCATTACCCCAGTTGCCTTTGACATCCTCCAGCTAGAATGACCAGTGGCCAGGGAGTGACCAGGGACCCAGGGTAGTTGAGTGGGGACAGCTTATAGGACAAGTCCAGCCCAAGGCTCAAACTCACCCCCTCTGGATTGCCTTACCCACTCTGCCACTTCCCCTCAGTTATGCTGGTACAGAAGAGCGTTAACAGGTTCCATTCCTCTATGGGAAGGGCAATAAACTAAACCAGTATAAGGAATCTTTATTCTGGTATAACCGCATCTACCCTTAGGGGTTGTAGGAGTATAATGCCAGAGGTGGGGAAAAAAAATCACAGCCTTAGATGAAATGGCTCCATCAGCACAAAGTCTGTGAGCAGACCAGGTCCAAGGCTCTCATTTGGGGTAGAGAGACCAGATGCTAGTTATTAAGTCCCAGCAGACTCAGAGAAAGCAGGTTTACTGTTCTTTTATAAGGACAGTTTGTGAGTGGGCTGTGATACCTGAAAGACCCCACTTTGAATTCCTCCATTATTGTGTGTGCCTGAAAATTGGTAGGTCCTGACCCAACACCCGGGCACTGCTTCCCAGTAGCTATTCTTTGACCAGCAATAAGTGATATAGAGCTGCCTGCATGAACGTACCTGACACCCTCCCAACTCCGCATCTCCGCTGTGAAGTTAGGAAAAATGAGGGTTTGATCTGAAGCCTGTTCAAGTCCATAGAAAAATTACCCTTGATTTAATGAAGGAGGAAGTCATGAATGCTTGAAGGAAGGGAGATCAGCCTCTGGTGACTGCTTTAGGAGTGACAGGAAGTGGAGTGCTGCAGCTAGCTCACTGTTATCAGGGACTTTAGCCTGGCAGCCCAGGTGATCCTCTAAAAACAAGGCAGCCCTGGCTGCCAGCCACAAAACACAAGGTCACCTCCCACATCTGGGCTGACCACGGCCATTACGGAGTGCTCCAGGTGTGCTTTATTGTTACCGGACTCTCTCTCATGAGTTAAGTTCTCCCAGCAGGGCTGCTACTTAACTACAACCTGATTACACAGCCAGTGAAGTCTCTCCATTAACAGATGAGCCCTGCGCTGCCCACACCGATAAAGGCTGACTCAAATCCAATATCCTGTCTCCAGCATCTGCTGCTCCCGAAACCGCTTTATGAGCAATTATGGAATAGGGGAAAGTGGTGCCTGATCCCTCAGTCACTTGGTGGCCAGCTGAGCCCTGAAGCATGGGGTTGATAAGAGAAGAGATGGGCAAGGGTTGCCCCACGTGATGGTGGAGACTGCCTTTACTCACAGAAATGTAAGCCAGAGGGAGGAGACTGGAAGAGATGATACTGCGATGATGGCTCAGGGGCTGAGACACATGAGGGGCACCCCCCATGGAGGGATGCAGCCATCAGCATGACGCAGGCGGGTTTTTGGAAGAACTCAGTAGCTCCCATTGCTCCCCCCTGCAGGGATGGGGGGGAATTTTCCAACGCTGTTCATGAGAAGGGCTGAGCTCGTAGGAAGATCTGGTCCACGTCCATTTGGGGATAATCAGCAAACAGACCAAGAGGCTGACGAATTAGCTAATGAAGAGCTTGGTGCTAGTCACTCACCCAGGTCTCCAACCTGGCTTGGCAGAACATCCGCTTCCCCCCATGCAGATAGGTTTCTGTAGGAGCCCACACAATGCTCTCTATTAGCAGCCAGATGTAGTCGAGGGGTGACTGGGGTCACAGCTAGAGGGGCAGGCAGCCAGGCAGACCAAGCAGGCTGCAAATCTGCAGGAGGACAGGCACCAAGGCCTGGCTTGGCCCTTCCAAGCTCCTCTTCTCTCTCAGTCATGTGTGGCTGGACCGATGTAGGGATGCACGCAGTGGGGCTGCCCCATGGCTTGGAGCAGCAAGGCCTGCATGGAACTGCTCACCTCTGCACCCCCTGCCCCATGGACCCAGGTTACCAGGCACATTGCCCTGTCACTCAAATCCGTCCCGACCTGGCTGAGGGCACTATCAGGGCCTGTCCTCCCTGTCTCTGCCTCTGGGGCTTCTCACACAATCTCCCTCCCCAAAGCAACTGGCAGAGAAAGCCCCTGACAGCGAGAAGCCTCACGCCTGAGGAGCACAGCACTGTCCTGGCGATCCTCAGACACAGACGAGTACGGCCCAAGGCTCCCCCAAAACCAGCCTCAGCCCCAACCAGGTTCTGGGAACCCAGGGGCTATTCAGAAGTCACTCAGCTTTGCTCCCTGCTCCCCTTTCTAGCTAGCGCTACAACCAAACCAGAGCTGTTTCTCCACATGTCGAGCCCACAGGCTCTGGTCACCATTTGATCACCCCATTGCCTGGAGCCAGGTACAACTGGGAAGCACTGGCGACAACTTGTGTTCATCCACAGGCCTTCAGCAACCACCGGCGAGCTGCACTGGCTGTGCCCAGGACTGCATTGTGTGCTCCTTAGATGACATGGGGGGATTGGAAGCACTCCTATGCCCCTATAACAGCAGCAAAGCCACAAGAACAGAGGCAGCATTGCACATGGCAGATCTGATCTCCCTGGCTCCCCGCTGCCTGGCAGGGAAGCAGGGACAGCAGCGTGAACGCAGAGCTTAGAGAGAAGCCAAAGAAGTTACCAGGAGGGGTTGGGGGAGGTTGAGGATGGGTGACCCATCGCGCCATGAGGACCTGCGTCTGCATGCGTGAGGAGTTACCCCACCCCAAACGCGAGCAGCCTGCTGCATGCCGCTCTGCTCCCAGCAGCTGAGCGCCACCTGCTCCGCTCTGGGGAGCAACTAGGAAAGCCAAGCAGAAAATCGTGCTCCAGTCTGTGGGAATTCACAGCAGAGCAAACTCTCCCCCTCCCCCTCCCTTGCTCCCCCCAGCCCTGGCTCTGAACTGGAGGCAGCGCCAGGCTCCGTCATGGAGCTGCTGCTGATGGAGCTTGGCTAGGAAGAGGGGAGCCAAGACAGCCTTGTAGAGGGAATTGAAGCATGGGTGTAGGTCTGGGCTTGCTCCCCTCCCCCTGCCCAGCTGCTTTTCAGAGGCAGCTAGAAATGGTCTGAAGCATCTGGGAGGACATCAAACAGGGGCCGTGGAGGCACCTCCCCGTGCTGTGCAAGCCAGGGAGACCTATGCCTGTAAAGGGGAGACAATTCCCACCCATTGAAAATTAGGCAGAGGGAAGGGCCAGCCTGAGCAGGATAAAGCACCAGCTTTCACCCCGTGGGTTGCAGGTCCCATCCATCCATCCTCATACCACCCCACTGAACTAGGTACAAGCAGCCGCCTTCCCAGCCCAGAACCAGGGGCTGGCCACGTCTGCCTCAACAAGCTGCCTCTGCATCTCTAAAGGTCCTTCCCAGGGCCTGCGAGGGTCCTGAATAGGGTATCAGATGTGGGCCCAAAGTCCTGGGAACAGTTTCTAGCTCTGCCGTTGACTTACTGACTGATCGTGGGCAAGGGATTCGCCTCTCTGCTCCCCATCTGATCTGTGCCAGGTTCAAGCTCTGCAGGGCACAGCCTATCTCTTCCTGTGTGCAGCACCTAGCGCAGCTAGGTTCTGGTCTCTAGGTTCCACTGGAGGCCAATTAATATCCCTAACTGGAAGACGGTTGGAAAAATAAATCGAGCTCCTCTGTCCCAGACAGCACCATGCCTTCACCTGCCACAAAACTACTGGGGGCAAGACTACTGGGGCCACAGCCACGTAGATCAGCTACGAAGTCTCACCAAGTCCTAGGTGCTCTGATAGTTCCCAATGTTGTGGGAAATTCAGCTATTGCCATTTTTTCTTTAAATACTGAAAACAGAACTAAAGCAAAACCCCGCTGATATTTCCCGTGAAATGAAAGTCCATAAACTCCCCACTTTGGTTTGGGTCCATCACAACACCATCAGAATCAGGATTTCATTCCCATATTGACGGACCTTTCACTCTACTAATTCTCTCTCCTGAATATCAAAAAAGTGAATTTCACTCCGAAAGGTGTTTCCAGGCAAAGCACAGGCTGAAACCGTGGAAGCAGGTTGTGCCACTGTTAGCAAAATGCTTCAGTTCCTTTTCTATCAAAAGTGCCTTGAAACTGGCCCTTTGGGGAAGTGCTTTGCTTGACATGAAAATGACTTTTTCTCTATCCCCCGTCCATTTTGATGGGAAAATCTCCACCCAGTTACATTTGATACCTCCAGTGAAGGGCCAAAAAAGTTATGCCGTGACTCATTCCTTCAGAAGAAGCTGTGTTTTCCACACTCTCATTCTCCTCATCGGACGAGGAGATTTAGGAACAGGCGATAAACCTGGGTTCCCATGAGACAGACCAGCACTGTCCAGCAAGCCCAGCTGAGATCAAGGCCTCGCTGTGTTAGGCTCTGTACAAATATAAAGAAAGAAACAGTCCCTGTTTCATACAGAGAACAATCTAGCTAGACAAGCTGAGAAAGGAAGGATTATTCTTCCTGTGTTACAGAGGGGAGAGGAAACACAGGAAGGTCAAGTGACTTGCCTGAGGTCACAGAGACAATCTGTGGCAGAGACAGGACTCAAACCCAGCATGGTTCCAAAATGAGAGATTGTGGGGCAGGGGCAGCATGGTAGAAAGGTGCATTTCCTCCTGCAACAGGCAGAGCAGCTCCCAGACCCCCCGAGAGAAACAACCACATCAATGAGAAGCAGCAGCGTTTGGAGAGGAGGCCGACACAGGCAGCTCGAGAGGAGGCTGGCTTCGCAGAGCAACTGCACAGCACCCAGGCAGCCTCGGCTTCTGGACCGCCAGCATTTTATCTGGGAGCGAGGGCAAGATGTGTTTTGTTTTAGTGCCACATGGAAAAGCTGCATCATTGGCTCAACAAGAGGTGTATTGTGTATGTGGGGAGAGAGCGACAGAGTGAGCAAGTGGGGGATGAATGGGCTGGACTCAAAGCCTGTTGAAGACAGAGAAAAGGCTCCCATCCGTGGGTTACGGTCATGCCCTGAATGGGAAGGGTGACATCCAACAGAACAAGCAGCGCGGACCAGACAGAGGACAGCGTGGGGGAGGGCAGCGTGCGGAGGCTCTGATCTGATCGTGGACTGAAAGAGGCTTTTGCCACAAAACTGGAAGATCTGAACCTTCTGGATTTTGTTGACAATCCCCAGCTTTTGCATCAGAAAAGCAAAACCCGAGGGTTTCATTTGGTTTCCAATGCATGACGGTTTTCAAATGAGCTTCTGGTGAAAACCCAGAAGTTGGAGGGGAATGGAGAAAGTTCTCCCTTTGTATCCAGAGCTTCAACAGGGAAAACAAGTGTCCCAACCAACTCACCCCACAATGAACTGCACAGCTCCAGCCCCATCCAGCTCTGCTCTGATGGGCTCAGAGACACGCCAGCTGCAACCAGATTTAGATGGCACTGGTGCTACCTGGCTTCCCTTCCTTGCAGAGGCCTATTTTGCTAATTAAAGCCCCACTGGCCAAACTACAGCTCCCACCTACACCAAAGGCAGATAGGGTGGGAGCTCTGCTATCCCCTGCTCTATTCTGACCAGTGTAGGCAATTCTAAGAGGTTGGCCCCCAGGTACCAGACAGTGCCCCAGTCCCCAGACTCTTCCTATGCCTGAAAAAGGGTGTTTGTACCCAAAAGCTTGCAAAGAACAATTTTTCCAACTATTTAGCTGGTCTAGATTCATAGATTCACAGATGTTAGGGTCGGAAGGGATCTCAAAAGATCATCGAGTCTGACCCCCTGCATACGCAGGAAATAGTGCTGGGTTCAGATGACCCCAGAAAGAGTTCTGGGGCTAGATGACCCCAGCTAGATGCCTATCTAACCTCCTCTTGAAGACCCCCAGGGTAGGGGAGAGCACCACCTCCCTTGGGAGCCCATTCCAGACCTTGGCCACTCGAACTGTGAAGAAGTTCTTCCTAATGTCTAGTCTAAATCTGCTCTCTGCTAGCTTGTGGACATCATTTCTTGTAACCCCCGGGGGCGCCTTGGTGAATAAAACCTCACCAATTCCCTTCTGTGCCCCCGTGATGAACTTATAGGCAGCCACAAGGTCGCCTCTCAACCTTCTCTTGCGGAGGCTGAATAGATCCAGTTTCTCTAGTCTCTCCTCGTAGGGCTTGGTCTGCAGGCCCTTAACCATACGAGTGGCCCTTCTCTGGACCCTCTCCAGGTTATCCGCCTCCCTCTTGAAGTGCGGCGCCCAGAATAGCACGCAGTACTCCAACTGCGGTCTGACCAGCGCCCGATAGAGGGGAAGTATCACCTCCTTGGATCTATTCGTCATGCATCTGCTGATGCACGATAAAATGCCATTGGCTTTTCTGACGGCTTCGCCACACTGCCGACTCACACTGCCGTCATGCATCTGCTGATGCACGATAAAGTGCCATTGGCTTTTCTGATGGCTTTGTCACACTGCCGACTCATGTTCATCTTGGAGTCCACTAGGACTCCAAGATCCCTTTCCACTTCCGTGCCACCCAGCAAGTCATTCCCTAGGCAGTAGGTCTGCTGGACATTTTTCCTCCCTGGTCTAATAAAAGATATCACATTTACGCAAAAAACCTTGTCTGCTGATGTCCTTAGACCAACACAGCTACAACCAACTCCCCTCCCCACGCTTACTAAATCCGCAGAGCAGTGCATGGGTGTAGATCTGCAAAGGCCTTGCGCAGCTTGGCCCCTGACAACAGGGAAATCAACCACAGGATCTGCAAATCGGAGGTATTTATCAGTGTCAAGGTGCTAATTGCTAGTGGAGAAGAATGACAGCATTTCCAAGACTTGTATCAGTGCAAAACAGAGCCAGTTTCAACAACTCTCCTTTCTCTGATCCATGCCCCTGGCACTGTTTCCCTCTGCTCTAGGCACACGGACACCATCTGAATATCACACTGTTGTAAGAGGGTCACTGCTCTCACACCCACATATGAAAGCGTCCAAGATCACTTGAGAATCTCAGCCAATTTGGTGCTAGTGCCTCCCACTACCTGCAGGAATCTAGGGAGCTATGTGGCTAGGCCAGAAAGGCAGTAATCTGCCAGGAATCCTGACAAGCATCACGGCTGCTCAGTCCCTCGCAGGATGAGAGCTGGAGCTAAAGACAAAGTGACACCCAGCTGAAGAGTCCCAAACTGCTTAGAGCAACCCTTCAAGCTCCTTATCAATCACGTCACCGGAAGAGGAAAAGAACCAGCATCATCTAAGGACCCAGGTACCAGGGTCATACTGCCTGGATCTCAGCCTGGGAAGTGTTACACCAATCAGTTCAGCATCTCCCACCCGACACTAATTGATACACACACCTTAAGGCACCCTCAGGACAGCCGGGAGCTCTCAGGTCCCTACAGATGCATGAAGCTTTCTTCCTCTGGAAGCCAACGTGTTTCCTATTAATAGCAGAGCTAAGTCCAGCTTCATCCAAGGCCCTGTGGAAAAGGCAGGATGCAAAGCTGCTGGTGCCAGAAGCTCTTTACTCCCCTGCGCACTTCCACTCTGGGAGGAAATCCTGCCAGGGGAAGGTGGAGCAGGCCAGGACGGGAAACCCCCACAGGTCAAACAGCTGCAATGGAGTTGGGCTTGTGCAGCCAGGGGCCTTGCAGGGCACCAAAGCCTCGGCTTCTTTCATGCTATAGCCCAGTTCTTGGCTACTCCTCCCATGGGGCCATGTCCCAGGAGCCCTGGTGCAGGTGTGTTCTTCAGGCCACGGATGTGAGACCTTGCTATGTCCTAGCAATGGGCTCAGCCAACTTTGCAAGGTCGAGGGCAACTAATGCTGCCTGCTGCTGGGGGGCCAGAGCTCAGGCAGTCCCAAAGCATGTGCTCAAGCCCAACTCAGAGAAGGGGGCTCAGTGCAGGAAGAGGGTCTCTGGCCCATGCCTCTCAGGACCCCAGGCTGCAGGATGACGATGGTCCCTAGTAGCCCTTAAAAGTCAATAGGGGTCAGCTGGCTGTCAGCTCCCAGGAAGCGCTGGCTGTCCTCTCACCATGCAGGTGCAGAACGCTGCACAGCCAGGGGCAAGGTAAAGCACATGAGCCAGGCGGGGAGCACAGGGGATTTGAGCCAGCAGGGTGATCAGGGCCCTGCTGCCTCCAGCCGGAGGGGACCACAGAGCCGAGGTCCCTTTAGGGCAAAGGGAACCAGGCTGGAGAAATAGCCGTATCCTCCCTGTACCCCACCCAAGAGGTGGCACATACTGTGCTGTCTTGCAAGGAAGGAAGCAGGTACCGCTGGTGCTCATGGCTCACTGCTCTGAGCAGGGGCTACACCTTGCTCTTCCCCCTCACCGAGGAGGCTGGGGTGTGACCTTCTCCCATGCCTATCTGCACAGATCAAGAAGCAAAGACTTAAAACCTGGCCCAGCATCCACTTCTCCCAAAGCAGCACCAAGGCAGTGCTCACTCTCCAGCCAGCCCAGAGCATCGCATACGCCAGCGCTCTCACATGCTTGCTCTCAGGAGCACCGGCGTGGCGATGCCATGGGCTGTGCAAGCCTGCACGATGCAGGAACTTTCTGCAGAAGAAAAAGCCTTCCGTTTCCTGTTTGGGCGCTGCAGCTCAGCGGCGCGTGTCAATTTAGACAGCAGGGGAAGGCACCTTCCACTTCCCTGGGGCCCAGACCAAGGGCACAGCTGCAGCCAGGTATCAGAATCACTCAGTGCCGTCTTCCCAAGCGATCGCTGCATAAAACTGAGGCCAGGTTTTCAAAGCCACTCATGACACACACAGCCAGATCGGCAGCTCAGCACGCTCGGTTCTGGGTTCCTATGCAAATGGGGCCTTCGCAGCTTAGAAAACCATCAAGAAATATATGATCAACCTCTCCTCTGACTCCAGAGAGCAAGCAGATCTTGGCATGGACCTGTATCAGGGCACACACAAGCCAGCTGTATTCCCACACCCCACAGATCTCCATAGCATGGTAACCGCTCCCGTAGCCCCTTGGGATAGTGAAATATCTGGGTCCTTGTATATTCAGGAGGTGCATACAACATAAAGTCTTAAACTCATAAGAAAGCAGGGCCGGTGGGACCCTCAGGAGGTCACATCTCATCCAACCCCCTGCTCGAGGCAGGGTCAGTCCTATCCAAACCATCCCCAGACAAGCGCTTGTCGAAGCCAAACCTGAAACTGCACAAGACACATTACTCTGAAACACCACTGACACCCTAAATGGCCACAGACAGGGTGGACCCAGGTGGGTGCAGTGGCACAGTCACACATCCTTCACTCCTGAGAGCTCCAGTCTCAGCCAGCAGACATGTGCAGCGAGATGGCTGCTGCGTATGCACCCCGCTTTGCACAACTCTGGATCCACTCTTGGTGGCAGATAAAGCAGGGGTGGAGGGCACTGTCAATGCCCCAACACTGCCAGATGGTTAAAACAGAGCTGAGAGATCCAAGCAAGAGATCCGTGCCCCCCTGCTACAGAGGAAGGCCAAACCTCCCGCAGTCCATTAGCTATGTAATCAGCAGCAGCATTAGGTCAGCTGCACATGAGCTATCTGGGCTACGCTAGCGTAGGTGAAATTCTGTGCAAGATCGCAGCACCTAACAGTTAAGAACAGGCATCAAACAAGAGCCAAAACATCACCAGCCCAGCATGTCCTCCATCCTCTCCACTTCAGGTGGGTGGAGTTCTCCACTCCGCCATGGAGAATCCCCCTTTCCTACAGGAAAGGCGTACCAGCAAATTCCCCTTCCCCACACTGTGTGCAAGCCCAGTGCCAGTAAAATGATAGGGTCATCTTCTCTACCTGCATCACACTATTGCACCACAGATCAGGCTGCAACGTCACATGCAGCAAGTACCACGAAAAGGGACGCAGGACTCGGCCAGTCTTGGTCCCCTCCTTCTCCGCCCTCCAAGTGTCAGCTAACAGCACAGCCCCTTGCTCCTCTCCCCCTCTGCTCCCCTGATGCATGCAGGGCACAATCAACATCGAGCCAAGGAAAGAGCTGAGGCACAGGAATTGTGAGGCTGGATGACAGGACAGGCCCTGGACTGAACCGAGCAAAGCAAGAGCGGGGGGAAAAAAAAAAGCAGAGGCACAGGGAAATGGAGCCAGAACCATCAGCTCCCTTCCCACCCTCCCCCACCTTCAGCGACATTGCCAGGCACGCTGGACGGGCTCTCCCTGGCACAGTCACTCCCGCAGCTGACCTCAGCAGGATGTTCTGGAGAACTCCCAACCATTACATCCATCCCTCCTGCTCCCAGATTTGGTGGTGGCTGCAGAGAAAAGAGCCCTTTGCTTGTCTCCCTGCCACCACCCCCCAGGCCCAAATCATGGCAAGCATCCTGGGCACAGCGTGGTACCCAGCCCAGCAGTGCTGTGCCTAGGGGTGGACCTAGGGGCTGCTAGATGTCTCTAGAGGCTGTGTCCCCTGCCTATGACTGCACTGGCTGTGATGCTACATACCAATTCCTATCAGGATAAGCCAGAGATGAATCCATCCATCCTAGACGCAGCTCCTCACACTCCCAGGCTGACTGTGCTCAGCAGAATGGACTCTGCCCTCAGGGATGCCCTGGTATGAGAAGGGGAAACCCAGAACCACAGGCCCTATAAGCTATACTACACGCTTGCCACAGGACCAGGTCCATGGGATGGGTCACCAGCAGACAGCCTTGGGCCCCAGGACAGCAGGGGTATGCCAAGGAGATTCCAGAACAATTGTGGATGCTGTTCCTGAGCTTGCTTTCTGCTTTGCACCATACATACGCTATCAGGCAGGTGGGAGCCTTTCCTGTACAGATCCCAGAAGGGCTGGACAGCCCTGTTTGCCAGTCAGCTTGCTCTCTTTCCAACATGCACTTTCTCTCTGCTCGAGCTATTTCATGGTTCACTTTTAAGGTTGGATCTAGTGATCACAGTGGTGTTAGCTCCCCATAGCCCAGATCCTACAAATAGCTGAGCACATGCTTACATTCACCCACTTGGCTTAAACTCAAATTCCTGTGCTTACTGGATAAGCCTATCTCTCTGCAATACCAAGGCTTTGGATATTCCTTTCTGAGAACAGAAAACATCTCAATGCACCAGGGCATGATCACAGTCAGTATCACATGAGCTTTCTTTTTATATGTGCAGGGTCTAGGATGCAGAGCCTAGGCAAGCAGCCTCCACACTGCCGATCTCTGATCTGCCCTCCTTCCTGCTCCAAGCCAGCAGAGATCTGGAGCAGCAGGAGTTTGACATCATGGAAGAGAACAACAAATCTAGAGTTGGATCCCTTTCTTCAGCAAAGGCTTTGCTGACAGGCCGCTCTGCAGTTTCATGTGGACTGTTTTATTGCTCTAATAAAAATAATGCAGGTCTGTGGAGCCGACTGTACTTGGTAGAGAGACAAGCATTCCAGCACTTTGTTTTCATTAGATCAGGCCAGGGAGTGCCTTGCCCAACTTTCCCCAAACCCCGCTTTGCTTCACTATTATATTTAGGGTTTTCAGTTCTGGAAAAAACAAGGCTGGGCCTGATTTTTGGACCGCACACAGGAAATGAGTCACAATGCTCCTGTCCAGGGTCCAATGGAGCACCAGCACTTTCTTTCAGTAGGTCAAATTTTGGAGAGAGGGAGGGAGAGAGAAAACAGGAGACTTGCTTTAATTAGGGATTGTGCCTCTTGATCATCACTGGAACTGGGGTTATAGGAGGACCCCGACCAATTACAGAGCACCCCTCTCCAGACAGGGCATATGAGAGCCTGGTGGGCCCCTGCAATGCAACAGAGAAAGGGCCCCCGCTTTTTAATCTTGTTGCATGAATGAGAGGGGCAGGGTGAAAGCAGACAAAGGGAAGGAGTGGGGCTGACCCTGGGGATGCTCCAGCCTGGAGGTGAACTGCACCAGTCCCCCTAACAGTGTGTGTGTGTGCATGAGTCTGTGTGTGCGAGCGTGTGTGTGCGCATATGCGTGAGTCTGTGTGTGTGTGTATGAGTCTCTGTATGTCTGTGTGCGTGTATGAGTCTGTCATGTGTGGATGCATGAGTGAGTCTGTGCGTGCATGTGTGTGAAAGTGTGCATATGTGTATGTGCCTGCGAATTTCTCTATCTGCCCCCACACTCCCCCAATACAGAGGCAACCCCCCCAGGCTGAACTCCCTGGAGTGCACCAAGCCCTTCTCCACCCCTTGGAGATCCCCCTGCTTCCTTGGGAACTGGAGGGAGGAAGACACCCCAGCAGATGGGAGCCGAGATGCCCCCCAGCCCTCAGGGGGGGCCCAGAGGGGACCCCTCCCCACCTGCTCCGCTCTGCCTCCAGCCCCTCGGCTCCGCAGAGAGCAGGGGTGCAAAGCAAACGCCTCCATGGCCACCCCAGGCCCCCTGCACCGGGGCATCCTCCTTGCACCGGCATCCCGCTGCCCGATCCCGGGCGAGGGTGCGGGGCAGCGCAGCTCTGCACCGCGGCGCCTTCAAGGGCGATCGCGGGCTCGTCAGTTTCAAGCCCCCCCGGTCAATTTCACCCCCCCCCCCCGTCAGTTTCCCCTCGCCCCCCTGCAGCAGCCGCCCCGGCTCTTACCTGCCGGGTGCACCGGGATTTCCAGGGGGGTGCGGGTGCCTTCCCCGCTCCACCTCCCGTGATGGGATCAGGGGGGCTCCTCCAAAAAAAAATCCTCGCCCAAAACCAACCCTCGTGCCTGTGCGACTGCCGCGTGTGCAGTCATAGGCGGGCAGGCAGGGGAAGGTCCCTGGGGTGGCCGGCGGCAGGAAGGGGTGAAGCCATCGGCTTGCAGCAGCCCCAAAGCAAAGCGAACTAGGCAGGGAGAGAAAGCGATGCAGCTGGGGAGACAATAGGGCAGAGGAGGAGAAAGGGGACGTGCCATCTCCTGGAGATTTCGGGCATTGCATTGCTCTCTTCCCGGTAAAGAGGCTGCCAGGGCCTGAAGGAGCCCCAAGCAAACCAGCCTTCTGCTCCCCCTCCTGCACCAAGAGGAGAGAGGCTCTTTACCGGCGGCACAGAGCAGGGATGTCAACCCTTCCTTGGCTGAAACCTGGCTGGGGTGCAATGAAATCCAGGCAACCCCCAGGCTTTGCAGGGATCCTTGCAGAAAAGAAACTCTAGTTTCTTTTTGTCCCTTTGCGAAACGCCTGCCTGGCCAGGGGCACCAGCGTCTGCTTCCTCTTGTGACCTTTGTAAGGTGCCCTGTGAAGTGCTTGATGGCCTAGACAGAAAGTGCTGTGCCCCACCGTCGCCATGGGATGTAGATGCCCAGCTGAAACAGTGCCTAAACACCTATGAGGATCTGAGCCTTATCATGGGGATTGCCAGGAGCTCCATGCTCTGCCCCAGAGATGCCCCACCGAGGATGATGGAAACCTGTGCAGGTTCCTAGCCTCATTCTTGGGAAGCCCATCAGGTCTGTGTCACCAGATGGCTCTGTACAGCACCCCGTGAGCCACGCTCTGATCAAAAGCAGGGCCCATGTCACATCTAGGGTAATATCCTAAGAGATCCAATCCTGGGATGCAGCAATAGAAGCGGGGTCTGGAAAAACAGTAAAATAAGCGCATTGACAGTGCCTTTTGCGGAGGTTATTGGCAGCATTCATCTTGATAACTGCAATGCCTTGGTTCCCCTAGCGTCCACTGTGCAAAGTGCTGTGTAAACAGGGTGCAAGGATGTGCCTATTCCAAGGAGCTGAAGTTCTGGTCCATAGTGCAAGCCAACGTCAGAGCCACGGTGCCGAGCACAGGAGCTCAGAAACCACGAATCAGACCCCAAAAAATTAATCATGAGGCTGATCTAAAAAGCCTAGTCTTTAAAACAAACAAACAAACAAAAAAACACCACGAACAAACAACCCACCACACTCTGGGTTCCCTTCATGCATCTTCTTAGCTTCGAGGTGGTCTGCAACTCTGAGCTTTACCCTTTCCTTTCTGCCCATGAGGGCTAGAAACTTACTCTGCTCTGCAAAGGCAAACTGAGTGGCACTTGTATTCATAGGACCCCAGGAGCTGCAGCTTAGGAAAAACCCCAGATGCTACAAGACTAACAAAGTAGTCTTAGTGTCCTCTGTTGTGTATGTACGGTATTCTGGTCTCTGTAGGCTTTACACTGCCCCTCTCACAGAATCAGAGCACATTAAACAACACTACCATGGTCTGCCACTTGGTTCTGCAGTGATCATCATTCATGCAGGGGCTAGTGCTTCGACATTGATGTGTGCTTCAGTACCATGCACGATTAAAACCCCGTGGGCTGCTGTTCCTGAAACATGAACTGTGCCCTTGTGTTTTCCTGGCGTGCATCCTTTTTCTCATTAAAACCCAGTGACCCTCCCAGATCCCCACCCTGGGGAGCCTTGGCTTTTCTCCCCGGCGTTTGGAGAGCCAGCTGTCCTTAGCATGCCAGCCACGGCTCCCGCGGTCAAGATGTCACCCATAAAGATGTTGCTGCAGGATACAACCGGATCTGTAAGTTTACATGACAGAAGTATTGTCCAGATGGGTGGAACAGGGCCCACATGGCAACAGAGCCAACCCCCATTGGCACGGATCTGCCCTTCTCTAGCAACAAGGCCAAGGACTGAAAAGACCACAGAGATCAACCCCCCCTTGATGCTAGAGAAGAGCTAGAGACAAATGATAGGGGAATGAGAGAGTCCCCCAGCATCCTGCATGCTAGCAAGTGATGGGCTCCGCTCCCAGCCTGCGCTCGGAAGAAGTGGGGCACTTATTTCCCTGACCTTACTCCAGGCCAGCTGAGGCTGCTGTCACCACTCTGATAGATTTATGGGCCGATCCACACCCAACACTGCATCCCCATGAGATCAGTCAAAACCCCTCGCTCCTTTGAACTCCTCTCCCCAATGCCAAACTCATCACATACCTGCACCTCCTTGACTCCAAGTTGCCACCTCCTGTGTTGCTGTGGCCCCTCGCTCTCTCAGAGATGCTGAGCACCCACAGTCACCATGGACTTCCTTAGGGTTTCCACATGCTCTGTATTTCTAGAAGCAGTGCTACCGTCTTGGATTAGACATCTGCATGTCAAGTAGTTGCCCGAGTCATTACAAGGCCCCTTTTTATAAGGGGATCTTGCTTCCAAGCAGTTAAAAATCCCCAAATTTGCTGGTAAGACCTGCCCTCTAATGGAGAAAAATCACAACTGCATTTGGGGAAAGAAATACCCATAACAGTTTTTGCAGGACAGGTCTGCTTCCAGGGCTGGTTTTGGATTAATTCGTGTCACACTGCTAGAGTCACCTGGATTGCACGAGTCAGCGCTCCAGTACAGAAGCCACAAAGCCAGAGAAAGAATGTTGCCTAGAAAGGGTCTCATTGCTCATCCTTATTGGGGGGCGGGGGGGAGAAATCCTTTCCAGCAGATTATTTCCTAGCATCTCATTTATTTTAAATATCACCAGCTACTGCCCTTGGGAAGGCTGTTCCCCAGCCTGAGAGATCTCTTTATTGACAGTCAGGTTGTCTTTTTCCCTTCGCTTAAAAAAATCACTCTCAGGTACCTCTTTAGCCTAGAAGGGGCTGGGTAAAAACATCACAGGATTGTAGCAGGCAAGTCCCTAATAGCCATATGTGTCTCCTTTTGTCAGTGTCCTGGTCCACCCACCCCAGACCTCAGCCTAGGGCTTTGGAGGAGGAAAGTGTCAATATAGGGCATCAGTACTGGTATTCAAGCAGTAGCTCAAGCCACAAGCATCTCTTCAGCTTTTGACCTGCAGGCCTTGCTTGAAAATGATCATCAGAGTTGGAGGTTTTTCCCTGCATATTCTGAATCTGTCTTCCCTGACTAACATGACATGGAAGCCATCAGCGTCAGTGATGGTTAATGTGCCATCACTCATGAGGAGGAGGGCGGTGCACTGGGTGACAGCTGCACGAGGACTGTTGCCCAGGTTCATGGTTAATCCTGATCATGCAGCCCCTGAGCCGGGCAGGCCTGAGTGACACCAGCATAACCCTGATGATAGCACACTTGCCTAAGCAAAGGTGGTTGTAATGAGATACGTAGTTAGTGCAAGACAACTCCTTTCAGAGCAATAGTGTCCCACTTTCACCGGGCCTGTGGGCAACACCACCGAGCAAGTAACCTTGTCAGCAGCATTGGGGCTTCCTCCTCTGAAGAGACATGGAAAGCAGATACCGGAGGGTCTTGCAGGCAGCAGGTTGCACTACTGACACTAAAAAAGAAAAAAAGAAAAAGGGCCTGCCCTGCCCTCCCTGCCAGCCCCCATCCCGTTTTACTGAGCCCAATTTCCCATTTCATGCTGGAGGGCTCTTCCCGAGCTGCGGAGGAGGCAGGCTAGGAAAGCTCAGCTTGGCCCTAGCCCGGCTGTACCCATCTTGTGCCTCCTTTAACCATGTCATCCAGCCTCATTCAACATGGGCCGATTCCTAGTAAAAGAGATGCATAATCAATGGTGGGGGTCAGGGGCATAGCCAGGATTTTAGCTATGTTTGTGGTGCCAGATGGCACTTCCCCATCCTCCAAGCCGTCAGCAGCATAAATGCAACTGCTGCTTGGGGCACCCCGTCCCCATCCCCTTGCAGCGGGGAAATTACACTTCCTTGCCTTGTCTAGCAGTGCAGAATTGCCAGAACCCGCAGAGCAGGCAGGAGACTTGCAGAACACCATTGCACCTGCAACAAGCCCTCCTCCCAAGGGTGGCTGCCCCACCCTTGCCTGGCCTGGCTCTGTGGGCACTCCCCATCACTCCCTTGATGTGAGGGCTTCCCAAGCCACATCTCCTCTTATGTTAGTGACACGTATTTGCACTCATTGTCTTAAGGGCTAATTATGTCTGACTGCCCCTTGCACCCTCCCATGCTCCTCCCAGGCACTTTACCTCTTATAACTACCCTTGAGTGCAGCCTCCCTGCCTGTACTCCCCAGCCAGGTGCTTCTCCTACATGGGCTGCTCCCAAGCACTGAGTCCCACTCTACCAGGCTCCAATCTCTGGGCTCCTTTGCTCCAATCCCCAGGTTTCTTTACCCTGTTCCCAGGCTCCAGGCTTGCCTCCAGGGCAGTTAAGACCTCTTTGGCCCCATAGCCCCTTCCATAAGGCCCCAGTGCTACTTACCCCAGCTCAGCTGTTACCTGGGGGCCCTACTGCCCAGGAGCTCCTATCTCTGCTGCTTTCATGGTAAGACTGCCTGGGCAGCTCAGGCCCTGGGTTTATATGCTACTAGCCTGGCCCCTTGCTGATCAGGTAACTCCCCTGGCTGTCACCTGAGCCCTCACTGCAGCTTCATCTCTTAAAACGACCGGTGCGCATTAAGCACTTTGTCTATGGTTGTTGCTCCATCGACGGGGAGGCCATTGGGCACTCGGTCACCTTTGTGATGACATTAATTGTGGATTTTCCTGTTCTGGATTTCCACGAAGCAGGGTGGGCCATGAGCAGGCTGTCATCTTCCATGTGGCTGTGGCAATCCTGATCAAACTATGGACCACGTGACAACACTCTGCCCTCTATACAAATTTGATGGTGACATTGCAGAGATACATTCCCTTTCTGCAAGAGCATTAGACTGGCTAACCTTCACCTGGACTTAGAATTTGTTGCTCCAAGTCAGGCATCTGAAAGAAGCAGCAGCCCCCATAGGCAACCTTGTACGCAGGTGCAGCCACATGGTGTCTATGCCTGTCTATGCCCCTCAGTCACGAACAGTTAGTATCTGGTTGTTGCCCCAAAGAACCCTAGCAAAGCCTTACCCAGTGCTGCCATGGTTTTAAACATGCAAAGGTTGGACTTGATGGCAGGGGGTCAGACTTGATGACCTGCTCAGGTCCCTTCTGACCCTGCCAACTATGAAACTATGAGTGGCATGAGCTGCTGGGGAAATGAAGGCAGTTTGCATAGCTTTGTTAGAGGCATTCATCGCATCAGGGATGCTTTGCATCTTCCTCCCCAGGGCTCTCCCTATGCCTACTGCTGGAAATGAATGCAAAGCAGATGGGGGAGACTTTTTGGGGCCACAGCAACCCACAACGGCCTCTGGGGAGGTTTCTGGCCCATTCCTCTGAAGCAGGTGGAGCTGGCTTCTACTGGGGACAGGCCACAGGACCAGGTCCCCTGCACAGGGCCAAGCCCTTCTCGTCATCACCAATGCCCATTCAAAGCAAGTGAGGCTGGATTGCCGTTGCAATGGTTCATTAAGGCCAAGCACTTGCTAGGCTGTCATTTTCATAGTCAAAACATCGTGCTGACCCAGGCCCCGACCCAGCAACAAGTGCCAGCCCACCTGATCCCCTGAGGGCCCTGCTACCCATTCAGATGAAAGCTGATAGAAACCCACTGTAGAGCTGTTACACACCCTCAAGCATTCACTTCAGAGCTGGTCAGCTCTCTTGATTGCTGCAGAGTCCTCTTTATCAAGTGATCATCGGCCTGCCTTACTTTGCAGCCCTGAATTTATTGCATGATCCCCCAGTGAGTTGTGTAATATATGTAACGTATAGCAGGGGCCTCAGACTCACACTCCGCTAGCTTACAGGGGAGTGCAGAAGTCTGCCCACATAGGCTAACGTGTATTAAAGCACATGTGTACACATGCCCTATTTTAAAGCATCATTTAAAAACCATGGGCATTTATACGCATACTTTTTTGCATTGCTGGCATGTCGGAGCAGACTCGATTAATTGAGTCTGCTCTGCAGGTGAGCTGGTGCGTACCGCGCTGTGATGCTTCCACTTGTATAAGTGCTGGTGTGGAGAAAATGGCAGTGGTATGCTTTTGAACTAAAACGCCTCTGATGCATTTTAGTTCAAATGCGCACCGCTGCCATTTTCTGGGCATTGACACACATTTCACTGCTGATACAACTGCAAGCGCCGCGGCGCCGGGGGCTCGTCAAAGTGCCCAGCGCTGCAGTGCATCCCTGTGTAAAAATACCCCATGTGCTTTTGCTAATGCGTATTAAAATAGGCTAATGTGCACTAATCATCATTCAAAAACGCACGCACATCTTTACATAACGTGCATGAAGGTAGGCGAAAATGCATTTTCCAACAGAAGTACTAGATTTAATGTGCATTAAATAAAGATATGTAGATGCACCCATAGACACCGGTTCCTTGCCTGCTTCTCAGCACCTGCCCTTTTACCTCCTGCCCTGGACATTCAACCCACTGCAAGGGGGTGCAAGGAGGGGCAGGACCAGGGTCCTTCATGGCAGGGGGCAGAGTCTGGGGTGCACCAGGGGCTTGTCCATGCGGAGCAAGGGAGAGTCCAGGGCGGAGGAGGATCAGGGTGGAAACAGGGAGCATCTGGGAGCCCCTCTCCCCTCTAGGGACCCCCGGCAGGGTTGTCCTTGGGTGATTGCACAGAGCCATGAATCGGAGAGCAATAGCACTTTGCAGAGCGCCCGGATAGCTCAGTCGGTAGAGCATCAGACTTTTAATCTGAGGGTCCAGGGTTCAAGTCCCTGTTCGGGCGGGTCGCTTTTTCCTGGCGCAGGGGGTGGGATGTGCGGTTTTCAATTGACAAGAGCTTTTTCTTTTTCTTTTTCTTTTTTGCACCTCTCTTGAATGAGTGCAGGGAAAGGAGGGGCATGGGGCCAGGTGGGGTGCGCTGCAAGGCAAAAGAGAAGAGGGGTGAAGACGAAAGGAAAAAATGCAAAAAATAAAATGATAAATAAGTCAACAGAAGAAAAATAATGATAGAAAAGAGGAATATTATGATGACGGAAATACAAAAAAAAAGAAGGAGCCGCCCGAACAGGGACTTGAACCCTGGACCCTCAGATTAAAAGTCTGATGCTCTACCGACTGAGCTATCCGGGCTCCGTACTGCAGTTCGCCTGCCAGGGCCCTAGGCAGTGCACTGCGCGCCGCCCTTCTGTACAGTCTTCCACGCAGTGAGGTGCTCTCTCCCTGCCTTCTCGATACTCCGTTGTCCCTTTCCGTGCGCCGTCTCGATGCTCCGCCTCCTCCTCCCCGCTTTCCGACGAGTCCTTTCTAGACCTGCCTTCCGGTCTCCTCTATGGTCCGGGCAACTGCGGGAGGACTCTTCGCCGGAAATGGTCGGCGGCCATGTTGGCCGCGGGGGAAGCGGCGGCCCAGAGCCCCCTAAGATGGAGTAGCGGCGCCCGCCGGGGGTGAGGGGCTCTGCGGCCGCGGGCCCAGCCGGGGCCATGCAGCGGCGCTAGGGTGAGCGGGGCCGGCCCGTGTCCCCCCGCACGGGGCGGGTGGAGCGCTGGGTCCGTGCGTGCGTGCGGGCGGGCAGTACGAGAGACGGAACCGCCGCGGGACAGAGAGCTCCGCGCGCAGCTGGCCCGTGCTCCGTGCTCCGCGATCCGCGCACGCGGCGTCTCGCGACAGCTAGGCCCCTATCTACTTCTCCAGATTGTACACACACACGTGCGTGTGCATGTCCGGGGGTGTGCATGCATGTGTGTGTGCGTGCATATGCACATGCGTGCAGATGTGTGCACATGCAGGTATGCGCACTTGTGTGTGCGTAATATATAGGAAGTGCATGCGTGCAGGTGCGCACACATTCATTTCATATTTCTGTATCCTTCCTGTTCTCAGCACAGTCGTTTCAGAAAGGAAGCAGCGGCGCGCTTCTCTGGCCGGGCTGGAAGCTGCGGTCGACTGTGCAACCCGAGGGCTTGCCATGAAAGCGATGGTGGCCGTGCTCGGAAAATCACAGTGCCGTCCTGGGTTTCCCCCTCCCCCAGGTTTCTGGTTAGATTAGTTTTCGGATATGTTTTGGGGTGTGCTTCCCAGTCATCTGGCAGCACGTGGTGTTCAGCTAGTGGACGGGTACGGTGCCTGTCCCATTAATAAAAGATGACGCGTTGACAAGTGTTTCATATGCCTGTACTCTTGTTTTGGAGAGCACATTTTTTGTTTCTTTACGCCTTTTGTGCACTTAATTGTAAGTTTAAAACGCTACTTGGTGCCTTGGACTGCACTGAGAGGAGCTTGTGACTGCCTCTTAGGAGGGAGCATTAGGATAGGAAGCGCACGGGTCCATACGTCATCTGCAGCACCATTAGTCAGCGCGCCTGCCCAGGACCAAACGCTGGCTGAGCCCTGGCTGGAGTAGCAGCTCCCGTGTTAGGGAGCAACAGAAGAGTGCGGGTCCAAAAATTTTTATTAGAACATGCCATGCCGAGGAGTGCGCGTCATCTCATTTCCAGAGATTCACTTATTTCCCCAAAGTGGTTGGCATGGCTAAACTGGTGCCAACTTAGCAAGAAGCTGTGTTGTGCATTGAGGTTAGTTAAAACAGAACTGGAAAAGACTGCTTTGCAGATATCCAGATAATTGTGCTTCAGGCTGATGAAGCAGAGATCAAATTTAAAACTTGAACCCTGTGTCTTCTTCAGGGAAGAGTTAGGGACACGTTGCTAGGAAGTAAGGAGTGCTGTTGTGTTGTACTGATTCTGGGGGTCCGAGGGCAAGTTGTTCCTAGCTAAGGGCTTTGTTTTTTGGTCCAAGCATCTTTGTTCTGGAATTGGTTAACGTCCTAAATCTTACTGCCTGTGCAGCTCTGCCAGGGATAGCATCTCCCCAATTGCTAATGCAGTTTTCAGGTGACAGCTGGCATTTAAGCCATTCTTGTGCAGACCTGCTCAGTAGCTGAGTAACAGCTGTACTAGAGCTGTCAGCATTGAAGCTGCATTGTGGAAGTTTGTAGTAGAAATTGTGTTGACAGCCCGATTGCAGCACCATTTTTCGGAAGTCTGTTAAAGGCAGTGTACGTGGGCTTGGCAGGTGGATGTACTGGTGAATGTGCTTGGGGGTTTATTGATAAATTGCATTACTGTTCCAGAGTCTGGACAAAAAGCCCTTAGTAATGGGGCATGCAGATTCTCATCCTTATGCAAGGGGTAGCATGCCTACAGTACAACAGGCTTTCTTGTACTGCATTGTATCGCTGCTGCCAGGATGTGTGTCATTCTCGGTCTCAGGTTCCTTTAGATCTGTGGTTTTAAACGTGTGGTCTGGCAGACCTTCAGGGGTCCATAGAACATGTCTAAGGGATCTGCAAAAGATGACAGTGAGAAATCACAAGCATGTGAATACCCACACTTGCAATTCAGAGGGGTTTGTCCGTAGCTCCATGCAAATTTGTTAGGGGTCTGCAAATGAAAGAGGTTGAAAACCACTGCTTTAGCTTATACATTAAATACTCTGGCACTGCATTGGAGGGGGACACTATGAAACCACCGTAACAAAAGCTATACAACCCAAGAAAAGTAGGTTGTCACTTATGAAAGCTCATGTGACTCTGAACAAGTTGGTGCCACCCCGTCTTGCTTTCTGCCCAACTTAAGGCTAACATAGCCAAAAGCCTCTCTAAACCCAAAACAACTATGGTCATTCAGTCACCTTACTCCACAAGAGCGCCTTACCTGATGAAGACAGACTTGTTAAGAAAAAACAAATCTAGATATCTTTTACTGCAGGTCTCATCATTCTTTCCCTGAAGAAATGCTCCAAATGCTTTAGAGCTAATTGTCAGGGAAACAAGCGGCAGAGAGAAATTGAGTCGTGTAGCAAAAGCAGAAGAAATCTTGCTTATGATTTTTAAGAAACAGGAAAAAACAGGCCTAGAATCTGAAGGCAAACAAATATTATGCATGCCAGCCAAAAACAGCCAGCTAAAGACAGGCTGGTTGTGAAAGTGAAACTTGGATACTCTTGATAAGTCTTGTTTGCTGTCCTTACAAAGGGAGGCAGTGTTTAGTGTGCAAAGCACGCAACCGCCCATTGCTCTGTTCCTTGTTCTGCCACTGAGTAGCTGGTTGGCATCTGCCACATCAATTAGAGCCTCAGCATAAGTTTCTACAAACCATTTCTCTCTCTTGGTAAATTGCCTTGTTGTTGGAAGTGGGGGTGCAGCAGGGACTAGTGGATAAGACACTGGGCGGTGGCTTTTTTTCCTAGCTCAGGCACTGATCTGCTGTGCCTGCTGGCTTTGGGCGAGGCACTTCCCCTTCTGCACAACTTTATCTGGGTTGCAGCCAATTCAGGGTAGGGACTAGATTTCATTCTTTCTATGCCTTGCATCCTTTTATTTGGGGCTGCCGGACACTACTCGGACAGTTCCTCTGAATCATAAGGAACTGGATGCCTCTGCCCATACAAAAGCCCCTCAATCAATATCAGCTTTTGTAATAGGTGTTGTAAGATAAAAGGTATCCTTCCCTGGCCTCCAAAATGCTGGAAGCTGTCGGGGGCTTGGGTCAGAGGTTGGGTTAGTTCATAAAATGCCAAGAACAGGGCCTCTTTCTGCTATTGTGAAACAGGCTATGTGGTAGATGATCAACCTGTGAGTTGACCCTGTATGGCATTGCTTATATTCTGATTTGTGCACAGTTTATATTAAAACAGAGCTTGCCTTCCCCCAAAACTTGTTTGGGATATCTGCCCCTTCACAGCTTCTGATGATGATGATGAAGCAAGCCCTTTGCTGATGCTGTGCAGCTGTGATTTAGTTAGGGTAGATTTGCACCATTGTAGATAGCTTAAGATTTCCAGCCCTATCCCTACTCTGACATTTGCACACAATATATCACTCTAAGATGCACATGCCTTTACAGTGTCCTGCAGCAGGAGTAAAGCCAAGAAGTTCAAAGGGTCTTAAATATTTTACTTCTTATTTAGCAGCTCTTAGACCCTTTTATCTTGGTTTGCCCAAATCTTCCCCTAAAACCCAGGTGAGATCCCAAGTGCCAATTCAGATTCAGCTACTGTACAGTAAGAAATAAGATTGAATTTCTTCAGTGGAAAGAAATCGGTTGATAGACACAAGAGAAAGCAGGTGTTTTTCTGATGCTAATCTAACAGCTGACAAGTTGGGTGGAGACATTACTAGTGCAGTGTGGTATTGGATTATGGAACAGGTTTATCTGGAGAGGTGAAGGACTGTCCACCTTCGGAGGTTTTCAGGGCCCAGCTAGACAAAGCCTTGGCTGGGATGATCTAGTCCTGCTTGGAGCAGGGGTTTGGACTAGATGCGACCTCCTGAAGTCCCTTCCAACCTGAACTTGCTATGATTTCTGTGGTACCATATTTTGTGTTTTCCCCTCCCTTTAACAGTTGGAATCCAAAATTGATTCTGTTGTGGAAGTGTTGCACAAACGGCTAGTTTCGTGCCCCTGGAGGCTTGTCCAATCCACCTCTAGGAGAGAGTCTCACACACAGGCTGGGTCTAATTTCAGATTTATTGTTTGCAAACAAGTTCGACAAGGGAGCTTAATTTACTCAAATCCGTGTCGACCCCAAACAGAGTCTGGGGTTCCTTTTTATAGCTAACATAAACAAAAGATTCTAACGTGTCGCGTAATTATTGGCAGCTCAAGTATTACGTCTTACAACATATGTCTAGCAGGTACATGTTCCATGACAGTTTACATACACGTCTCATTTACATCTTAAAACTCCTCCCTGGGGCCGTCCTTAAGTCCATTTCTGTCATTCTTCGGTCAAGGTCTGAGTTCTTCACATCAGCATCTCTCCCTGTCCCTCTTCTCTTATCTCTCGTAAGGAGTTATTTGTTGTATCTGTTCCTGGCTATGTCTGCAAAAGTCTAGTGCTACTCGTAAATCTATCATTGGCCTACATACCTTAGCAGAAGCAAGTGTGATAATATGCAGAAGCAATTTTGTAGTGAAACTAAACAGTTCTCAGCTGTGAAGCCTTTGTGTAGGGAGATGAGACATTTTTACCACACAGCTGCTACACAAATGTTATTGCAAAATCATAATGACTAGATTATAACATATTTTTACCACAGAAGGAAAGTTTCTGAAATACAATTTACTGGATTTTTTTTTTTTTTTTTTTTTTTTTTTTTTTAAAAGGAGTAGTTTATCAGTAGAAGCTCACCTTAAGCAGTGAACGCCTTTGAAAAGGAAAAGCCCATTAAGATGGGCCCATTGCAAATAAGTTTGTCTGCACCAGGATTCTAGACGCATCAGCTGTGACAAATACACTGCCATCAATGGTTGATTTAAGGAGGTTTACAGAGCAATTTGCCAATGATCCATTTTTTTTTTTTCCTTTTAAATTGAAGCAATCAATTTAAAACTAGAACTGGATTTCCACCCCCCTCCCTTTAAATTGGTTTTGCAATAAAAGAATGTTGCATAATTTTTTTGCAAGTGTTAATTGTTAACATTTATCTCTCAAAGTTTAGCTTGTTTTTGTTTCATTATTGGCAGTTCTTTGAGTATCTCCAAAGACTGAATGAACCCTCCTACAACATGGCAGATATATCACAAGTGAAAAATAAAACTTCTGCAAATGAAGTTGGACCCGTTAAAATGGATTTTTTTAAATGGAGGTTCTGAATTTTCCACGCTACAATCTGCAAAATGGATTTTTTTTTTTTTTGAAGCACATAAAATAAGTCTTCAATGTAGTACCGCCACCTTTATTGCAGTAGGCAATACAAGGCTTCTGTGCAATACAAATGTTGCTCTGCAATTGTACACTGTTCTTGGGGGAATACCAAGCCAGCATTAGTGTGCAACTCTATGAGAGAACAGAAGAGCAAAAATTAACCAACCTGAAGGCAAGCAAGATTAAAAATAAATAAATAAATAAATAAATAAAATGCAAACAGTCAGTTTACCATTGTATAATGGAACACACTGGATGCTCTTTATCAAATGGGGTCAGATGTAGCAGGACAGCTTCTGCCCCCCCCCCTTCCAACACCAAAGACTTAGTAGCATTTTCTCCAAGCATCTTAGGACTTCTGCATGCAAGTCAGCTAAGCAGAAGCTGTATGCAACAAGAGGTCTTGTCTACATTCAGTTAGGGGACCAGGGTAACATGCATTGTCCTGCAGGCTCCGTAGTGTTTATATGTTCCTGAACCAACAAAATGCTACAACCAGTATCAAAATGCTGAGAGCAGGCAGGCATTTCATTTCCAGAGTGTGATAGTCTTTGCTTCTACAGGTCCCATTGATCTCTGGCAGGAGAGAACATAGGATGCATCAGTAAGAGCCTTGACACCCATCTGCTTCTCCTGTAAGAGGGGGTTGCCCGTGTAGCTATATCAGCAACACGGTCTACGTGTAGATAAATGGACTGCATGCCCCCCACTGCCCACTCTTCTGTTTGCAGGCCTGAGCTCTGGGATAATGGTGGAAGGTACTTAGTGCTGGAGGAGGAAGTAGGAGTTGGGAGTTACCTGGCTGGCATGTGCTCAGGCATAAATAGATGGGTGCACTTTTGGGAATATCTCCCATTCATCCTGCATCACTTCTGACAAAGTGCAGAGGCATGTAGGGACTTGCACTGATGGAGTTGAATAGGATTGCCCCCCCCATCTTGATTGCTGTACTGGAGTTACTGCTGACTAAACAAAGAACACAGATAAAAGCTCCTAGCTGCTTTGCCTTTCCTAGGAGTTTACCTGTTCCAAGTAATGCTTGTTAAGAAGTTGAGGAAGAGAAAAAAAAAAAAGGGGTGGGGGGGGAAAATGGAAAGAAAATTTATTTATTTGGAGACAGGGCCTGTTAAGCTTCATTAACAGGCCATGGAGCTGAACTGTCATGGAGTTTGCATTCCAAAAATTATCTTCCTTTGCAAACAGAAACCACATTCTTTAATGTGAAATACATGAAAGAGATTATCTATTTAAAATTGGAGTTTTAATCAGGTACTTAGTTTCACACTTAGCCACGGGGTGGGGGTGGAGTTTTCTGCCTTCCCCCAGTAATGGCAGCTGGGCTTTGATCTATTGGGTCTGTAAAGCAAAAGAACTTGCTGCCTCACAAGGCTGGTATGTCACAAGAGATCCTGCATTATAGAAATGACCATATTAAGTGTTCAGAGCGGGAAATGTATTAAGGCTTCTAAGGGAGACGTGAATCAGAACAGAGTCCAAAAATAACCATTTCTTTCCTCCTATGTGCAGTTTCAGATGATAGCTGTAGAGGGAAATCACTCAATCACTGATCCTTTGCATTGGGCAATTCAAAAAGGAAATGAGAAGTCTCAAGTTTAGGACCTTACAAGCATACTGATCTGACAGCTGTGCAGTGTAAATGGACACACAGGACTTCCTACAGGGAGAAAAGATTGTTATGGGGGCAGCCCATAATCTTAGTTATGTCTACACTGACAAGGCTGTCTCTTGAAGTTTCCCCACCATCAGGGGTACGAATGCAGATGAGCCATCAGGCGTTGTCTGTGCTGGGGCAAAATATTTTAGTTCTATTAGCATTCCTAGTCTAAACTATCTTAAGGCCTGTCTGTGGAAGGGAGTTAACACAACATGAGCATCAGTGTAAATTTACAGTGCGCCAGCTATTCTGCACTTAGTTGAAGTAATTGCCTTGCACTCTGAAAGTATGAGGGAGCTTCACAGTTGAAGCTTGTCCTACTGCACTATAAATTCACTCCATAGATTATTTTAGGATAACTTTTCTGTGCAGTAAGCACTACAGACTTGTCAGAGTGGAGTGAGCTTTCTGGCAAGTAACAATGAAAGACTTAGTGGAAAATAGCTAACACACTAAATTCATACCCAACCTTAGTGGGCAATAAATTCCCATGCAAACAAGCTCTTAAAAGCCACTTCCTAGAAGTACTGAGAGAGTTGGTTCTTAAGTCAGTTCTCCTACACCTGGTTTATCATTAAAACTTGAACCTTCCCTATTAAAAAACAGCTTACAGCTAGTCTTTGCAAGGACACTTGGGAAGGCTCGAGACAAAAGCTGCAGTAATAAGCTCACTCTCCTTCTGCCTGGGAGTCTACATGATGGTTTAATGTGTTAATGTCCCTGTTTTAATTAGTCTGAATTGCTCACATGGACAAGCCCTTAATCAAAGGGTTTAAGGTACAGATCTGATTCCAAACAACAGAGGACCTCTTCACAAGTTTATCCAAAAGGGAATTTATGTTGGGTGGAGACAGGCAGGAGGTGATCCACTGCTTTCTCTAACCGGGGTTACGCAACTAAAGAAGTTGAAATGATTAAATCCCAAGCTGTCCACACATCTTTAACATACCCTTGAGAGAGCTTGGAGACCTGCCCTTTTTCAGGACTGTAAAAAGAAAAAAATATTGCTTTCCTCTGTTCTTAGTCTGCCTTCTTTCATACCAATCAATCAAACATTAACATCACAAGGTATTCTTTCCAGATACTCCCTCTTCTGAGGACTAGAAGAATAGTTAAGAGCAGGGCAGTCATCAGTAGTGACAGTGCTGCTGCCTGGAACAGCCACAGGGTTTTGAAGGAAACATTAGCATCACTGAAGCAGTGAGTCAGATCTGACAAATCAGAAGAAATCTAGACATCACTTCAGAAGCCCAGAAACGGGCAACTACAGTATTGCCTGTGTGCAGCTGGAGGGACTTGCTGGAAGCTGCTGTTTGCAAGGACTTGCAGGTTCTTCCTAGCCAGAACTAAGGCCATCTGCTGAGACCAAAAATACCAGTTAAACCTGAGGAAAGGTGAGACCATACCTTTAGATTAAGTAATGCTAGCAGGTTAATTTGTTGCTTGTCTAGGTACAGCATGTCAAAGAACATAGGGACTCTTTAGCATACACATTGCAAATATGGGCAGTATATTAGTGAAAAGCAGCCTCAGATGCTGATGATTGAGATTTGTCCACCAGCAGGGTATAAAACTTACTTGCAAACAAGAGACCAGCACTGATAATGAATCAGCCTACATGGCGATTGCTTAATTCACATTAAATACCCATGTTTTGCTTCAACTGTTTTGTTGCATCTGATTTTTCAGTAAGAGTTTTACTTCTGGGTTGCCTTACTTGAGAAACTTGGTTCATAAGAGCAAGATCAGAAACCCCTTCCACATGGGGGAGGTTAGTAGGTATTCCCCTTTAGAAGATGAGTAATTTGAGCAGTGTGTGAATCACCCAAGAAGATCACAGTGAGTCGGTGTCAGAGTATTTTCAGGGATCATTTTTGCAGTTTATTCCTGGAGAAGTACATCTGGAATTAACTGGTTTTTGCTCTTTCTGGGCATTTGGTTATGCTCCTTAGGCAGTGATCTGGTTATCCTACTATTGACTTACTCTTTCCAACTGTACAGTAATAAGGGAAAACCTAAATGAATGCATCTATGCAATAGTCTGAGAAAATAGCAGTCATTTTAAGGCTTCAAATTGGAAAGCTGCTGAAGAGTTTTAAAACCTTCAGTTTTCAGTGATCTGCACTTAGCATCAGCAGTGGATGAAACAAGGACATCTATCCATTCCAGAGTCCACACAGTAGAGGCCATTTCATGGCTGCATCTGCTCTGGCAGTTGCAGGATCCAGGTTTCTCCACTGCTGGGTAGCAGTGAGGGAAATTGTAGTGTACAGATGGTCCACGTGTTTCTACAGTGGTCAAGTCTTAACACAGAATTCCCTAGTCCTGTTAAAAAATACTGGAAGCGAAATAAAATGGCAAAGAGGATGCAGAGTCCTAGACCTGGCAAGATTACAGCAAGATTCAGTAATGTGGTTTGGTTATGCCTTAAGAAATGTGACTAGTGTTTAAATCATGAAGGCTAACTGCATTGTAACAGTCTGGGAACAGCTTGTTTCTGCTGGTGTAGGCAGGACTCCAGCTCAAGGGACTTGGACTTCATTAATGTACAAGGGCAAAAGAATAAGACAGAAGAGAGACCAAGGAGCATAAATATTCCAATACAGATCTGAGTGACTAATGCTGAACTGGCCATTGACTTGAAAATAAAAGCCTTTTACTTCTTGAAAAAGCATCCAGTTTGCAATAGCCTATTCCATATACACTGACAGAGCTGCAGTATGGTGGTGAAGTCTGATTACAGCTTCATATGGAAAAATATCAGAGAGCTTTGAGCAGAGATTGAAACAGAGATAGCACCAGACAGATAACTTCAGGGACTGCCCTATTACTCCTCACTATGAAATTCCTGCTTTAGGATTCAGAGGCCCACCATATAATTTTTCCAAGCATCTGAAGGCACCAAGGAGTAGAATAATTTCTTCCCAATGACAGTGCAGCTGCAAGGCCACTGCTCATACAGAGGAGATTTGGAATTTGGTGTGGTGTGAAATGAGGCCTCCAGTGATCTTTGTGCTGGTTAACAAGTTCTCACCTCTTTCAGGAGCTGGGGTGATCATCAACAACCCACTGTCCTGTTCTTTTTCCATGGAAGCGATTGCTATTGTCTAAAGGAAATTCCATTGGGGTTAACCATGAGTCAATTCTTACAGTACAATCTGACTCATTAACTTCAGAGTTAGAAGCATTTGCCTCAGTATGTCACAGGGGACTAATGGCTCTCCGAGCTAGTTAGGATTCACAGCCTAGCATGCCTCTTTTCAAAACGATTTGCAAGGCTTTCTAGAGTAACAGAGGGGCCAGATCGATTTGCACTGATGACCAAGTTGTCTAGTGAACAGCCTAGAAATTCCATAAAAATCAAAATGTAAACAGTTCTTGGTCACTGAAGTGTTTTTCCCCAGCTGCTCTTAAACATCTGCTTGTCCAAATGGATGAGCAGCCAAGTGTAGTTTATATGAAAAAGAATTGGCGTTGGACTACGCAAGTTGTTCCCTAGCAGACAGGTGCCCGAGTAGGCACACATTTAGATTCTCTGTGATCAAGATGAGCACTTGGGACTTATTTTTAAAAGCAACTTTAACCACTTCCTCTTCTTAGAAGGTGTTGAAGTCAGCACCAGTTGCATCAGCCTAGACATTGAATTTTTATTTATTTATTTATTTTTTAGGTTTGTTCCATTGACAGCTACTTCACTGCCACAATGTCTTCAACCTCAACACAGTATCCAGCATTTGAAAATGCCAGCAGAATTGCACATGAAGAGCCCCGACAGGTACTCTTCTTTCCTTAAAAATTAGTAGGACAAAAGAGCAAGCAGGTCAGCTTTGATTTCACGACATGTGGCCTTTTGTACTGCAGAGAATGAATAATCTCTCATCTAGTCTGCAGCTTGCAAACTTTAACAAGCAGTGCCACTTGGATGGATAGTAAGTCTGTAACAGACTGACATTTGAAGCAGTGGGAAAAGGTTATTTAAAATAGCCACGTGTGAAAGTACCTAATCTTTTCATTCCCAGGGATCACATCCCATACTTCAGGGTTCATTTGAAAAATTCTGAACAGCATGGGATACATCCACCAGACAGCTTCCCAGAAGAAACACTTCTGGAAAGTTTAGCTTACTTTATAGAGTCAGTAATTGCACCTTCTATTTCCATTGGCATTTGCCCAAGGAACCAGTGAACACTCAGCACTCCCTTTTCAGCTTGTCCTGGGAATAAAGTGGTAATGAGTGCCAATATGTCATAGGCTTTCATCCCTCCAAGGCCAGCATGGCAGTTCAGTAGCATGTGGAAATCTGGAGGACCAGCATTGAATCAACATGCTGGCTGCCAGTCAGAAAAACAACTGAAAATATGGGCTGTGGTTAAAAACATCCAGTTTAAAAATGAAGACAAGTGGGTTCTCTTGGACAAGAATGATGCCATATTGTTCAGGCTAATTTCACTGGGAAGATTGTATCTGTGTGTCGAGGGAGTGGGCAGAAGTGGAAATTAGCTTCTAAAGCAACTCACTCAGCTTAATTTATAAATTGTAAATTCCATCCCAGTGCCATGCAGAATTGATTAGCATGCTTATTTATTCAAACTCACTCTGCTGAAAAGAGTTATAAATAAATAAGCAGACTTTGATGTCAGTACCAAAATATTTCCTGTCAACACAGCTATCCAGGGGAGACACAGAATAAGGAATGAGCCATGACTCCTCCCCACCCTACCCCCATTTGACTTCATTATGTTAGCTGAGGCTTAAACATTTCCAAGTTAACTTGGGCACCTCTTTTTTTTGGTTCTTGTTTTTAAAGAAACAGGCACAGATGGGCACTTGGGTAAGGAGCCATTTATAAACAACAAGCAACCAGCAGAGACTCCCTGTGCCTGAAGAAGGGTGGCTGCACCCAAAAGCTTGCTAAGAGCTTTTTTTCAACTACTCAGTTGGTCTAATAAAAGATATCACATCTACGCAAAGGACTTTGCCCGTAATCCTTAATTTGAAGAAGTACACCTATTGGGTGTGGGCTAACATGAACTAAATGGTTAACACAGGGAAGTAGAGTTGTGGTTTGAGGTTGGAAATTCTTTGCTCTACTTGACATTTTGGTCTTCTAAAATTGCATCTAGCAGCGTGCAAGTAAGTTGGTTCAAAGCAAAGATGAATAGATTTTTTGAACCTGAGAAAAATACACATAGGAGAATGAATCCCTGCTTGAGTATTGTCTGGGAACCCACTACCTGACTAATGGCTGGGTGACAAGTAGTAAAACTCCACTTACCTCCAGCAGGAAAAAACAATGGTGGTAGCAAGGCTTCCGAAGACATGCCATGCTTTATAGCGAAGCCTGGGATTCTGGGTAGCCCTGTCTTCCAGGGGAAAGAGAAGCCTCTTGCAATTACATTTATAAAGTAAGATTGCTCTGGTACAGCTGAGTTCACTTAGTATTTGAGAGAAGCCATCAAGGGCCATGTTTAGCAGGAAGGGAACTCAGCTGCATGCTCTTTATAAACACTAGAGCAACAGCAAGGATCATTATATAAATGCACAGGGGAAATGTTTCTTGCCTCATGGTCAGTTGAAGCATCTTGCTGAGTGATGTCTTTAAAACCAATGAGCGATCTCTTCCCCAACCCTAATAGGAAACAGAGCATGTGTGTAACAGGTGCAACCAATCTGTATCCTACCCTGCTACTTCCAGCTAAGAAGCATGATGCTATTAGCCTCATGAGGCTGTAGCTGAGCCATTGGTTCTCTTCTCATATGAATCCTTTATTTTCTTTCAACATTAATACTAGCCTGACAGAATCAGTGCTTCCAGCTTCCTTCTATGAGAAGAAACAAGCCAGGCTGGAAAAGGTGCATCTTGCCTGTCTTTTTCAGACCTTTTCATGTCTTATGAAGCCACTTCAGAAGTGACAGCTAAAATTGGCCTCAGCTTCTTATAAGCCTTCTACGAAACTGAAACTTGTAGCATCATTGTAGCCCTAATTAGGGTTTTGTTAATGTGTGGTAAGGAAGCTCTGACAGCTTGCATGCTAAGAGCCAGGGCCTACCTGCAGATAGTGCTGAATTCTACACGAACGATTTTTTGATCTGAGATTCAGCGATGCATTGTGTGTGTCCAAGTTCAGGAATTGACCCTGGAGTCGATCAATATGCATTGAGAAAAATGCCACAGTGCCCTTGTATCTAGCCCTCGCATAACGCCTCGTTTAAATCTATCACCTCTGGCTTCCTGGTATTAAGTTCTGAAGGATGCAGGAGGAGATCCAGGGGAAAGGTTTAGTGCTGCACATATTTGTTATACTAATAAAGCACTGTAACATTCAGCTTCCAGCCCAAGCATAATAAGAGTGGGGCATCTTGACATTTTTATGGAGAAAGGACATTGATTTGCACAGCAGCACTTCTGCCTGGGATTGTTCGTTACTTTTCTGTGGTGCATGTAGGTTAGCTGAAGTGGTATCAGGGCTATTTTAGAACCGTCTGCTGCTCTTGTGTAGCATTAACTATCTTAACTGCTTTTGACCATTGATTTTGTGTGTAGTGTGAGTAAAACTGGAATTATTGCGTTCTGCCTTCTCATGTGCGTGCCCATGATACATTATAGCCTGTGGAAGTTCAGCGGCTGCAAAGATTACAGGATCAGACCCTCAGCAACAGTTACTTACAGAAGAACACTGAAATGCTGCATTTTTGTGATACTGTCTCCATTCACAAATTGCTGTAGCCAAGCACCAGCTTGGTCTAATGGACTCCCATCTATTCATTCCATTCAGTGACCCAGATTCAGACTTGGCATAATTGAAGTTAATGACATAGCCACTCCATTATCACTTGAGACCTTACAACTAATGTGTGGAGTTATTCACCATCTAGGATTCCCCTCACCAAGGGTCTAATTCTGTAGTCCTTGCTCACATGAATAATTCTATTAAAGTTAATGGAGCAACATAGATGATTAAGGGCTCTAAGTTTGGATTTCCTAGTTTGGTGGCTGCGCTTAGTTTGTGCCGGATTCAGAATGGTAAAGCAGCTGCACAGACTGAGTTCAGCTCTTCTAACTAGTGTAGCATCCTGACTGACTCTGCAGCCCTGCAATGAGATGTGCTGGGATGGCCCCATGTTGTTTGCTGTGGAGCCATCTGAACAGGGGTCTACTTGCGTGGAGCTGATAGATAGGCTTGGGGCTATAGGCAGGATTTAGCTTCTCTTTAGGCATTCATCAAATGCAGATTGATTCTAGAAAAATGTGAACGTGCCATCAGGAAGGTATTGAAAGGCCAGCAATGTTCCCCTTGGCTGGCAACTCGGATTGCAGAGCCACTTTTCTCATTTTGCTCTACTGATTAAATGTGATACCCTGATACAAGGCACTCTCAGAGGCGTTTATTAGCTATGCACTTGGGGCCCATGCATGAATCTCACAAATGCTTGTGTCTTCTTGGAAGCTCACCACACCATAGTGCTCACTCCAAACTGCGTTCTGCATCCTAGGTACGACCAAGACTGCCGTTCTTGAGGATTCTGCAAGCTGCAGGTGCACAAGGTGAAACCTTCACATTGAAGGAGGTGAGCCCATGATTCCCATTTTCTGGTTAAATTTAAAGAAGGAGCTGGAGTGCTCCCTTGGGAGATGATCAAAGTGCCACTGTGTGATTTTAAATTCAGAAACTTGAAAGGTGGAAAATCATTTTGCCGCTCTTTGAATTAGCCGCTCCATTGTTTTAGGTGCTGCACGAACAGGAACAGATAGCCTGATCTCTATCATGCTACAGGGAATTTTGAAGCTATTTGTGTGTAAACTGTTCTAGTCACTAAAATGTTTGGGGTTTAGGAGGTGGCAAAAGTAGCTTTTCTGACCAATTTGGTCAGTGATGCATGGCCAGGCCAGGCCATGCATCACTTAACCTTTGGTCTTTTAAGCTGTTCCTTTGGAGTGTAGCCTCCATTCAAGTAATTGGGGTTCCTTGTGGACTTGGACTCGCCGGGGGAGATTATTTTCCAAGAATGATTTCCAGGCCTCGTAGCTCCTGGGGGTGCAGAATCAGGCCCTGGATCTCTCTGTGCTTCGGTGCTCCACCTGTGAAACGGGGAACCTTACATGCAGGGATGTTGAGACTTGATTGATCATAAATTGCTCTGAGAGAGCCTCTGTGGGAATTGCTATAGGAGTGCAAAATATGAATAGAAATCATTTATTTGGGGAATTCAGCAACTGCTTGAGAGAGAGGAAAGATCTAATAGATAGTTGCACACCTGTAAGATTGTAGAAGACACTTTGTGATTGTCTTGCTGTCTCTGCCATACTCGGAAGGTTTTTTAAAAAAATTGTACTCCATTTGATATTTTTCTCTTAAGTTTTCTTTGAAATGACTTGTCAGCTAAACCCGAGAGACTCTGAATTCATTTATTTTAAGATTAAAATGCAAAATGTGTACAAGATTAAAAAAATGACACCGGCTGTGATTTACAGGGGTGTCCTGTCTGCAAAGAATTAAATGCAGTGCTTTTTCATTATGAATGTGTCAGATACCCCTGCAGAGCCGCGTGACTTAGTTTAAACACTTATGCATTTAAATAACTTATTTAGCTTCTAAAATTTTTGCAAAAACAAATTGGATGGTTCAAATGGAAGGGGGTTCAGTGTTAAATGCAAGCTACTACTGCGGACTGACATTTTAACAAAGTGGAGTCAATCTTTTTCCAGTGAACAGAAGCACTGTTGGCAAGTTTTTAGGTTGTATACATCTTTGTTCAAGAGTATCCATTTTTCTGCTAATTGTGGAAGGAATCCTGCCTGCATGACACATACACACTTGACTATCTTATCCTTGGAGCGTCTCACTTGGGTTCATCTCGATACGATTGTTGTTCTATGGCCTTAGCCCTTAAGGAACGTTGTTTTCTTTCTGCACTTCTCCATGGTTCCAGTGCAAGTTATCCTGCATTTATTATCTTTATTCTTGCCTTTGCCAAGCAAAGTGTCTCCTCATCAGGCCCAAGAGCATGACTGAGCTCATGCTCCCTGATGAGTAGTGCTTCCTGCCCTGCTTCCTTTGTTCACCAGATTGCCTTCCCTCTTTCACTTGGATACTTGCAGAGTGGTACCAACAGACACTGCTTCAGGCCCGTTGCATTGCCTCAAACTACCAGGAGTCAAAACCAGGGTTATTCTGAGTAGATCTTAGGTTACTGTGTAGTACCTCAACAGACTGATTCAGCCAGCTGGCTTCCATTTCACTGAGAAAGGGGCCTGTGTATAGATTGTAAATAATTTCAACCTTGTCCTGTTCCCTGTTGTAATCTCAGACAGCAAAGAGAGTTCTGTTTTATTTGCTGACCTCCTAAGTGGCTGGAAGTAATGAAAGAGTATCAGTTAATTAAATGGAAAGATTTTAACTAACTGCAGAACTTGGAATTATTGTAAATTGGCCACAGTTCTATTTTCTGTTTTTGGATGGGCTGCATGAAACCTAGTAGTTTGGTTTAATGCCAGAGCAGAACAAACTTCTCTTTCAACAATGAAACAGTATCTCATTTTGGGAACTCTGAGTACACTCGTTCCAGGGGTCTCCAGGGTGGTACAAGAGAAGGGATATGTGATATTTAAGCATAGGCCTGACAAAATGTTTTCAAAGCATGCTTGGAAAATGACCATAGTGATCAAGGATCTGGAAAAGCAGGACCTGGACTGGGAGCTGGGAAACCAGGGCTCTAGTACTGGCTGTGCTGCTGACTACCTGTAATGCTGCAGGCAAAGCACTTGACCCCTCTGTCTCAGTTTCCCCATCTGTAAAAGCGTTAACATCTAAGCGCTTTGCAGAGCTGCCACAAGATGCGTTCCCTGATGATGGTTGAGAGTATGGGTAGAAAGCACTAGGAAAATATGTTATAAGGTTGGTAAGGGAGTATTTGATTGTGCCTCCATTGCAAACATTACCAGAACAAACCCATAGAGTCCTTGCTGGCTTAGTATCAACTGCAGACGTGACTAATATTATCTTATGTATCCACAGGTCATGCATTACCTAGGACAGTATATCATGGTGAGGGAGCTATATGATAAGCAAGAACAACACATAGTGCACTGTGGAGGGGATCCGCTGAGAGAACTGATGGGACTGGACAGCTTTTCAGTGACAAATCCACGGTAGGAAGGGATGGGACTTTGCTGTGCAGGCCTTAAAGGGGGGGATGGTGCGTCTGTATTAAAGAGATTGCTTTGGCCGGTCACCCAAGTATAGTGTTCCTGTTTTCAGAGTAGATGAGACCTCTGTGAAGATCTCTATAGAGAGATGGGTTCACTAGTGCCGTGGAATTCCATTGGTCAGACTTGATCTTTATTTCATCTGTGTTAAGGCAGTGCCTTAACACAATTTCCCCACTGCACCGTTGAGGCAGTGGACCAGCTGCTGTGATGCTTAGGCTCTGTGATTTCCCAGTCTGTTTTTTCGGGTCACTGCGGAGACCACATTTCTGGGTGGTAGAGATGAGGGCTTGTTGCTTCACAATTGCAAGGTTTCAGGCTTTCACAAAGGGGAAATACAGAAGTCTTTATGAGGCATCAGGTAATTTGGGAACACAAGCCCTGGCAATATCACCCTGAAGAAACAGGTTAGGGGAGGAATGGGAGCAGTGAGATGATTTATTGGGATAGGGTACTGACTGTGAGCAAGGAGACTGTCTACTCTTTGATTCCTTCATTGTGGAAAGAAACAGAAACTTTGTGATCCATCAGGGTGCAAGTAATGGATACTTGACTCCATCACTGGTTTCTCCGAAATGGGATCAGTTAGCTAGAGCCTGGAATTCTGGCTGCTCATATCAAAAGGCGCAAGGCTGTTTTGTTTTATTTATCCCTGCAATCACATTTATCGGTCTTCTTTTTTCCTGCAGCCCAGTTTATGACATGTTGAGAAGGAACCTGCTTTCGGCTACTATTACAGGTAGGTGTCTCACAGTATGGCCAAATATATTCAGTAGTGTTGTACAAATATATTCAGTACAGTACAATTTGATTTGGGTAAGTAACAATATCCAGGAAAATGCATTTCTCCAGTTTAAATAAACTCTTATTGAAGGCTTCAAGATGTCATAGTCTTTTGAAAACATGTCAAGTTGTGTGCGCTGGCAAACTAGCAGTGGTTTGAAATCAATTATCTCTTTGCCTGATACACCTGTGTGTGGCTGTGGCTGTACCTTAGAGTAGGATAGGTGACAGAATGTATGTAGAGGCACAACTTGGACAGGATTACATTCTAGTTGTATGTGAGCTGGTTTGGCTAAAAATACCCTGTTGAAACCTTTCCCCATCTGTTCAGTATCTTCGTAGATTCATAACCTTCATGGATTTTTTTTGTATTTGAGTGATTCCCCATTCTCACTTGGTTCTGTGCTTTCATGTTCTTAGCTAGGACCAAGTATAGAAAATGCTTGATAAAATTTTCCCTGAATATCCAGCCCAGTTCTGCCATTCAAATACTAATCATTCACATGTAATCAAATCTCTGAAACTTTTGAAAGTCCCTCTTTGTTGCCCCCTTAGGAAAGCTGTGAAATCCCTGTACATCAAAAGTTCTCAAATTGAAACAAATCTCATTTCTAATCTAATCTCTGCTGCTGGCTTCCTGGAAGCCTGCTCAGTTTGTGTAGCTTTAGTCTCCACTTAAAAGAAAACTTGCACTGCAACAAGTGTGGGTGCAGGGTGGTGGTAGTTGTGGGGTTACATCGTGCTTCCTCAAGGCCCTAAGCAGCTAATAAGGGCACGGTTTTCAGAAGAATCTAGTCTAACTTTGCTTAAGCCAGTAGTAATGTTTGCAAAATCAGAGGGCGTTTCAGAATATGTGGTCCCACACTGCCAGGTTCTCTGCTCTTAGCAGGATGTGGCATTGTTCAGTGCTTCCAAAGATCACCCTTTCCCATTTGTCATGGAGAACCTGCTTGAGCCCGTTCTTGTCTATATGCCTTCCTGTTCCCACAAAATGACTGTGTGAATGCTAACGTCTGTTGGCAGTTCCCTGACTTACCCAGGAGCAGCATATGTGGAAAACAAAGGACCTCAAGGACAGCCTCTAGTCCCTTACTTTCCTTCCCTCTACTTGTGGTGTGAGTATGTGGTGTACATCTGTGTGCTTGTGTGTGTGACAGACATGGTGTAACTATTTTTAAACCTGCCAAAGGAAATACTATTCCTTTAGTGAGTTGGATCAATGGGTTATACCAATGTTGAGCGTGTGTGTGTTTGTGTGCATATGACTACAAAGCGGAACAAGCTTGGCAGACCAGGTTCTGAAGATGTACCTCCAATTTATGTTAAATTGAAACATGTTTAAGAAAAGTGGCTGTGGATTTTTTTTTCCTTTTTCCATGTAGGGGGTAACTATAAATCCTGTAGTGCTCAAAAACTTGTCATGCTTGAGGTTTAGTAACAGCAATATTCAGTGGCCGCAGTCCTACTTACTGACATATCACTTCGCAAGGTATTCTGGTCACTTCTTCTTTATAGTACACACACTCCTAGAAAGGAAAGTGTCTGTTACAAGGACACATCGTAGTAATAATGCCTGGCTCATACATAGTGTTTTTTATCAGGTGCTGTCCTTGCCCAACTGTTCACCACACAGATGAGTCATACAGCATCTCTTTAGGAGTACGTTTCTTTCTTGAAAAATGTTATGTTCTTTTTTTTTTTTTCATTTCTATACTCAGAAAAAAAATCCAATATGACAGGTATATTTTCACTTATTCCAAGAATAGTGCGTGCTATTTATATAATGTTAAAAGACAGGGAGTACGTCTTAATCATAAAGCCCCTTTTCTCCTCCGCTTTGCCAGCGGAGAGCCAAAGCAATTAAAGATGAGCTAGACAGATTATTTTCCTTCAGGCATAAGCTAATCAGTGGCTGCAGAATATTTACTAGTAGAGATGATGGAAAAGGCAGAAAAGGAAATAGCTGGATTTTTCAAATTTGCTTTGTTGAGGAGTTATAAAAAAAAGCACAGTTAGTTTTAAACTAAAAATGTTCAATGCGGACCCGAGTAGAAAAGAATCTGGAACCCAGCAAGGTCACATTCCAGTCACTTTTCACGCTACAACTATAGTTCATGTCTTCTTTGTGCTGTGAAGTGTACTTGGGCATAAAACTCCATTCCTGCGCTCACAGAAAGCAGGGGGAGTTTTCTACTGAATTGAAAAGAGGGAAGGAACACTTCATGTTCTTGTTTCTATTACAAGCCTTTCTGCACAGAGTGCAGTCTCTTCTAAAATCTGTCTCCATGGTTAGGCAGGATCAGCTTTTGTTAAGCTGGTTGCTCTAGCTACTTAAATGGGACTCTCCTAACCTTTATGTATGGTGTACTTGTCTGCAATAAATTGTATAGAAGAGACACCGATTCAAGATGCCTATGGAGGCACCTGCCTATACAGTGTTCCTCCCCACTTCAGTCTAGTTTCTGTTCTTCCCTCTTCAAAATGACATTTCTTCAGTGTCTCTTGGGCCACTAAAAGAGCACTTAAGGAATCCCACTCTCTCCTCTGTTGCCTTAGTCTTCAACAGGAAACTGCTCTTGGTTCCAGTTCAGTGTTAACCACTTCTGCTGCTGCTCTGAGCTTCCTATCCTCAAGCAGGCTTCCTGTGTAAGGCGTGAAGGAAACCTGCTATGGGAGCTGGAGGGATAGGTTTTGGCATTGGGAAGAGCCAGGTTTCTGCCCCACAACGAGATTCCATCAAGCCTCGTCTCTCGGTGGCCACAGACCCTGGTTACTTACTCTGCAGGACCTTGCCTCTTGCATCTATACCAAAACCAAGGAAACAACCCTCGTCTGCCTGTATTAGCCATCGGTAACTGGCCACCTCCCTAAAGAAGAAAAGATTCTGGTTTCTCCTTAAAGTAGCACAAGCCTGTCTGCCAAGCCTGGCTCGTTGGTTGCGTGCTGAGGGCCTTCTGTGTTGTGAGAATGGCTATTACCAGGGAAGGTGTTTTCTTTTGTTTTACCTGCCATCTAGATGCTGCACAGACTCTTGTTCACGCAAAGGATCAGAGCATCGATAACGCAAGCCAAGACCAGCCGAAGGTAAACCCACTGCCTGGTGGTTTCTTTTGTTGTACAGAGTGCCCCTTCTCTGTACCTGTGCATAGTGGACTGCCAGAACTTTTTTGCGGCTTGGCTGGCAGGTCTTCACCTTCCTAAAAAGTTCTTGGGAGTCCACGGACCAGGGACAGAGTGACCCTTCTCTGTTCTCTTCATTACAGAGTTCCATTCTCTGAGCGCGTTTCTCTGGGGTGTAGCACTTCTTGTCCTCAGTCTCACCAGCTTGCACTGTCTTTTTGTGTGGTATTTTTTTAATCCCCTTTCCCTTCTTGTACAATGGAGTTAGCAAAAAAATTGACCTTCCTAAAAGATTAAACTGGTTTTGCTTAGTAGGATCATTTTCAGAAGCTTTCAGGCAGAATCTGGAAACCCGGGAAAAATCTTGTGGCAGTCTTAGCTTATTTCAGACATGTACATTGGGATTAACACAATCCGATCTGCGAGGTGACTATACATTTTGGAGCCGGGAGGAGTGGGGGGTGACAAGGTTCACAGTATTACAATGTTAAGATGGCAACTCTTTTGAACTGTTGCCAACCTGAAGATTTTTCCTGGGTTGAAAGTAAGTCACGTGTGCTGATAACAGATCCATAGCAGCTTTCTTGAGCGGTTAATAGTGTGTGGTATGTGTTCAGTAAACCTTTATTTCATTGTGTAACTCCTCAGTGTTGCACTGCAGCTGGTGACTCAGAGTGGAAGTGCTACATCCCCTTGTCCCTATCAGCTCTGATTGGGCTAATGGCTCTCGTTTCCTTTTCTTCAAGCAGAGCAGCACAGAGGGAGTTTCTGACGCTGGGAGTACAGAGGGTGAAAGCAATGCTCCTGCTTTGTCTACCTCAGAGCACAAATCTGGCAGTTGTGAAGGTGAGTAAAAGTTGTGGGGGCAAACAAATCCACCTGGGCATTCATGACACTCGGGGGCCCTGCCTGGCACGAAACAATCAGACTAGGATGCTGGGAGACTAATAAAAATCCTATTGTGGAAAATAATCTTCCGAAGTCATGATTTTATGGCAAGGATTTAGAGGACCATAAATATCTGCCAAAGGTATTTTATGATATACAGGCTTTCTAGCCTGGATACTTGGCCTCATAAATAAACAAACACTTGGATGCAACGACAGGGTAAGCCCAAACAGCACATCTATCATAAAGCAATGCCACCAAAAATCTTGCAGACCTTCCTGAAGGATATTTGAAGTACCGAAATCATTCTTGTATCAATTTATCCTTCTATGGACTTTGTCCTTTGATTACATAGAATACAGACTGAGCTGTCTTCACTCATTGCCCGCAAGCCAACAGCTCTTTTCTTAAGTTCAGTTCTACTTTTTCTTCCATCTCCTTTGTAGCTAGACATTTCTTAGCAAGAAATCCCTAGCAACATTAAAAGATAAGTCATTTGCATACAAGTTGTGTGTTTTGGAGGGTTTTCCTATATTTTTCTCTGTCTTGCTATAGATGAGTCAGATTCTTAAAACTGGTACTTCTTTGCAGGCCCAAATAGCTGTCATATCAAATGAGGATAGACAGATATTTTTCAGATCACATAGCCACAGTAGGTAGAGCCCCCTTGTCTGTGTCTTTGGAGCTGTTGACGTGAAAAGGGAGCCAAAGTCTATTAGTGTGCTAGGGCTAGGCAAAATTAAACCTGGCTCTTAGAGGAGCATTAGATTGAGTCTTGGAATGCAGTACTTGAGTCAAGGGAATGGCAAAAGCAGTCGTTGACGTTGGGGAGGCATTGGGGTGTCTGCTGTATTCTGCGTTTGTGTGGCAACTTTTAAATAACACTCATCAACTGCTTTGCAAATTAACATGAAAGTCCAACAGCGTAGTATTTTGGTGTCTTTCTGTGACAAGCATACACAAGGGTTCATTAACATAACTGAGCAGAAAGGTATAGATGTAAGTGTTTAAATAATACACAGCGTGTTGAACTTTGGGATTGGTTTCTTTTCAAGTTAGAGACATGTCATGACCTAGATTTCACTTGGTTCTGCAGAAAAAGACTTACTAGAAAGCAGCCTAAAAAGTAGGAGCCCTAAACCTGACTTGGTGTTTGAGGAATGGGATGTAGCTGGTCTTCCATGGTGGTTTATAGGCAATCTAAAAAACAACTACGGGGCCAGAAGTAGTGGATCAACAGACATACAGAATAACCAGGTATGCAGACATTTGACACGCTTGATTTTTTTCTTCTTCTCTTCTCTTGTGTACCAGCGAAATACTGCTCTGGCTTCCATTCAAGACTTAAGCGCTCTATCCAGTTTTCCCCATCAAAAGTTTTTTTGTTTTTTTTTTTTGTGGGTTAAGCTTGGTGTTTCTGGACAGACTATCCCATTTTCTAAGTGGGTGTACTTCTCTATGCCAGAGCAGTGATTGGTTGTATTTCCGTGGTGCCACGTGCATAGTTTATGAAGTTCATTGGAATTTTTCAGGATAAGATGAATGTAGTATGATGGTGGCCTTTGTGAGAACCATTAACAAGAAGACTGAATTGTAAAACCTGTCAGAAAAAAGAGATGCTTTAGAGAAAATAGGTCTCTGTTTTCCAGCCTGGTCTGTTGAATTGTACTTCACTGGAACTGAAGGAGCTTTTAAGTGGGGAGGAGTCTGTTTTAGGAGAAGGGGAGAGCATAAGTTATGGCTGCAGCTGCAGTCACTCAGACACCAGGATCTAGCAAGCTTAATCCTCCACGGTCGCCAATATGCCAATGCATAAGTATTTTCTCCCATCTCCTCTCTGCCAGGACATAGACACTGCCATTGTTTCAGATACTACTGATGATTTGTGGTTCCTTAATGAACCTGCGCCGGACCAGCTAAATGTCATAGCCGAAGTAGAGACAGCTGACTGTGAAGAAGAGAAAGAGGTTGACAAAAAGGTACTTGTCAAAAGAACCACATTGCACATGATATGCAGGTTGGCTGTGTCAGCTGATCAGATTTTACTTGCAGACCCCTTCACCATTCATCTCTCCTGTGCTCTCCTGCATTAGCCAGTCCAGTGACCAACCAGGATTTGAAACTTTTGCTTGGTAACGGTCGTCTCCCTTTTAACTGACAGACCTTTTCTACTTCGTATTCTCTTTGTTGCTGCAGGGAGTAATCTGCCTGTCTTTTTTCCACACTGAGGTAGTTTTTAAAGGCACACAGCTGAGTGAAGGGTGACATCTTGTCAGTGTTTTGTTTTTACCGTCGCTACAGCATCACCTTAAGGTTAATAAATGAAAATAATTGGGAGGGTGAACTGAGATTACTTTATCTGTACTTTGGCGAGTATGTTATTTTACCATCAGTTCCACAGTTTGGACCTGGTCCTACCCGCGTAAGCAGTAGACAGCCAGATTAACTACATGAGTAAAGCTACCCTTTGTACATTTGAAGGATTAAGTTGAAGGGTCTTTCACTGACATTTGTAGGTCTCCTCAGGTGAGCAGGGATTTGCAGGATTTGGCTTTAGTTTCCTGAATTTGTCACACACCAGTGAAGAGAACATAGCACTTGTCAGGAGGATTCAGGGGGCAGCTGCCATACTTTAAACTACTTCTTACTCCTTTCTGGAAGTGGATGAAGTTGCAAATTGATGGGGCCATTTTAATGTCAAGGTACAAGGCTGGGCACTTCTGGAATATGGATTCCTTGCATACAGTTCTACTAACTTGTTGAATTTTTCTAGGGGACCGAGACTACATATTCTGATGACCCTGAAGATTTTCAGTGCTTAGATGATGACATGGATACAGAAATTCCCCCTGAGGTATGCATCCTTGAGCTCAGCACTCCATGCCCTGAGTACACGTCAGCCCTAGGTTTAGCAACTACAATGTACACTGTAGGTTGTGATACAGAACACTTCCCATGGATTCTTCTAAGCCAAAGAAAGTGCGCTTCCTTTCTTTGGGACCTACACAAAGAGGTTTGGAAGAGCAGTTCTGTCTCAGTTGAGTTTGCTTTGAACAGGGGTCTGTTTAAATGCCAACACAAGAATTAGCATCAACAACCTACTTTTGGCAGCCTGAGGATGGTCAGGTATTGAGCGGACCAAGGAGAGTAAACACCCTGCTTGTCCCAGAGTTGCTCCTTCAGGGCTGGGCAGTGGGAGAATTTGCACCTGCCTCCGCTGCTCTTTGTCTAAAAGATTAAAGGCTTTATTCTTCACACAAAAGTCCCCTTGCAGACAGTATAAAATGGATGAGCGTGAACTATATTTATGTGTGATTAGAGGCCCCTTTATGCTGCTTGAACCCCATGGAATGAGGACCAGGCCCTCATTTTCCAGTGCCCTCTACTCAACGCTGAATTAATTTAATCATTTAAAAAAAAAAATCTAAGTAAAAAAGCGTGGATATGTCTGCATGCATTCTTAGAACCAGTTCTGAACTGCAGTTTGAGAGGAATTCTGGGATTTAATCTTTGATGGTGATTTGGAAATGTCAACCGGGCTCCAAGCCAACTGCTGGATGCCTCTGGTGGTCTCCAAAATGGTGAGAGCATCCAATTCTCACTCCCCTTTGGCTGAGGTACTTGTACGGTCCTCGTCACTACAGTATCTGAGCTCCTGACATATAACATTTGCCTTACACCAGTCTCTTGTGGGGAGGCAGTGCTGTTCCTCCATTGTGCAAAAGGGGAACTGAGGCAGAAAGATTAAGGCCCAGATCCACCTAAGTATTTGGGAGCCTTTGTGGATCTGGGCCTTGAAGTGACCCATCCAAGGGCACACAGGTTGCTTGTGACAAAACAGAGATTCAGCCCGAGTTTCCCACAACTCAGGCTGGCACTTAACTACTAGCCTGTCCTTCCCTCCCATTAACCCCCTCTGTTTCTGAACAATTGTCTTTGACTTTCCCCAGAGAGATGTTCTTGCAGTACATCTTGAGGAACATCAGATTTGCGTTCTTTCATCTGTGTTCCCTGCCCTCACCTCCACCAACCCTTCCAGGCTTCCTTTTGGTGTATGTCAGAAGAAATAACATTATGCTGCTCCATGGAACTGGCAGAGCCAAAACTCTTTGAGTGTTGTTTCCATACTATACTGGCTTGACAAATTAGGTTGTCCCTGGCATTGGACACCTGAATTATAACTCTAAATTTGGGCAGCCATTGTCCTTGGTATCTCAGGGTAATCAAGTAAGCCACTATCAATTGTGTAGATCCAACAGATGCTAAATGATTACTGATTCTAAGAATACACTCCTAACCAATTCAAAGAGGGTGTCCACCTTGAATTTAGATCGGGGCATTCAGAATTCAGCAAACTGCTCAGAATAAGACCATTACTTTCCTTTTACAATACAAAGGTTGAGAGGGAGGACAGAGTTAAACACCTGAGAAGGCCCGAGTGCAGAAGGGGGTGTGGGTCAAGTGGAGTATCTGAAGCTTTCCATATTAACCACTGATCAGGCTACATGCCATGCAACTGCTGGCCTCGACTTGGGGATACTATGCCACTTTGGATGGAGGCCCCTTGCTGCTTCCCCAATGTAGAGGGAGTCAGCCACGTGCACGAATGCCCTAACATGCCACTGTTTTTGTCTGCCTCCATCATTTCTCAGGAGTGTTGGCAGTGCAGCAAGTGCAAGAAGTTTAACTCTCCAGTCAAACGGTACTGTTACCGCTGCTGGGCCTTACGGAAGAACTGGTACTCGGATTGTCCCAAACTGGTTCACTCTTTATCCACGTCCAATATTGATGCTATGCAAGATAAAAACGATGACAAGGGGATGGATGTTCCAGACTGCAGGAGGACTGTTTCTGCTCCAGTTGGCCAAGCCAAACACCCATTTGTAGTAGAAGGCAAGTCTCACATGGATCCCTGCAGTTCCATCAAGTCCATGGAGTTAGCAGAGGATTGCAGCAGCCAAGAGACATTGGTGAGTTTTGGCAAGCATGAAGAGAAGGAAAAAGAATCGTTTGACAATATCAAACAACTGTTGGATCCCTGCCTCTTATGCCAGAAGAGACCACGAAATGGGAATATTGTCCATGGCAAGTCTGCTCACCTAGTGGCCTGTTTCAAATGTGCAAAAATGCTGAGAAAAGGGAGATCACCTTGTCCAGTTTGCAAGAAGGAGATCCATGGGGTGGTCAAAGTCTTTATGGCATAACTATGCTGGCTGTTTACAGACATAAAAAACCACAGAAACCTTTGCTTTACTTTCAGATCTGCACACCCCTGTGCTGAGTGCAGTGCATGCCCAGAAGAGGCATCGCATCAGATTTGTATAGATTTAATATATATCTGTATAGATCAGGCCCTTCAGCGGGGCTTTTTGGCACTTTTATCTAACAACTGATTGAATATGCATTAGATAAAAGCACCAAAAAGCCCTGCTGAAGTGCCCGATCTATACAGACTCGGGAGAGTGTGGTTAAATTGATATAGTGCTTCTTCTGGTACAGCATTTAGTCGTCGTCCCCGGTGTGTGTGTGTGTGTGTGTGTGTGTGTGTGTGTGTTTCGTAATATTAAGGTGCTGCAAGGACATGCATAATAGTTGGAGCGTTACTGATAAAAGACTTCATTCTGGGCTTTGTGAAGATGGAAGGCAAGCTAACTTTGCAGCTCATCTGGAAAATGCCAAAGAGGTGGCATCCAAACATTTGCCAAAGGAAATTGAATAATCCCCTAAATAGAATGAAGTGATATTCTGTTGTTAGTGTTGGTTTAAAGTCCAGAGGCCTGTCAGTAGCATGACAGGCCCTTTACTTTCAGAGCTTTGGAAATGAGGATGGGCACAAGGTTCCTCAGGTTTTTTGAACTGGTCCTTGCAGAAAGAACTGCAGGTCTACGAAAAGCAAAATCTTGCTCTGTGATAAGGAAAACCTTGTGCAGTGCAGAGTTGTGTATGGATGGACAGTTTCTGTAAGAATCCGTTATTAAGAGCAGGGAGGAATGAGGTACCCTGGCTTTTCTAACACTGTAGTAGTTTGGTAAAGATTAGCTTGCGTTTCCCCCTTCTCTTCCTTCCCCCAGTTCCCAGTAAAGCAAACAAAAGAACATCCCAAATCCACTTTTGAATCAAGAAGTGTGCCTAAGGTGCTATGAAAGTAGTGTATAGCATATCTTTTATCCATTATCAATCCATATTGAGCCCTCTTCAATTGTAATACCGGGATCAGGAGTCTGACTTAGTTTCTGTCCCTTGCCATAGCTTTGTCCACGTCAGTTAGTGCAGCCAGACAGTCATATAGCCAGGTCCAGATGGGTAAGTGAGGCGGGTGCTTACAGCACCCGTTGCTTGTATCTGAACATTTTGATGATCGTAACCTGTCATTTGTGCTTAAATCATATAACAGCTACATACCTGCCTTGTTGAACTTGGCCCCGGCCCCTCATTTCAGTATATTTAGAGTGCCACAGACATTTGTTAAGGACTCGACCATGGAATTTGAAAAAACAAAGCTTTGCGAGTGCCCTTCCCTCTCAGAGAGCATCACAGCCTGTCTCCCATGGAGGCTGCTCTAGCCTTGCCCTCGTGGTGAAAGCTGTGGAGGAATCTGTGGGAAGGAAAGAATATTCCTGGGGGTACTAGCCTCTGGTGGCACCGCACTACTGACGTGCAGCTTCGTTAGACCCACCCTCCTGCCACGTCTCATCACAGCTAGCCTGAGAACCGCAGAGGGTCTGAATGGCTTCCACGGAGCATTTGGCATGACAGTGGGTCAGCCTTGCTCAAATTCTCTTCTGGCTTCTGCAGCATGGACCACACACTGCACACCTAGTGTGAGGAAAGAGGCTGTGCTGGAGAAGCAGCTGATCTCGCCAGCGAGGACCCACAGCTGAAAAATACCTTCCGGGTTATGCTGGTCTGAGTGTGATCTAGCTACTTGCTAAACTGTAAAGGCAGGTAAATAGCCCCTTCCAACCTGCAGCCAACTTCTCCTTTGCTAAACAAGAGTTGATAACATGGCTGAGTGCTTAAAGGGAATCTGTTTCTCTGCCACCACCTCCTCCCTCTAAAGCAGTTAAATACTGCCCACAGTTTTTTTTCCATTTCCCATCGATTCCCAGAAATTGGGAAGCAACTTGCACTTTATTATTTTCAACAGATCAGAATCCTAGTGTGAGAGTGTGATGTAGGTGCTATTTTGCCTAGTCTGTCGCCTGTGTAGTAGTGCTCCCAGCAGCCTGCTTGGGCGTTGATAAGGATGGTTTAATAACTGCTTTTCTTCCACCACTGCCTTTTTTTATGGACAAAAGTATACCTGCTGCATGGGCTCAATCCACTGGGAAGCCAGTTGCGTCTACCAGTCATCATCTCAAAGGTTTCACTGCCCTCTTCGGAGCCATCACTACTAATCATTGCAGCTGATGCCCTTTGTGCAGCTACCAAGGACACACAGTTTAACTGAACTTGAATTTTGTTATGTAAAGTCTCCCACACCCAGTCCTATTCAGCTACCTTATTTGTAACTCCGTAATGGAAGACCACCAACCACAGCGACAGTAGCTTCTTCGAACTTAATTTCTTTGCCGGGACACCAGATTATGTGGACTCAGAGCTATCACTGCCCAAAGTATTTTTTTATTTTCCACATGTGTTGATATATTTACTGTGTTGGTTTTTATTTGCTCTGTGTCAGTGTTTGTTTGCAAAGTTCCCGAGTTCTACTTCAGATACGATTTTAAAATGTCCTTTTTCTATGTAGCAGATACATGCCAGATGGTGGCTGGCCTTTATTCTGTTGAAGTTGGATACATCTTTGAGGTGTGGTTCTTCTTTCTTTGATGTAATGTTGTTAAAATGAAGATGATGCACTGTAGCTCCTGAGATACAGAAGCAGAACAAGGTCAGCTCCTGGCAGCACAAGAGGGGAACTCTTGTCGCTGTCCCTTTGAACAGTTGCGCGCTTGGTGAGGTGATCTTGGGGAGGAGCCTGCAAGTGCTCGTCCTGATACTGTGAATTGTTCCTCCCACCCTGTTGCTTATAAAACCTATGTTAAGACTTCTCTTTGAGTTGGGTCGGTGCTAGGTGCTGGTGTGTTCAGCGTGTGGTTCTTGCTAACCAGAATACAAAACTAAAAGCAAAAAAAAAAAAAAAAAAGGCACTTAGCCGCTGTGCCCATAACTTTTGTGCGCACACCACTGACTATAATACTGGTAACAAAAGTTCTGAGTCAGTTGGGATTGGAATATCCTGACTGAAACTCTGTTAAGATCTGTTCACACCTAAGTTGCCGTATTTGCCTCTCTCCTGTTTTTATGAGTTTCTTGGTTTTCCTGTGAATGACGGAGCTTTGCACCAAGTTGTTAGTGTAATATTAAAGCTATAAAATATGTCTACAGAAACGCTTTTGGGGGGTCGCTAGTTGGCTTTCTGCTCTCTCCCTGACTGAGGCAGGTGCTGATATGAGGCCTGCTCTAGCGTGCTGATATGGTTACTTTTGTTGGGACGGAGATTTTTTTGTTGAAATCATCATACCAGCACTTTTAGACTAGAAATGCTACTGCTGGGGGCACATTAACTATACTAGTCAAGTAAAAGCTAAGTGGCATGAGTCCCGCATAGTCAAGTAAAAGCTAAGTGGCATGAGTCCCACAAGTACAAGTTGCAGATGCTCAACATTTCTGAAAAAATGAAGGCACTGGCGTAGCTGTCTCCCTTTGGGAATGCAAGGGGGAAAAAAAATGTTGCCAAGCATCATATGGGATCTTGTGTTGGACCTGTGCCTTGGAGATTCAGTTTGACTGCCAAGGCATGCTACCTTTGCTGTGACAGCCTATAAGACTACTTCTAAGATACTGAAGATGCCCTTTCTCTATGGTTATCTTATTACGGCGTGCAATATGAGAGCAAAGATGCTGTGCAAACATTTAAATGACTATTTCTGCTCCCAGCGTTATTACTGTTAGAAAAGTTTGTACCTGTCCTTAGGTGTTCTTCACCAGAGTTGTTCTGTGCAGTTGTGGAACATGCTAGGAGCATCAGCGGTGACAAGTAGTTTATACGTAATGTATTTGCTAACCCCCCAGCCAGAGCGCTTTGCATTCAAAGCCCACATAGGAGAGGAAAGTTTTTTTATCTCGACTGATACTTAAATGCATTGTTGTAGCCACCAGCTCTTCAATGCAGCTTTAGTCAAATGAATGCTTCCCCACAGTGGCTTGTGCATTACAGAGCCAGGTCTGTGCACGTATTATCAGAGTGTGTTCCTGATACTGAGGCAGCCAGAAGTATAGACGTGCAAGTGCAGCCTTGCTTGAGTGCCTCCCCTCTGTCCTTACCCATGGGGTTGATGCCTCTTTGCTAAGCTGGCAGTACCACTTGAACCATATTGCTAAGCGCATTAATCTCTTCCCTCCTGTGTCCCACAGCTCAGCATCCCTCCCAAGCCAGACTTCATTGCCACCCATTCAAGGTGAAGGAACTTCAAAAATTGTCCCTCAGAGCCTGGCTCTATCCCAGCTGTTGGAAACACTCCAGAAAGCTTCCTTCCCTACGCGGGGACAGGGCAGGATGTCTTTTCTCCAGCAGAATGCCCTGTCCCTTCTGCCTCAGTCTGCACTCAGTGCTCACCATGGTGCTGCATAGTTCTGGGGTGTTAAAAAAGAGGTGCAGTTTAGCCATGATTTTTTTCCAACCTGGCTTTCTCACAGCATCTACCCATGGCGGTGGGTGGTGCCCACCACTGCAGAGCTCCCTCTGAAGGGAAGGAGATTGGACAGATCACAGTTTTGCTGTAGACCTGAGCTGGGCCTGGCTTCTCCAACACTCACCTGAAAAACACATCCCAGCAGAATGCAGTACCCTGCTTCCCACCTTGCAGCTGGCCTCTTCTGCTTCTGGCTTTTCCTATCCAGTAGGGGACAAATCTCTGTGCCAGTTATTTGCATTAAACGTTTCACATAGGGGAAAGAAACATGACTAAAGACAGGTCTTCACAGGAGACCTGGGTTCTGTTTCTTGGCCTTGGCCCTGGCTCACTGTTTTGAGCAAGCCACTTCCTTTTCTTGTTATGGTTTTGTAAAGGAGGGGTTGCAGCCCTGCCCTAACTCTCAGGCATGCTCAATGGCTACATTCGTGTCTGAAGAGCACCAGGATGCTAGAGAGGAAGACACTCGGCAGCTTCTGTCAAGCAGCTCCCTGGAGTAAGGGGAAAAGATGTGAATTAATTGCAGCCAGATCTGAGTGGAAAGGACCTGCCTATGCTGATGGTATTTTCAGGAGCCTTGGAAGTATTGGGACAATTGCTTCTCTGTCCTGGAGAATTCTGTGGTGCACATCCATGCCATTTAATAACAGAAGCTAGAATTTACTTTACCTCTTTTGAAAGTGAAAGGCAGCAGAACCCAACACCAGGACATTGTGATTTCCTGGTTGACCAGCAAAATAGCCCAGTGCCAGTTACACTTCTAGTGAAACTCGGCAATATCCTACTTTCTGATCAGCACCAGTAAGTGCTACCTATGGGTGCAGCCATAGGTTCTCTCCCGTTACACAGTAAAGATCTAGGCACTTCCCTAGCACACGTGTGTGGTCTCACGTGTGTCCTAAGCCTGACTCTAGGAAAGCTGCACCTGGAAATTCTGTGTTCAGACCCTGGGGTAGGCACAAACACTTCACACTTCTCTCTTACTGGAGGCTTGAAAATGATGGAAATGTTTTGTGCTCTTGGACAGCGATGACTAAAAAGGGTCATTCCTTAAATCTCTTCAGACACTTTTCCCTGCCCCTGTGCTATTATTGTAAGCCAAATCTCTTTGTATTTGCACTGAAATTAACTCAGTTGAGTGTGTGATACAGAAACTTTAACTCTGCACAAGGTCTGTGAAAACTGAATAGAGCCTTTATTGCCAGCAAGGCATCTCCCTCCTTTCTTTGTCTTGTCATCTAGCAGGGGTTAGCAACCTACGGAGCCCATTGGATCTGGCTGGTGAAGCCAGGGGGCTTTGCCTCTTCCACAGCCAGGCTGTCTGGGGGGAAGTGGTAGCAGTGACCAGGTCCCAGTGCCAACACATCTTGGACCTGGGCTGGGTCATTTCTCTCAGAAAAAGCTGCCACCCATTGCCCTGTGGGGATGATTGTACAGTGTTTGCAAAGGGACAATTGCAGCGTGCATACATGTACCCACACTAGCTCTCCTCGAGCTGCTGTGGGTAACAGCAGGGAGGGCCTAGTAGCACAGCATTCAGCTGCCTCAGTACTTCTGAAGCTAGTTCAGTCCCCACCCTGCTGCATTCTCATCGTTTCTATAACCCAAGCCAGATCTGTGCAAGCTGTCTTGAGCCTATACAGTAGTCCCAGTTCTGACTGCAGTCAGACACATCCTCAGACTAGCTTATTTGCTTGTGATCGTAGGAGAGAGCTCTAGTATAATCCAATTGCTTCAGAGATCTTGATCTAGAAGTCACCAAGACTTGGTACTACCATGTGCAATACAGAGTATTACTTAGAAACAGATTATTATGGCTGTTAGTGCAGAATATGAGGGCCAGGAGGTCCAGCTCGTACCCCAGTTCCCCTTCTCCAGCAAATGCAGTGCTGCCCATTCAAGGGTATAGATTGTAGCTGTGCTTCTTCAGCGTGACTGTTTGCACCTGAAAGTTTGCAGATTAGAATTTTAACAGCTATTTGAGTTGTTTTAATAAAAGATTCTAAATTTACTTAAAGAACCATGCTACTGATTCTGATTTCTGCTCAGCGTGTGGGTCAGGGATGGGACCTGAGTGGCACTTTGGGACTAAGGAGGGAGTGGGAGAGTGCATGGTTGGAACTGGGTTATTAGTATTGTCCCTACCCTTTGCCAGGGGGTGGGTGGGTGCCTCTCTGGGGAACATTGCAGGGTGGGTTCTGCTGCTGAGCTGCTCACTAGAGGGCACTAGCAACTCACACTCAAGCTTGTAGAAAGCCCAGTGTCCAACTTCATGGCACAGCTGTCTCACGGACTTTAGGGGATGTACTTGGGAATCATCAATCTACCGCTGCCAGAGTCTGACCGGAGGGGCATGCCGTGTACTTGATTAAAACCATGCTTGTTCACCCGGCAGTAGCACACACCGAGCTTTTCACTGCACCACATTGCTGGTGGTAGCACAATCCCTGTTGTGCTTTCTGGACATTCAAGCAAGGGCAGGCCCCTGTTGTGATGTGCTCACAGTCCAAGGATAGCCAGGTCAGGAATGGGAAATCGAGAGCAGCTTCACAAAATAGCAGGGTGCAAGCAGTGGGTTGTAAGCTACACATGCATCGTAAAAAGCTCAGAGTGATTTGTCACCTGGGGCGCTACTTCATGACAAACAACACTTTTTTTTTTCTCTCTATAGAAAGCAAGCTGCCAGCGTTTGAGGAATATGAAACCTGGAGGGGGAATTGCTTCTCCATGGTGCAAAGACAGTATCTTGTCCTTGCAGAGCATCTGATGAAGCCTCCTGCTTAGGGGGGTTATGCTGTACCTCTCCAATTTTCTTATTCCGTAGGATGCAAATCTAACCTGCCTTCTCCCTGCTAGAAGGCCACTCCATGGTGTTGGAATGAGAGTTCAGATGCAGTGCTGCCATTTATCCCTCAGCCATTGCTAGAAGAACATCTTGTTTATGGTGATGGCTTCCTGATGAACACCTGTTGGTTAGCATCTGGGCTACAACCACCACCAGCCATTTCAGCGCTGCCCCTAGACAGCTTTCAAAGACTGGTAATTAAGCTCATGGCTGGTCTCGGCCAAATTCAAGCTGGTGATTTATATAGGAGAGCCGCTGGATCCATTTCCATGGTCTCTCTAATGAGGCTCTTTCTGCAACCTGCCAAAAAATGTGTAACAGCCATGCTTGCAGCAGAGAGAAGGTAGGCAAAATCCACACGTCCTCCACAGAGATCTTTCCCACCCACGTCAGGGTCCAAGGTCAAAGGGATGAGTCACCAAGAGCCCCGCACGCACATCTAGTCCAGAGAAATGGTCGCCTTACATACAGGCAAGGTAGTTTTGCCCATTTCAGTGCCCCATGTCCTGGGCACGCTAGATAACCTCCTCTCCTTATTGGGTGTGCAGAGCACCCCTGAACATGGAGAAGGATTCTGCAGGAGGGATGGTAGCTGTGTGCAACGAGCCCAGAAAACGATGGGAGACCATCCGTAAGGAGAAACTCTCTTTCCCCATGTACTACTATTGCTTCAACACCCCTTTGTCCCTGCAAATCACAGCAGAAAGCTCCTAAACACGTCCCTACTGCAGGATTGTGTTCCCTGGCTCAGGCACATCCCCGTCCTGTGGCCCCTCCACAGCAGAGCCCAGCCATCTCAACCGCTTTTAAAACAAGCCCAGCTATTCCTTAGGCATCCTTTTTGTTGCATCCCATTTCCTGGCAAGGAGCTGTGCCATAGTGCTGCTTTTGCCCTTCTTGTGTCTACAGCTGTCCAGATGTTTGGTGCAGGCTGGCCAGAGGCAGGGAGACTGCTCCAGACCACTTGCGTCAGTCTTGTTCCCTGGCAGCTATGCGCTGCGGGTAAGATTTCCTTCCCTTCTCTACATGCCCCTGGTTGAATAGCAGCCATCTGTCACCAGAGAGCCCCACGGACTAGATGAGTTCTCTTCATTTTGAATAAAGGAGGAGATTTATTAAAGCAAGCTGGAGCCCCTCACCTTTGTATCCGACTTCTCGAGGGGGAGCTTGGTAAAGAGACGGCCAGTTGCTCGTGGCGCTCACTTGCATTAGGGAAGGGGAACAGCTTGCATCTGATGCCTTCTCAGCTGCAGCCAGGGCTCTGTCCCCTTGGGAAAAAGCAGTTATTTTGCATCTTAGCAAAAGAATGGGGAGTTTATCCCACGGAGAGGCCTAGACTCAGGCGTCTTGTGCAGCTTTGGACAAGGCCTTGTATTCCTCTGCCCCTTGCCTCTTTAAGACTGGATGCATTGTTCATTAATGCACTTTAATGCACATTAAGTCTAGTACCACCATTGTGAGGCACTAGAAAAAGGTGCATTAGCCTATTTTAATGTGCATTAGCTACAGAGCCTGGGTCTTTTTGTGATGCTTTAATACGCATTAAAATAGACTAATGTGCACTGTGTAGACGCACCCATTGTAAACTCTTTAGGGAAAGGGCTGCTCTACCTCAATGGAATAAAATTCCCAATTTTACTGGTCACTAAAACCCACCCACTTCACATTTCATGGCCCTCTGCTAACCTCCCTGGCCCGCCCCTGACAACAACTCTCTTCTCTCTTGAACAGTGTTATTCTTCTGCATTAGTAGCTTTAGCTATTGCAATTGTGCTTCTCTTGGTCTGTGAATACTCCTGTTAACTTCCACTGCTCCACAGGTTTACTGTCCTCTTCCCTTAACTGACCACTTCCACTTACGCAATGGAGGTAAATCAGTGTTCTTGTTCTACCCTGAGTTTATTCTGCCTTTCCCAGATTTGAGGAAGGGCATTTTGTTCCCCAAATCTCATCCATGTACTTGGTCCAATAAAAGATCTTACCAAACCAAACCGGCTTCCTGCATGGTCCAGATTATGGCACAGGTCGAACATTTACCCTTGCAGAATCTGAACCCTTATACAAGGGTTCAGATTATACAAGGGTTATACAACCCTTGTATAAAATGAACCCTTGCATAATTTGCTTCAGACTGGAGTGGGGAAAAAAAAGCAGTAGATGCAAAGCCATGAACAGCAGTGACTTTGCCCAAGCCAGTGGAGAATTACCCTGAAAGAATCAATGGTAAAACTGTACTGGTTTCAAATGACACCAGTTTAGGTTATGTCTGTCCACATCCAACTCAGGCTAGCCTTGCTAAAGGCAACGAGGCTACTGCTTGTTCCCCTGCTGCCTAGCAATGAGGCACGGTAATCGCTGCCCATCAGGTGAGCTACTCCAGGGTAGTCCTGATCACATTGCAAGTTGCATCAGGACATCTTGCTTGTATGTCCTGGGCCTGCACGTGCCATTGCTAGCACAATGAAGTGCTGGTTACATTGGGGCCTCTAGGTTAATGCATATAACTAAGCAAAGCAATAAAGATCGCTTAAAAGCTGGCTTTTAGGTGCCCTGGTGAGAAGCCAGCTGTGCTAGTAAGTCAGGGGACTTTTGCTTCTGATCCACGCAGGATGAACTGAGAGCAGAGCGCAGGCTACTCACTGTAGTGGGGCACTGCTGGAAGGGGCTGTGCTGGTACAACGAATGCGTTGCCACCTGCTCCACAAACCAAGGAGGCCTCTGAAAGCTGATCCTGGACCTCTTTCATGGCGCTTGCCCCAAGACCCAGGGAAGGCCTGGCGTAACACCACCAGGTCACGCCTCTCTCAGCCCTGTCCTCCAGGTAGAGAGACAAGGGGCGAAATTTCTGTAGGGGTCTTTCCTGTCCTCTGCCCTTCAACACAAGTCCTGAGAACAGTGCAGCACAGGTGGGAAGGCGACTGGTGCCTTGGCAGAGCTGCCCGTGGTGGGTGTGCCAGCAGGAAGGGCTCTGGTGGGCTGGCTCAGCCCACGCTGCAATGGCTGTCATCAGTACTGTAATCTTTGCCAGACAGCAGAGGCCTGAAAGGGTGGGAAGAGGGAACGGAGGTATCACAAGGGATTCTCCAAGCCAAGGGGGAGCCCTGGGTGGGAAAGGCCTGTGCAGTACCTTCCCTCCGGGCAGAGAGCTGCCTGCTCTGCTTTGGGAGCTGCATGTGAACGGGGTTATAGCATTAGCCCCAGATTCCAGTTTGGTCTCCAATACACCCTGCCTCTGCGGTTTGGAGACCCAGACTCAAGGGTAGGAACCCCAGCATTTTGCCTGGCTCCCCCATGGGAGCGCTGGGGACTGTTGCAGGTCACCCCACCTCTGTGCTCTGCTGTATATCTCGCTATGACCTGGGGCGTGCATGCACTAGCGAAGCTTGCCAGGCGCTGGGGTGGCTGAAGAGATGCTGTACAGCACTTTGAGCACACGCAACATTTTATAAACACCAGGGATTTCTTTGTCACGCTTTTAGCTTTTTTCATGTCTTAGAGTCTCAGAACAGCAGAGACTCCCAATGCCTAAAGAAGGGTGATAGTGCCCGAAAGCTTGCCAAGAACTTTTTTGCAGCTATTTAGTTGGTCTAATAAAAGATACCACATCTACCCAAAGAGCCTTGCCTGTCTGTGTCCTTAGATGAGGGGCGGGCAATTATTTTGGGCGGAGGGCCGCTTACTGAGTTTCGGCAAGCTGTCGAGGACCACATGACAGGCAGTTCAGGGCAGATAAATGTTAATTTTCTAAAATTTTTAGGGGCCCCGTGGGCCAGATAGAATGGCCTGGTGGGTCACATTCGGCCCGTGGGCCACATTTTGCCCACCTCTGCCTTAGACCAACACAGCTACAACCAAAAACCCAGGGATTTCTTTGGAAATTCAGTTTTTATTTAAATCAACAAAGAATCACAGGATCATAGAGACGTTGGGCTGGAAGGGACCTCACAAGGTCATCTAATCCAGCCCCCTGGCTCAAGGCAGGATCAGCCCTGACTAAACCATCCCACAATAATGCTATGCACCACATAATTCACTTATTGTGATCCTCTGATTATTGCTTTCAGAGCAAAAAACCATAATCTGTTCAGACACAGCCACTCTGTTATGTGCGCAGGTTATTCATTTAGGACAAATGCTTGTCTGCATCAGGGCACGGTACCCTTAACTCTGACCCCAAACACAAAACGTTATTTTTCACAAACACTGTCAGATATGAACACGCCACATGCAAACCTTCTGAAAAAGAAACCTAATCATGATATCCCAGCACACAAAGAACTCATCGATCAGCCGCAAAGGCAAGTCCACATCCATAATTTTGCCATCAATCAGCAGCATTTATGAACTGAACAGGGCGTGTGTTCATTATGTGGGTTGTGCAGGATTTGTGTGCTTAATTATTCGATTTGGTGTAAAGACTGGAATCAGTAACTGTTGTTGTCACTTAGCAACCTTAACCGGGTTTGACGGATGATGTTTGAAAGGGCTGTCTTTGGCCCGGATTCAGCCTGTGTGCCTCCCAAACACTGCGGTGGAAGTTTACTACCGGCTTCAATGCTCTGCTGAATTCAGGCCTTGGTCTTTTCAGAGACATTTCCACCTGCCTGCTGTCGAGAGCTGCAGCTCCTGTCTGACTTCTCAGCCCTGGCTGGATGCAGGTTAGGATCTCTATCTCCAAGGATCCCATGTTACGCTCTTGTGTTTGGTGTTGATAATATCAATGGGGGAAGGGATGTGAGGATTGAATCCAGGGCCTGTGCAATGAGCTGAAACATTGCCTTCAAATGCTAATATTTCACAGGTGGAAGATTTCCTTCCATGGCTGAAGAACGGTTGTGACGTTCAGATTAATGCTTTCGCTGGCAGTGGAGCATAACCACGTTGCAACATATGGGTCTGGCATGCCCGAATCGGGAGGCCTTCCCCTCCATTCCCCCATATGTGTGGTGTGTGCTGGAAGCTGGTTGCCTCTGGTTTTAAACCATGGCTAGCCATTTCCAATGGGTAATGTCTGTTCAGCTGGCCTGGGTAAGACAGGGCAAATGTGACCCCAGCGCTCTTTCCTGCCCAGGGCTAAGGTCCCTTCCGACCCAAACATCTAGGAATGTGTAGGTAATATTTGCATGCAGGCTTGCAGGTAGCAAGGAGGGCTCCCCTCCAGAGCCCAAACAAAAAAGGAGGATTTGGGTATTATACCTAATCTCAGCCAGCAGCAAAGCCCCCAGTCTCTCTGTGGATAAAGGATAGCAGAGCTGGGTACCCCGGGAAAAGACCTGTGTGACGGCTCGGGGCACAAGCGGGGAGCAGGCTGCCACCGCAGGGACAGGCTAATTGGAGACCGCGGGTGGAACGCGCTTTCCTCTCCATCACAACTCTCCCTGGCGCACTGACCTTTCCTAATCAGCTGGCCAGTGATTTTCACTGTAGCCAGCGATACCGCCTGAATCCCATAGCAGAATGAGTAGGGGGGAGCTGCGAAGGGCTGGGAGGGGAGCTGTTGGATCCCAGGGGCCCCAGATACACTGGACAGGATAAGACACAGGCACTGACCTGAAGAGCTAGCAGGGGGTGCTACTGAGGCAGGCGTTATATTTACACACCTTCAGCAAAGCCAGTGCCTCGGGCTGCTGCCTTGGTTGCATTCCCCCATTCAGTTATGCCTCTGCAATCCAGTTAGACTAGACATACACAGGATGGTAAAAGGGAGAGACCAGGCCCAGCAAGGGGAGGGACTGGTCTGAAGCCGCATGCAGACATGTGGCCTTGCCTCTGCCTTAAACACCAGGCTGTCAGCTTCATGGGGTCCCAGACTGAGCAAATCAAGGATTTCACCCCCCACACGACTGCGTGAGTGTGGGAAGGGGTGGGTGTGCAAGGAACCAGAACCCGCAGGTGGGAGCGTGCGCCCTAGTGCGAGGCTCTGAGATCCATGCGTGTGCATCGGTGTGGGCAATAGACTGCTATCAGCATGCAGAAGCTGGGGGCTGGGGGCAGGTGAGCCACCAACTCCAGAGTTGCTGCTGGGCTGGTACATCCAGTTGCCTGTTGAGATTGGGGCCTCTGGGGCCTGGCATTGTCTGGTGATAGACACCTGCCCCCAGGAGCTTCGCGAGACCAGGCTGGGACCCCAGAGATCTGGAGCTCGTTTTGGCCTCTGCCACACGTTCCCACTGAGAGCTCAGGCAAACCCCATCACTTCTAGTTGGGGCTGGTCCTGCTTGGAGCAGAGGGTTGGACTAGATGTGACCTGAGGTCCCTTCCCACCTGATTTTTCTACGATTCTCTGTCTTTCTTCCCACCTGCAGAAGGGGGACAATGACCCTTTGTGTGCCTGATGGGGTAGGACTGTCTCACTTTGTGCATGTGCAATGTCTGGTGCCAGGGGCCCCTGCTCCCAGCTGGTCCTTTGGGCAGTGCCGTGCATGCACCCATTTGCAGGGGGAAACAAAACTGCAGGGAGCCAGGTGCGACACAAATAAGACCCCATTGTCCCCCCCCACACTCTGTTCCCTTTACCAGCATCTCCCCAGCTCTAAATCTATTTGCAAGCTGGGCCAGGAGAGAGGCAGATCAGAGCACAGGTCCATTGTTTTAGTGTGAGCTCCAAGCCCTTGCTGCTAGCAAAAGTCCAGCCCCTTTGAAGAGACGATGGGGCAGGAGTGGTGGCAAACTCTTCCCCTACACACAGCTGCACAGACAGCTGCACTCAATTGCCTGAGAGAAAGCGGTTTCCTCCTGCCTTGGCTGCTGGCGGGATGTTGCATTTATCCGGGATGTTGCATTTATCTCCTTGGTGACTTTATCAGGATGTTGTGTCCTATAGGTGCCATTTCCTCCATCTTCCACCCCCTCTCCGCAGTGTAATCACTGCCTCCCGATTAAATATTTACAACATTTTGTTTCTACTCCTGCTTCTCCTGATCTCTTCCTCTTTTAATTAAAGATTTACGACGTGGGCACTGGCACTTCTGGGGGAGGGGGAACTTTCCAACCGGCCTTTCTCCTTCTTGAAGCGCTTTGTTATCCGAGTTTGACAGAGCAAGCCGTAAATTAGGCCTAACACACACACACCTACGCAGCCTTGATGACGCCACGCAAGCCTGTGAACATCTGAATCACATGAACCAGCAAAGGCAGGGCTCTGCCAAGACTGAGACCCCGGCACAGGCATGAAGCAGGGCACTGCAGGCTAACACCTGTATGCGTGCATGGATGGAGAGGAGCAGGGAAACGACCCCTGTTGAGGAATAGCAGGGTTGGGGAGGCAGCCGTGAGCCTCCAGGGAGGCAGGGAGCCAGGTTCCCCTGCCCTCAGGTTGCATTTTAGCTGCGCAATTCGTAGCTGGGTATGCTGGAGAGCCCAGCACAGCTGCTGAGCAGTGGCCAAGCTCCCTGCTGCCTGGTGATGCTGCTATGGGCTCACGATCTCACGTCTACCCCCGCTGCAGGCACAGTTCTGGATTGTGTTTCTCCCCAAAGAGGGTTCAGTGGTCACAAGCGTCCTCCCAACGCAGGCCTGTGTGCAAGGGAGGGGGTGCATGCAGAGGGTCAGTGCTGGGATTGGGACCGCTGTGATGTGGCATGAACCGCAGCAGTCCTGGTTGTTGTATGCTTTCTGCCTCCCTGGGGGAGAGGCCTGGTGACCAGGACAAGCTGTGACCTGCCCACAGCATGAGCTGGATGTCCTGTTTTCGGTGGTTGGAAGCCCCCCCGGGAGCTACTGCCTGCTGGGATGCCTGGGAGTCAGGTGGGGGAAAGGGGAGGTATATGCAGCCCAGGACAGCTGGACTGGACGGTTGGGGGTTGTGTTGGGGGTGCTGGCTGGCCTCTCTTCCACCCCCGCCTGTTGTATTTGGGGACCCAGCCAAGTCCCACATAGGATGCCCAGATCTGTTGGGGCTCAGCCCCAGTTTGGATGCACAGTCACGGGCTGTGGAGTCGCTGCGGCTTGGCACAATCCCTGCCAGCATCCGCCCTGCCCTGGTCTCCGGCTCAGCCAGGAGGTGGTGCTGCTACCCTGAGCTTCCCCTGGACCAGACTCATTGCCATGGCAACAAAGGACACTGCACCCAACACCTCATCTGAATAATTACCATAGACTGCGAGGGCCTAAATCAGGGGCACAGACCCCGCCACCTCCCCACACCTATTGCACAGCTGCAGGCATCACCCAGGTTTTCCCCCTTTATCTCCCAGCTTTTGGCTCCCTCTGTCCCTGGCAACCCCTAAGAGGGGCAGGCCTGGCACCCCGCTGCTCCAAGGCAACACCCAGCAACAAGGCCAAGGTGCAGCCGCAGCCTGAAAGCTGTGCACGTGCACTGCCTCCCCCAGCGCCCCCCATCCATGGTTTCTCGGGTCCATGCAGCGACTCTGCAAGGGAGCCAGGAAGAGAAACTACATCTTGGACATCCCAAGGTCAAATGGCTGCTCCCAGCATGTGGGTCCCAGATAACTGAGTCACGTCCAGGGAAGAAGAATGGGCTTAATGAAGAAAACAGGGTTTTTGGATTCCTACTGATTCTTCGCTGAAAATATTTTGAAGGTGGTAGTGAGGGGTGGAAATATTTCCCAGTCAGTTCTCTAGTCTGGGAGAGACCAGGTCTTCATACAGGAGCTTAGACACAGGCCCCAAGCTGGAGGTGGACATCCTTTTCCTACCCCTCCACAGTACGTCTGGACCATACAATCTGCCTCTGGACACACACCGATAGGAAGATCAAGCCAAGTCGGGGGTCCACCGCAGCTTTCCGGAGGCCTTGGCGCTGTCCCTGCTGCCGTGAGCAAGTATGGAGAAGCTGCTGCATCTCCTTTGCTCTGATGCTTTCACAGACCCAGAGCCAGAAGCTCGGTTCAAGGGTTGCTTGGCTCCCTGGCTTCCCCCCTCATCAGGGTCATTATCATTATCCCCTGGAATCCTTTTACTGCGCGGTAAAAGGGCACATCAATAATTTATGCAGGAGAGGGCTCGCAGGCTCCATCCTGTGCAGTGTTGCAGAGCTCCTGGGGTTATTACAGTTAATGCACTTCTCACTCCAGGACCGGTCCTTTAAAATCCCTCCTGTCCTACTGCAGAGAGTCCTCCTCCTCCAGGCGCAGGGTCATTTCATGATAAGAGATTTATCAGGGGAGGATCATTTTAAAGAGACAGCACTGCGCGTAGTTGCACTGCGCTGGGCTTGGGATGGGGACACTCGGCTGGTCTCTCCATCCTTGGCTCCCTCAGGCACTTGTCCCCTGGCCTGCCTGGATGTTAGCTGCACGCAGGTTCCCAGGGTTGCAGGGAAAAGCTGGAACACAAACATTTTCACCGCCTCTTTTTTTAATATCGGGAAGAATTTTCCTTTCACATTTGAGCTGTGAGCAATTGGTGCCCCTTCTCCTCAAATCCTACATATGCTGGTTTGCATCACATTGCAGCGTCCTTTGAAGGCTCTTTATTCAAATCAGAGCCAGACTCCTCCGGTCGGTCACAAGTGGCCCCCAAACCAGACTTCAATGCAGTGCTCATTTCATCTGGGATCAAACCCCCTACCAGCCTACTGGGTCACTGGGGTCACTACCCGATTGTGCTGCTTCTCAGTGGGGCCTGGCAATCCATTTGCCTTTATTAAATTATCACTCTTAATTTATATTATTATTAATGATTGCTAATTAGTGCAAGAGAGTGAAGAGAAGACATTGAACTATTAGACACCCAGACTCCCTTGTCATTCATCAGCAGGACTTTTCCATTCCTATATAAATGTTTCTCATCACACAAGCACCCTTGGTCGAATTTCATTACTTCTTAGCCCCAAACCTCAGCCTGTCTGCTGTTCTGTTCCCACTTCTCCTCCCTTCCCCCCCCGAAACATTTCCTTTTAAGTTTTGAGGTCATTGACTAGATCTCCATTATTAAATTCCCAGCTAACATTAAAGATTCATTAGTTCACTGAAGGTAACTAGCAAAAAGTTAATTATTCTTAATAGCCCAGACTGCAGCCATGTGAAGCAACGATGCCATAAGCAAAAATTACCCCCGCTACCTGCCTAATAAAATATTGATCCAGAAAATCTTTTTCTTTTCAAAAAAGTTTGCTAATTGTAAGTGTGGAGGTAAGGGAGAGGAGGCAGCTAGTGGTTTTGGAGGTGTGTGTTTTGGGTAAATGTTCCCCACTGCAAAGGAGAAGGGCTTTGCTTCTGAACCCACGTGCCAAGCAGTCAGCTGATCTCATATCAGTCACCGCAGACTGAGGAATAAAACCCAGGCCTATTGATGCTTGTAGTGAAGATGCACTTCAGGCCCCAGCTGAGTCCAGGGGCTGGGCTTATACTGAGAGAGTCATAGAAAATGAGGGTTGAAGGGACCTCAGGAGGTCACATCTAGTCCAACCCCCTGCTCCAAGCAGGACCAGCCCCAACTAGTCCCCATCTAGGGACTTGAGAGTCCCTGCCCCAAAGAGCTCCCATCCAGGCAAGCTGCAGAGGCAGCACTGTGCTACGGAGGAGCTATGTGACTTTGCCAAAAATCTCCCCACATGATTTTGGCCAAGTGGAGACTTCAGATCTCTTGAGTCATAGCCTGGTGCCTTACCCATGCAGTTGTGCTTCCTCCAGGAGCCCCAGCTCCAGGTGTAGTCCTTCCTGGGGGCACGGCAAATGGCTCTGAACCCCGAGAGAGCCATGTGCCTGCAGGAGAAGGGGCCTGGCTGCCAACTTGTAAGCGAACCCTGTCTGGAGCACTCCTGCTCCCCTTCTTTAAGTATATTCCCAGCCACATCCAAGGTCCTGACTTCCACGTTGGCTTCAGACCAGCGTGGGCAGGGGGACAGTCTGCCACCCAGCTGGGCCACTGCCTAGGCAAGGCACAGTGCTCAAAAGAAAAAAACCCATTCCTGCCCATACTGGTAGGGAAAGCCACCCCAGAGCCCTCCACAGGGCACATGCTTTATCAGACCATTGGGTCATCTCCACCAAGTCTTTTCTCTCCCTCCTTCCCTAGTTCCCTAATTTCTTCTTACCCATGACCTTCCCTCTTCCTTGCTCCCCGTAACTAGTTGATGCCAATTCATTTGCAGCTTCCTCTCTCCCTTACATCTTTCACTGGGGATTGGCTTTGTGCTGTTTCTATGTTTGATCTTCCAGGGATCAGAGAGGCTGGGATCTCTCAGCAGTGCTAAATACACTCGAAAGCTAAACACAAAGAGGTCAGCATGTCCTCCAATCTGCTTGGGGCATACTTTGGTCCTTTTCCGTTTGCTAGGTATGTGCTTTAATTAAAGATGGGAGAATTGCTACGGGAAGAATAGCCCTCCGTGCAAACAGTCTTTCCACCCAGCTCTCCAGGCAAACCCAGCGTGGCAGGATGTTTCAGATCTTGTTCTTCTGCTTTTCTCCCTGATTAGTTTTTAGCCTCTGAACGTCTAGATTCGGGACACAATTGGAACCACTGAAATCTGCTTCTCTCCACCAGGATGGGTTATTATAATGATCACTTATATCACAACTGCACCTGGAGACAAGGCCCCTTCGTGCCAGGCATAGTGCACACGTGCAACCAGGAGAAGGCTTCTCCTTTTGGTGGCCTTTCTACCCTGGGCAGCTGGCATGAAGCAAAGCAGGACCTTTGGGATTTAGGACCGCTGGCCTTGGGGTGCCCAGCACAGCAGGAGTCACTGAGGATCTGTGCGGGCTGGGAGTTGTTCAGGGTGAGAGGCAACTTTGGGTAAAGGAGACTGAGAGGAGGAGACAGTTGAAAGCTCGGGCAGGTGATTTCTTTGATGGGCAGATGGATTTTAAAGCTGGATTTTATCCTTGTTCAGGACTCCTGCATATCACAGGATAGAGACTTTCACCTAGCGATGCCTGAATCCAGCCCAGTAACTCATGAGCAAACCACAGTGTCTCTTCTCCAGCCTGGAGGCAGGGATTGCAGGTGATGGAGAAGTCGCAGTGCCCAGGGGAAGTTGTTCCAATGGTTGATAACTCTGGCCATTGAGCACGTGCATTGTATTTCCATTTTGCAGCTCAGCTGCCTCTCTCCCAGTTATTGGTACTCACTCCATCTTGGTTCGCTACACTGCAGAGCCCTGTAGGAACAACTATCGCTATAATTACAGCCCACAGTCCCCACCGCCTAGAGAAGCCAGGCCACATTTGGTCTCAGTCTATCCACGAGTCTCAGAAACCTTTCCAAAGGGGTGAGATCTTGCTAGATTTCCAGCTTTACCCCGTGTGCCTAAGGGGATAAGAGATGCCTTCAAACCCCTTGCTCCATATGGGAACCTACAGGTTATTACTACTCCCCCAGCTCTCTTTATCCTCTCCAATACCCCCAGATTTATGCTTTCTGGAGCTTGCCAATCATTTAGCACACACCAAGCCCTCTCTCTTTTCCCCCCAAAGCAGATGTCTCTACCTGTTTGTCAGCAGTGGAATGGCTGTCAGAGGCCTGCATTATTTATCCACTCTGTAACATTTACTGGGATTTAGTGTTTAATAACTGTCACTCCAATATATCTTTTCTTAATCCCCTCAGATCTGTCGCTGTAGCAATTTTAAATATTTATCAGCGCAGTTTGTGTGTTCACTGTTAAGGTTGCAATTTTCTTGTAATTAAAGATTTACAAGACACCGCTCACGATTTAGAAGGGATTGGTAAAGATCAAAGCTGTTTAGTATTCGTGCTGGAGATCACCGGCTTTCGGGGAGGGGGGTTAGGCAGGACCAGCGAGTTCTTGCTACGCGTGTGACAGTGCAATTTCCACCGGAGCAGACAGCTCCTGACTCCGGTTTCTTTGTGCCTTTGCTTTTACTTTCCCTTTTTAGTGCCAGCCGAGCACTGAATGAAGTGCAGCGGGGATTCATGACAGCAGCATCCTGAGAGCAGATCCAGGAGAAAGAGCCTGCAAGGCAAACTCCATCCCGGCTGCTCAGTCCCACCATGCCAGCCGCTGCTCTCCATGTCTAGGGAGCGCCAAGGCAGCGTGGAAACAGGTGCTGGGGACCAAGGCAGCTGGGCCAATGTCTTGACCCCCTTGTAAGCCAGCGGGCTGGCTCGCCAAGCCGTGCGCCCTGCCATGGCATGCCAATCCCGTCCCTTCAGCCATTGACATCCATAAACAGCTTAACACAATCCTAGTCCTTCCTGCTGCAGCCACAGGCCCCTGCCGTCCCACAGGATGACACTGCAAGGCACGCTGCCTGGGGGGATTTTGCTCTGCAGCCCCCTCCCCTGAGCGTCATCTATCCGGTTCTTGTCCCTTCCTCCAAGGTCTCCGCAGGATCGTGCCCACCCGCTCCCTCGAGCTTTCCCCCTCCACTGAGCTACTCGCTGGCTTTGAAGAGGACGAGGAGATCTCCCAGCTCTCTCCTGGGAGGCAGTGTCTTTGCCACCCACAAAGCTGGGCCCAGGCACCCTAGGACACTCCAGTTGAGGTCCTCCACGCCGGTCTGCCAATGCCCCTTACTCTTGGCTTGGCGTCCCAGGAGCCAGCAGCGCTGGGGGAGAAAAATGGCATGGGAAACAGCATGGCATGGCTGAGGCAGGGGGGTTGTGAGCCTGGGAAAAAGCAGAGGACAGAGCAACTGCTCTGACTTTTGGGGCCCATGCCCCGCTGTGGAGATTCCCTCTGTCTGGCTAGCGCCCAGCTCCAGCTATCCCTGAGGCAAGTTTTTCCGCTGAAATAGTTTTCCTCTGGAAACACCAGTGAGGCAGAACATGCCTCAAGCATCTATGGCGGGATCAGCTCCGGACGGCTGATGGAGAGAGCCGGGTCATAAATGATTCAGACCCAGCTGTGGGCCAAGCAGCAATACTGCCATGGGGCAGGAGGGGCCAGCTACACACTACAGCTCTCACTGGAGAGCTTGGGGGCTGTGGCATTATATATTATTAATCATTCTCCATGTCACTGGAATTCAGCGGCTGCAAGATGCAAGAGATAATTCCTATGGCAGATAAGAGCCCTGTTGAGTGGACCAGCGACCAGACCAGCAGGGATGTACAGAAGTGATGTACCAGGAACGTGACTGGTCACAAGTGGGAGGTGAGGGGCAGGTAAGTGGATTGGTGTGAGTGGGTAAGGAGGGGACTTCGGCTGAGGTTGTCCCTCTGCATCTCCTCCCGACTCACTGGGACGAGGTACTATCCCCCTGCACTCAGAGCTGACACTCAGGACACTAGTGGCCTATGCTCAGGATGGGGACACTAGCACAGAGGCACCAGCCCATGCGTCTCCCCAGCTAGCAGGGTGAGTGCACCTGGGGGAGTCTTCCCTGCTGTAGACAAGGATTTTTTTCCCCTTTTTACTTCACACAAGGGGGTTCTTCACATTGTAAATCAGCCTGCAGACACGCCTGCCGTGAATTGCAGGGAAGGCCGGTTTGGACAGGGGATTTCACCATGCCGTTGCGCTTGGCTAGAGAGAGAAACAGTGTATTGCATGGAGGTCAGAGTCCCGGTGACCCTGGCTACACCAGAGCCACCCTGACCCTGAGCTTCCCAGGAGCCCCTGGGTTAATTCAGTTGGAAAGGAAGCAGGCATCGCGCCTGCAGACCTCGGTATCGGGGACGCATTGCATAGGCAGCCCTGCCTCGGTCCCCACCCCCGGAGCAGAACTTCCAATGCCTCTTGCTTTCCCTGGTGGGAAAGCAAGTCAGATGACCCCCTGGAGAAATATGTCCTGGATTATGTTGTCATTTGTCAGCTCCTAGCAAGAGCTTGAAAATTGCCTGCTGAGGTGATCTGTCAGCGGGCTCTGTAATCCTGGGAGATGCAGCATAATTCCACAGGAGATGCCCGCGCTGCGCTGACAGACGGCGTCCTGGCATCTGTCTCGCTCCTCTTTTTCGAGGCAGGAGGAAAAGTCCTGTGTGCTCAGTGCATGGGGCTTATTCTCAAAGTTTAGGAGTCTTGTTGCCAGCAGGCCCTGCCCGCCTCGTGTCTGAGGGCTGATGAGGTCTCCGTCTAAGTGATGGGGCACTTGCCAACTCTGCAAGGTGCCCTCCCCCTGACAGTCACTATAGCCTAGGGACAGCACTGCTCTGCATGGAGGCTCATGGCAGAAGCCCGGAGACATTTATGCTGTCATGGACAAATCTTGGCACTGAGCTCAGGAACACAACCTGGGGCAGGCTCCAGGCTAGCAAAGATCATTGCAGTTAATCACTAAGTTATCCCCTGCAGAGCTCAGCATTTGCCACAAAGAGCAGGCTTCAGGGTGCCCAAAGGTGACCTGGTGAAGAACGTCTTGTGTCCCTAAGCTCGCTTAACTCCATCCCAATTATGCGTTTGGTCCAATAAAAGGTATCGCCCTAAGAAATCCTTGCTTCTCACATCATTCCTGGGCCCTCATGGCTATACCGTCTCTGTAACGCTACCAGAAAGGAGCTTGGATAGTGCAAATTCTGACTATAACCATGGCAGTGACACAGTGTGGGGGAGTCGTGGGGGTCACCCAGTCCTTTTTGCCCTTGGCTGGACACTCACAGGGCAGGGATGACCACAGCAGGATGCCAGTGGCCAAAGGACCATACTCAAGTGTCCTGGAGGCTGTGCACACCAACACTCACCTGTATATGTACCCACCCCACCCCCAGCTCATTCTGCACCTGAGCATACATCTCCCCAAGCCCGTCTGGACACACATGTTCCCATGGAGGGGGAGCAGCACTTCTCTGCCTTTCCACCCTCTGCCCCCCCACAGAGCTTGCTGCAGACTCTGAAGTTCCCGCTGCTCCCGTGCTCCAGCCCTGCTCCATGTCTGCTAGGCAAAAACAGGCAAGCGACAGCTCATCAGCATGCAGGGCATGTGCTTGGCGGAGGAATAAGTGTGCGCCTGAAGAGCTGAGCTGCTCCAGCTAGAGGAGGGAACAGGTGACACGGATGCACAGGTTCCAGCTGCCACCTGCACTAGTGACAGGGCCTCGTCTCAGTGCCGGGGGGGCCGTGACACTTGCCAGGGCTCCATGTGGGAAGGTCATTGCTGGCTCATAGCCATGGCCTCTGCATCCGGACCCTGAGCAGCAATGCAGCTTGCAGCACAGGTAGCTGTAATCCTTTGTCTTTCAAGGCAGGGGAGGGGAGTCTCTGCAGCTCACCCTGTGCGGAGTCTTTCGTGTCCTCAGACCTCAGCTCTGCTGAAGATCCCAGGGAGGCTTTGTATTCTCCTGCCCCTGGTAAAAATTACCCCTCACCTGCTCCTGCCAGGAGGCCAGCAGGGTGTTATGCTCCTCCCCAGAGGTAGCTGCATCTGGAGGGGTGGGGCATGTGCTCCACAGGTGAGTGGTAAAGCCCTTTCACTGGAAGGTTGCTCTGTGAGCACTTGCTCTTGCTAGAAAATGGTCTGTCTCCTCTGAATAGCTCTCAGGGGTCTGTGTATCTATGCATCTTCCTTTTCAGGAGCTGGCCAGTCCCGGCGTGGCTGCGGTGTGGACTTTGCCAAGCGTCTTCACCTCTCGTGCCTCAGTTTCCCCATCGATGTGATACTCTCCAAGTTTCACAAGGGAATTCTCACTTGCAAAGGCTGCGCACAAGCACCAGGTTGTCTCACAAAGACCCTCTGCTCAGCCCAGGGGGAAAAGCCGGTCTCATGGGTACAGGAGAGGACAAGCCATCAGGGACAACGGGTGTGTAGCCTGGCTCTTCCATAGACTCCATATCATGAAATCTCTGCCCTCGCAGCCCAGGGAAAGGATAATTGTTTTCTCCCAATCTTCTGCCTGGTCTAACCAGACTGTGAGCTCTGCAGGACAGGGACAGTCTCGTACTACATGTACAGCGCCAGGCACAGTGGGGAGGCTAGCTGCCAGTCTTAGATCATAACCACAAACAATGTATAGATGGGGTTCAGAGGGCCTGGTTTAGTCATTAGAAAGAGGACCGCTATCCCTGGAAAGAGTCCGGCCTGCCTGGGTGCTTGCTGGGCTCCTGGCTTGTCAGCAGGTTTGTGACCTCGCTCAGCCTGTGGAGAGAATTTGTCCATCATCTCCTCCACCGGCGTCTGCCTGACAGCTGAACGTGGAGCTCTGCCCTTTGGAGACCATTAGTCAGGAGACGGCAGGCTGGCGAGCTCAGGTACAAGCTAGAGCTGTCACTGCTGGCAGCTGGAGCTGCCTGCTTGCCAGGGGTCACTGCCCTGCCCTCATGTCCTCCTCGGGCTGCTCCCTTTCCCAAGGCACAGACCATCCCTGCCATCTGCGGCTCTGGCATCTCAGGTCTGGGCAAGGTCCTGTCTGCTGATGGCTCTGGGAAGGATGACCCAGCTGCATCCAGCCTGGCCTCTCTCAGGAACCCACAGGACACAAATGCTCTGAGATCCAGTCTGCTTCCACCTGCCCTGCATGGCTTGCACACCTGGCCAGAGTCCCATGGAAGGTGCGATGGGATCTCACCTTTCTAGTACTGGTCAGTGGATCAAATCCATCCACCGCCATTTGGACCCGTCCATCTACATCTCTCCAGGGGCTTCTTGCTGGGCCATTGTGGTGCCTGCAGTTTGAGAAGAGAACCAGCATGAAGGGACTAGGAGGGACAGACATGTAGGGAGTTTCTCCTCATCCTGCTGACATGCTTCATTATACGTGGGGTTAATCGCAGATTCCCAAAGCCTCTCAGGTTCCCCACCCCATGTAGTTGGACTGGCATCAAACACCACTTCTCTCTAGGGGCAACTCTCCTCAGATTTATACATCAGGGAGCAGAGAGCAACCTCTGCTCTGAAACATCTGAAGCCCCAGGTAGGGGTGGAAGATGTTTGCTGGTAGTAGGGCTACATGTGGTTCTTGACTGACTCATGGATTTGGAATTGATTTGGCTTGGAAAATTGTCCTTAAAAAAAAAAAAAAAGAATTGGTTTGCTTCCTTGGACAAATCCTGAGCTCGCTGGCTCACAGGCTGCACTGCAAGACCTGCCCAGCTATTCAGGCTTTGCCTGTGGGGGCCATCTCCGTGGCATTTCCATGATACTCTCCACCTACAAACAATGCCTCACAGCTATTCCAGGTTTTATCCTCCCAGCCCTACCCCAAGGGAGCTGGGGAAGGGTCCCCAGGCTCCTTTCGGAGAGAAGGGAAGTGGTAGAGCTGGGAATCAAATCCAGATCTCCCGAGTCCTGGCCTGAACTCTGAGCCCTGAGATGCTGTTCACTGTCCAGCATCTCTCTATACATCATTTTTCCATATGTGGCCTACCAATTAGCTAAAGATCATGAGCTTTTCCGTGGCAGCGGTCACAATGGAGGCCAGGTGCTTTGCAAGGCTGGAACGCTACTTGTAGCAACTGAGTCCATGACAGACACCTTTTGTATGGGTCCAGATGCTGCCCCCCGGCCCTGCACCAGCTTTGGAGCTTTGTAAGGTGCCACTGAAATGAAAAATCATGGCAGTTCTCCTGAAAGGCCCTTGCAGAGCTGGCTGCATGACTGCCTGTGGTTGCAGTCATCCCTACAGAGCTATTGTACTAAAGGCTGAAGCATGTCACATGCTGCGGTACTCACCCACATGTCGAACCTCAGCCCTGGGGCGCAGAGCAAACATGTAGCATGGCAGAGTCTGGGAGCTGTGATACCCTATGGGCATGAAACAGCCTGGCACACAGTTAGCTGGACACAGAAGAGGTGACAGGCTGGTTTTCACAGAGTCAAGACCAGCGCAGCTGGAAAGGTGTCAAGCGGCTCATTGCAAATCCGAGCTTGGGAGGGGGTCGTCATCCCCAGCCACAGACAACTCCCCCTGTGCCCCTTGCCTGGCTTTCCAGAAGCTTGATTTCAAGGTAAATCACCCACTCAAATGCAAGAGCATCCACTTAATTGGGACAAACTGGAGGAAGCCTGCCGTTCCAGTGGAGAACAGATGCTATTTTAGCTTTAAAGCCCTAAAAGGAAACAAGTGCATTAAAATGATTTCCCCTTCATTTCCCATTTCACATCTTTTTCAGTAATTTCTGCATGGAAAACTAGAGAAATGGTTATTAAGTGGCTTGAGGATGCAGCTGATGGGGGAGATGGAGGTCATGAACTCCTGGGTTCTGGTCCCGGGGGTGATCTAGACTGGCTGTGTGAACACGGCAAGTCACTGGACCCCTGTGCTTCAGCCTCCCTATGCCCCCCTGTAAATTGGAGATCATGGTGCAGATGTGGAAGAGGAGCATCAGGTGAGGCTTCTGAAGCACATTGGAGACAAAAGTTAATCGATGGCTCTTTCAAAGGTTGTTTGAAGCCGCATCTGCTTCATCAGCATGTCATCGAACCCAAGGATAATGCTGTGGACATTTCACGAAGGGATCGGCTGTCTTTATTTAAATCACACTACAGGAAGTTGCTCAGAGCTGGGGGGTGGAGGGGTAGTGCTTTAATGATACCTGATTCTGTTTTACTTAGTAAATAAGTGCTATGAAGGCTTGGCCCTGACCAATCAGCCCCACTCCATTCACTAATGGACCTGGGGTTTTGGCTGGGGCCAGGTCAAGCCCTTTGGGACAAATGCAGCCGGGATGTCTGCTGTGGGAGCATTGCTTTGGGCCCTCTTTGCTGTGAGGTAGAAGGATGCAGGATGCTGCAAAGAGGGGTGTGGTGGCAGCTGCCATATCACTGCATGTGCATCTGCCGGTTGAGACCGGCGCTCTCGGCAGTAACCCCTGGATCGGCCCCTGGCCCCACCAGTTCAGTGGAGAGTCCAGCCTCTTCCCCACCATCCTTTCGGAGCTGCCTGGCAGCGTCCAGCAGAGTCCTTAACGGGCACACTGCAATCCCAGCCTGTTGCCCCTAACATTAGGTAGAAGGCTGGACTCATAAAAAGGAGTCCTTCCTTCGGGAGGCTGCTACCCAGACAGGCCTCTCCTCACCCCATGCTGCCTATCATCATTCTGCATGGATGCTCCCTAAGAGAGGCCTGGATGAGGCCTCGGGGAGTGGATGGCTGGTTCCATGTCACCCACAGTGGTTCACTGCAAATCCGAGCTTGTTCAATGAACCACCTGCAGCTGGTTCAATGTCACCCACAGGGCTTCTTTGCAAAGGGCAACCCTGCCTCTCAGCCTGCCCACAGTTACCCCCAGGTGCAGCCGTGAGCAGTGGCCTGTCTCTGCATCCCCAGCACTGCTCCTCAAGCGTTTATCCTGGGAGGCTCACAGCCATGCCATTAGCTGCGACTAAGCTGCCTCGGTGTGCTCAGCTCTGCCGCTTAGGCTGAAAGGGCTTGGAGGGTTCAAAGTAACCCCGGAGCACTACACAGTAGGATGCAATTAGCATTTTGAATTTAAGAGGCAGTTACAATCTGCAGTGCCTAAACTTTTCTCTGCATTTAGTAATAGGCTGCAGCTAATGTAACACCAATATGAGAAATGCCTACAGGTAAAAAGGGGAAAGTTTTGTCTCCAGGGAGGGGATACGGTTCCCTCAGTACTTGCAAGGTGAACCTCCTGCACCCTGCTCTGCTTAGACCCCAGGGTGCCAGCGCATCTCACGGCTCTGTAGGCAGGCAGCTTCTGAAACACCCCTGGGAAACTTGTCTGTAGGGAATCCTGTTGTGTAGCGCTCTGGGGCTAGCTTGAACCCTTCAAGCCCTTTAAGCTTAAGCTGAAGAGCTGAGCACACTGGTGCATGTAAGTCACTGCTAATGGCACAGCTTCCCATCACAGCAGGTTTGCAAACAGGCCTTGGTCCCATGACAGCGTCCCCTGTGCTATGCCAGCCAGTCTCTGGGTCACTCACGGAGCCCCCAGCTGAGATCCAAGTGCAAGTGAGAGTCGCTGCCACAAGGCGCGCGGGAGTTCACCATCAAGATGCATAAAAAGGAAGGTGGGGGATCATCTAATGCCTGGAGAGATTCGAAACCAGGCCCTGATGAAGCCAAGACTGGAAGCATGTGTCTTAGTACTGAATCAGGCCTCACCCCTGGCTCATGAAGCATCACTATTGCGAGTGGCAGCCTGGCTCAGTGGGTAGGGCACTGCCTTGGAAAGCCAGAGACCTGGCTGCTGTCCCTGACACTGCCACAGACCGTCCTTTTCACCTCCTCTGATCCACTGCCCTTCCTTCGCCGTTCTGTGTATTTACCCTGCAAGCTGCTGGGGCTCCGACTAGGGGCCTATAAAGCCTCCAGCGCTGACAGGACCCCCAATCTCCATGTAAGCTCTTGTAGGGGGGGTCTCGGCAATGCAAACAACAGCAAGGCTCTTGCAACAGAAGTGGCACGACAACGGAGTCATTCCAAAACCAGCTTTATTAGGTGCTTAAAATAGAATCTGGCACACGATGTTCTCGGTTGGATTGGTCGGGAAGCCGAGTGCAGATGAATCCACAAATGCTGTTTACACTGAGAAGGAGCGAGAGGAGAAGGAGGGCAGAATAAATGGGGCCGGGTGCCTCGCTGGTATTCTCAAAGCAAATGGACTTAAAAAGAGAGATTAAAAAAAAAAAAAATCAACCTGAAGAGCAGCAAAGGACTTGGGGGTCCCGGGAAAGGAGTCACAGCACAGGTGGTCGGCCTGATTGGGGGAGAAACTGTTTCCGAACAAGCCTTGTACCTCGCCAATGAAGTTGTAGGTGGAATAGGAAATCCTTGCTCCTTTCACAGATGGACCCCTCCCTCCTTGCTCTGCCTGTGCTCCCTTAGAGAGACTCAAAGACTTTCTCCCATTGTCTTCAGGGATTCGAAAGCCAAGAGTAGCCATTCGGACCATCTAGTTTCACCTCCTGATAATACCCGCCAGACAGCATCACCCAGAAAATCCTGCACCCCACTGGATCTCTTTCAGAAAGACATTGAGACCAAACGTAAAAGATTTCAAGTGATGGAAACCTCCCCCGCATCCCTTGGCAGCTATTTCAGCAGTTAATTACCCTCTCTCTGAAAACCGTGCGCCTTGTTTCCAGTTTTTTCCTTCATCCCCCAGTGTCTGCATCCTGCCATGCCTTTGTGTGCTTTATGAAAGAGCCCTCATGTATCGAGATGCTTATTCAGCAAATCTCCCTCTTTTTTGGAAATATCTTCAGTAACAGTTTCATTCTGCAATCCTTGGTCCCCCAAATAAATGAGGAGGATAAAGTCTTGTTGAACAAGTATGGCTTCATTTAATTTTTCAATGGGTGGATGCTTTCCCGTCAGGAGGGAATGACCTTGAAATGAATTTAAGATGCAATTAGAATCTGTGGTACCTAAACTGTTCTCTGCATTTAGTAATAAGACCGCAGCTAACATAACGTTAATATAAGAAATGCCTACAAGTAAAAGCGGGGGGAGTTTTGTCTCCAGGAAGGGGATGCAGCTCCATCAGTTCCTTCCTTGGATGCTTCTGAATAAGGTTAGTGTGGGGAAAATTGGTAAAGATACCAGCTTGATGTTTATTGATGGTGTCACGCTCTGTCGGATGTCCCATAGAGGGGAGAAGGGCTTCAGTAGGAGTTAAACGGTGCAAAGGCACAGGGGTGAATTTGATCTATTAATACTTACCTGCAAACCAGTCCACTTGAAATCAGTGGGGACATTTATACAGCCAGCGCAATTACACAGCAGACTATGTCACAGGACCTTCCACATCCTGTGCTTCCTAGAGAACAATGCTGCACAGAAGGTAGATCAGGCGACGCTAAATCAGGTCTTAAGCCATTTGAGTGTCAAATCCTGTACAGACATTTCTGGTTAGGTTTAAAAGGTGCTTGCTTCAGTGTAATTTGCACCCGTTCCTAATCAATGTCAGCCTAAGTCGATACAGATCAAGCGGACATCGCTTGAGAGTATCCATACAGTTTTTGCCCCGGGTAAGAAGATCAATATTGGATCGCACCTTTAATTAAAAGCCAGGATGACTTTTCATGTAGAGAAAGGCATTCAACAAGGAGCCAGACTTTCCAAAGAGCTCAGAGTTCCCAGAAAGGCCAGAGGAAACATTTTCAAAAGTACTTGAGCAATTTCAGTGCCGAAGTCGCTTGTGAAATGAGTAATCTAGGGAATCAACCAAAGCAAGTTGGTTTTGCTGCCACATAAAGTCTCTTCTTGCTGCTTTTGCGTGCCTCCATATAGATTCAGAGTAAGCTAAATTCCCATAGGCATTATTTGTGGAAGGGGTCGATGTTTCTGATACTTGCATTGGAAATAAAGGATCATGAAATGGAGTCAGAGGGTGTCATTCGCATGCCAGGGCTGAACTAGGACCGGAGACACCTTTTCCCTCTTTGAATGGCTGGCAGCAGCCCCATGCTAAGGCATAAATCAAGAAAGCTGATTTGAGGCAATGGTCACATATGCCCACCGATGTGGCCAGCCCAGACCTTAACCGCAGGTGTGAAATTCCCAAAAGCTTCAGGATGAGGAGGACAGAGCGGACAGAGCGTATGGGATCTCCCTGCTGGCCAGTCCAAGTCCTTTGTGCTCCATGAGGCCAGGGAAGAGGCAAATACAAGCAGCGCTTATGGCTGTGGGGGTTTTCTATCCAGTTTAATTACTTTTCAGGAGGGGCTTGGATTCCACTACGGGGGTCATTGCCAAGCTCGGGGGTTGCAAACAAGCCCTGGAATCAAATGCAGGACTGGAGATAATGTCCTGCCCTGGCTCATTTTATAAAGACCAGGTCCAAGCCCCAGTGTTAACATCTGGCATGTCCCAGAGTTCAAGGGACTTGGATTAGATATCCCCCTTTTGATGGGCTCACTCAGGAGCTGATGGGCTTTGCAAAGGAAGTTGAGGAATAGCAGGTGACCTTGGCTCTGAAGAGCCATTTACTCTCTCCATGACTTATGCCTGGCAGCGAAGAAAACACCCTCCCCTCCACCCACCCACCAGTACTTCTGGATAACTGCTTCATTCGCAGGATGTAGCCTATGAGGGGCTGAGAACCCATAAGTCCCCATCACGAGGCCCTATAAAACTTTGCAGCTGTTATAATTCACCGAGCAAGGCTCATTTTCCGACTCTTCCTTCCTGATTAGGAAAGTTATCGCCATCCACCTCCAAGGCAGTGATTCATGGCAGCAGAGCTGGGCTGTTTTAATGGCAGGTTCAGAGATTCATGCTCAGTCGGTTCTCTTGTGCACAGCTGAGCTTGAAAGGCTCTTTTAGACCCCCCACCGCTCACACATGGGCCTTCTTCGCTGGGGATCCAAAGCGGAGCGAGCTCTGCCTTCTCCTGACTCTCTGAGACCCTGGAATGGCTGAGATGATCTAGTTGGGGATGGTCCTGCTCTGAGCTGTGGGTTGGACTAGATGTGACCTCCTGAGGTCCCTTCCAACCCTCATTGCCCTATGATTCTATGAATGGGGCACCTTGAAAGAGTTTTCTGGGTCACCAGTAAGGGACCCCAGAGCTGGAACTGATGCGTGTTCTTCAGGTCAGCAACGAGGATCATCAGAGCAGGATGGGGGAACCATAGCTAAAAGATCAGGGGGGACTGTAAGTCAATGCTAGGGAAAGCTGTGTCTGGGGATCCAGGACTGGAAAATCAGAGGTGCCTGGACAGAGCTGAGCTGGGAGCTCCAGCATGTGCCGTGTCAAAATTCAAGTGTGTTGGCAGAACCCACTGCATGGTGAGTTATGCCTAATTTCTGCTCTAATTAAGGTTACAATCCTGCTGGTGCTAGATATTGAGAGGGAACAGGCTGGAGTCATGCTCAGATGCAACACAGATGCTAGTGCTTCAGCCCATGTCAGACAGGCACCAGCTTTGGTTGTCCCATTGCAATCACTGCAATGCCTGTATCGGATTCGAGGTTTCCCATGTATAAATCAAGCTGCCCCTTCCTAGGTGAGTCACTGCAAGAGACTAGGAAAATTTGCTCCAGGAAGGAGACAAGAAGGGCTGAAGACTGTCAAATACTGAACAGGGGAAAGCAAGGCCATCTGGCTACACTGTTTACCCCCCCATCTGTCTTCTAAAAAAAGTCAGGCTGCCAAGTTAAAAGCAAAGGCATTTTAAGGGGTGGAAGGGAAATGCATTTATGAGCAAGGTGAAAACAGAACATGGATGTAGCAGGCATGTGAATCAGTGCCCCTGGGTGGTGCAACTGAAGCCAAGAGCTTAGGAAGGATCCCAAATAAGACATGAGATGGTTAGGAAGAATTGAGGGCAGAAGAGACAGCACAAAAGCAGGTAGGTCCCCCTCGAGAACCTGTACGTGGTGCAGAGGTTTCACGGTAGCCCTGCTGTTCAGAGTTGACTTCTGCCTTCGGGAAAGTATCTTCTGTAGGTACATGAGCTAGGATTGCTACACCTGCCTGATTGCTCTCACCTGCAAGAAGGAATCCCAGCTCCCTTTGTGTGAGATGCCGCAGCAGAAAGCAAAACGGTCTGGGTTTTCTATCCAACTCCAAAGGACTGAATCTTATCGGAGAAGAGCCCAAAGCAGATGGATCCTTTGAATTTGAGTAGGAGGCGGGACAGCCGTCTGGGCGGCCGTTGTGGGTTTGTTCTAGCTTGGTAAGAGGCGGGATACTTGGCTAGATGGACCAGTATGAAATAACAGTTCATGCCATACTGGGGAGTGAAACCTGGTTAGAACATGCTTCTACTGTGGCTGAGTTTAGGCTGTGTTGAAGCCCTATAACATTTGGATGGACAAGGTCTGGGATGCACTTTATCTAGCATAGTGATCAGTAAAAAAAAGCCGCTGGTTGGAGAAACTGTGATGGTGATGATGAGGGCTAGTGTATTCCACTAACCTCTTGGCACAGGCCAGTGGCCTCTTCCTATAGCTCCTGAGATATGGGCTTGAGCTCTATGCCAGCTTCATGCCAACAGGCCACCGTGCTGTAAGGGGGCTCCTGGGCACTCTGTCTGGGGCATCAAAATGCAGCTGGATTTGATGTTAGCCACATTGCTCCCCTGGGTGCTGCTGGTTACAGAAACCAGCGTGGCCTGAAAACGCACCAGCCGTGAGGGCTGCTATGCTCAGGAGAGCCTGTGATGTTGTCAACTAATGCTCTCTGTTGGAGCATCTCAAAGCCCTTCAGAGAGGAGGAGTAAAATCAGCGCTCCCATTTCAGAGAGACGGGAGCCAGTTGAGCGACTGAGACCTCCAGTGTCCAAAACCACCCGCCACTTTTGGGAATTTGGGGCTGAGTGACTTGCCTAAGGTCATATAGTATGTCAGTGGCAGCCCAGAACAGACCGCCCAGCTCCCTTGCCCTGCTGTAGATATTAGACAATGCCGCTTAAAACACAGCTGGAGTGAGCATGGTTGTACTGTAGCTAGTGCAGCTGTGATCCCAGAGTAAAGATAAGGGGTGGGGGGAGACTGATTCCTAAAGGACTTAAGAATTCAGTGTCAGCTCTGCCAATTATTGCAGGGTGTGTTTTTGCATTAATTCATATTCCAGAGCTCTTGAGCTATCACAGGAGCTCCAGAGGCAATTGAAGAACTACAGGAAGGACAGTGCAATCTCCAGTTGGCAGGAATCACTTTTAGATTAAAAACAAACAAGCCAGGTGATTGCCCAAACCCTCACCTCCGGGCCTGGTGTAACATTAGCAGTAATGATAATACCGATCACAGATGCCTTTCCTCTACACTTACAAAATTACAGCCTTTTAAAGGGCTTGGCGTTCCTTTTGCTCGAGGGCTGGCTACATTTCTGCAGGAAGTGGGAACAAGCTCATTTCAAATGTCGGAGGAGACCGAGGAAGGAAAATATCACCACTTGAGTGATTAATGAGCAAGCTGCTTATGTACCAGGGAGGAAAGGGACTAAATTAAGGACATATTTACACTGGGGAAATTTATAAGCAAGTCTATCTCGGCTGATTCGAATGTTGATTCCAGCTGAGCCAGTGGGGAAGAGGCTTTTTTGGCATGTTTCCCAGTGTAAAAGTGGCCAAAGAGAAGGGACATTGTCAGTCTTGGACCTACACAAGCACTTACATTTCCACTCATGAGCATTTTTTTGGGTGCGTGTGATTATGGCTGTGTTGAAGTCCATGGGAAATCTCCCCGGTGTCCTAAGCACTGGTTTGGTGGAAGGGGATGACTTGATGAACTGGCAGCTAATGTCTTACAGAAGAATCTCCCAATGGAGGCAGCCAACCTTCCTGTGCCGATCGACTGTCTCGCCAGCAAGGGCTGGGATCGTGCGTTGGCTGGGAGGAGCTCTAATAGATCTCTACTGCCTCTCACTTTTATGGCATTGTCAAAGCCCTTCTTACACCATTTTGCACTGGTATAAATCATATCTTCATGGGGTCCATGTCCTGGCGCTAAATCCCTGTGATAATGAGGCCGGATAATTCCCTTCAGAGACTTCTAAGGTGTGATGTCAAGGTCTGGCCAAACCTGCCCACTCTTTGCATGGCTCGGTATTTATGTCAGCTAGGAGGCAACCTCAATACAGCAGTGCCAGCCCAAGAAGGGTCATGCTTAGCGTGAGAAGAGCTATTCTGGGACTGCAGGGAAGACGCCTGCCCACAGCTCCCAGCTGGAAAGGGGACACAGTAATTGTTAGCTTTGAGTGCGTGGTGGGGACAATCTGTTATTTTGATGTTCAGTGTGGAAGAGAGGAGTCCAGAAAACAGCCCCCCTAGCATTAAAACACAGCTGGGGCTGAGTCACGGGAGTGGCACCTGGTGCTCACACGATGCAGTATTCGGGGTCAGGGAGAGGTGTTGGGATTTTCTCTGCACTGAAGACCCTGGGGCAGGCAGGGCATGGGGCACAGGGCTATGGGACCCCACATGGGAAGGACCTAACTTCTTTGGTATGCTTTCACCAGGTCAAATAGCCCCTTGTGCTTGTGACGTGCACAACCCAAGGGAGCTGTAGCACTGGAAAGGATGGCAGTGCTTGTGCAGCTGTCAGAGCAGCAGCGAGGAGTGGCAGAGGAGGGCTGTCTTGCTGCAGAAGGGATGGACGTTTTCCAGGAGAGAGCAGCAGAGCCAATGCATGCATGGAAGTCTGTCTTTCTCTGCAAGGGATCTTGCAACAGTGGACATCCTAAGCATCACCAACATACCCCTCTTCAAGACACTCGCTCCCAGGCAGGAGGACAGGCGGCTTCTCCAGGCTCGAGAAGGGGAGATCAGTCTTCCTGGCCTACTCAGTCCTTGGCATCTCTCCTAAGGTTTGCAACAAAGGGAACTGTCAATGCGAGAGGCTTGGCATCAGGAGTTGTCTTGACCTCTCCATTTGACTGGCTGCTTCATTGACTATGGGTGAATATGGGAGCATTGCAGAGCATGCTCTGAAGGGTCCCCCATAACTGCAGGGCAAGGACAAAGCCAAGTAGCTGCAGGTGAACAGGCAGGGACACAGTTTCTGTCCCTGCACCGAGGGCCATTGGCTCCAGAGTTTTGTTATGGCACTGGCTTAGTTTTGCATATGCAGATATATGTAGATGTATATGCAAATGAACCGTGACCCACGTGCAGCAAAGTCTGGGCACCCCCTTAACCTGACCACCACCAGATGCGTTCGGTACAGAGGAGAGAGTGAGAAGAGGGCATGTGTACGCATTTACAACAGCTGCTTTTCCGAACTCTCCCAGCTGTTCGCTGCAACCAGGCTGGCTCAGTACTGAGGCTGGGACTCTCCTCCTGGTTTAATTTTTGATGAGAGTCTTGCTTCATGCACACCCAGCACAGAAAGCAGCTGTTTGCTATTGTCACCTCGGCCGGGGCTCCCAAGAGCCAGTGGAGGACACTTTGCATTAGTTTTTCCTTCTTCCCTCTAATCAACTCCAGGCCTCTTCCAGTGAGGAAAGAGGCCATCACCTTCACAGACGCAGAGGCAAGGTTGAGCCTCGTATGCTTTGGTCTGCGGATCATATTTATTTGCTGGGATGACACATTTTGTTTCAGATGAGAAGGGTTTATTAGCCTAGCCAGGGAAGCGGGTAACAGGATGAGAACTGAGTGGCTGTTTTGCAAAGCAGACGGCTTTCCATCCTGACCTGCACCTCCTGGGCTCCCTGCACATGTAGCTGTTAATGAACCTTGATGGCAACATGCAGACAGTCTCCTGGCCCAGTCTTTGGGCCTCAGCCACAGCTCTGCCAGGGCACCTCATCCCTGAACTCCCTACTCGGGAATGCTCCTGGGCACAAAGACCTGTGCCCAAGCCAAACTGGGGAGGGATTTTCTTGTGTGGATCTACACGAACTGGATCTGGGATCCAATTCTTCTCTGTGCTACCTCTGCCACATGACCATATTACAAAGCCATGACTTCAGTCTTCCTTCCTCGTGCTTCAGTGCCAATATTCCTCCTTAGGGCTGGCATTTGCCTCATGGGGTACAACTGCTCTCAGCCTACAGGGAGCCTTATGGGGCTTTGGCCCCGTCTGAATGTGCTACCGCAAGAACATGTCTGATGGTAGGTCTTTACAAAGACGGTGCAGAGAGAGGTGATGCTGTCTCGGATCAGTCTGTGCAAGTGCCCAGTTCAAACTGCCATCTGTCCCCTCCACCCCTTTTCACTTGGAACAAGCGCTTTGTCAGCCAGCCGATAGACGGTGGGTCTAAAGCCTTATTCCTGCCTCTGAGGACAAGCATGCATTTATCATCTCTCCCAGCATTTGGGAAGCAAAACCACATCTACAACCATGAGCACTGTTCTTCCCAGTGACAAGATTGGCATCAGTTTCCACTGACCCTTTTCTGACAGCTTCTTGCTATCTCTCCAGACATCTGTTTATTTCTCTCTTGATTAACTCATCTATCTTTTCAATCTCTCTCTCTCTTTCTATTTGGTCCCCCAAACATTAAATCTGGTACCTTGGAATATTAAAATTAAATATGGATTTAAAACAACAACAAAAGAAACGCTCTTTAGGTCGCTAGGGAAGAGAAATTGCTTCCCCAGCCTCGCCGATCTCCAATTCTACGCACGGCAGCCTCTTTTGGTTTGGCGTAATAAGAAACAGACAGGGGGGACTCACGTTGTCCACTGGTGTGTTTCATTTGCAATTTTAATTGCTTATCAGACAAAGAGAGGCGATGACAGCACTGGCGAATTGAATGTTCATCCTCTCTCCCCACCCCATAAAGACTCCGTCCTCTTTCATCTCCTGAGATGTTGCAAGTTATGCGGTGGGATGTGCGCAGAGGGCAAAGTGAAGCCGTTCTCAAAGATGAGACTTTGTTCTTGGAACCTCTCTCACATCAAAGTTTCCTCCCCCTTCTCCCCATCTATCCATCCCCCCTGCCTGTATCTGAAGCCATGTTTTTCTAGCATGAAGCCTTCTAGCTATAGACCAGTGTACAAAGGATTTTGTGTGGGTTGTTTTTTTTACAAAAACAGAAAAGCAAGAATTTCCTTTTCCCCTCCCCACTTTTTTTTTTTCTTTTTGTAACATTATCCACAAAAGTTTACAAAATAGCCTTGAAATTAAGCTCTTGGGTTACAGCATCCAATTGGCTTTTCCCAGCAGAATTCGGCCAGATCCAGGAAGTTGTTGCTAGGCAATTTGGAGATGCATCATCATCATCATCATCATTTCTTTTTTTGTTTCGCTAGCCCCAGTCATCACCTTTCCCTCCCCCAGGTTCCTGAAGGTGACCGCAAGTGAGCAAAAACCTGGTGTAGAAAGGGGGTTGGCAGGTTGGATTTATGGGTATTAATGGCTGCTCAGAGGGCAAAAATGAAAAAGATCCTATCCCCAGGGAAAGGCCTTTTTTGTATTTCCAAGACAGGGACTGTCCGACTGGGCTCGTGGCAGCTGGGTTGCTGGAGAACATGGGCAGGGTCAACTGTATGGCTGTTCACAAGCAGAGCAAGGTGCTCCCCAGCTCAGGCTTTCTGCTCTGGGCATTGCCCTCCATGCCCTATCTCCGGACGAGCTTTGCTCGTGGACCTTTCCCTCTGCACCAGAGCGTTGTCTGTAAGGGAGACAATCTGTTTGGCCAAAGGTTGAGGGGTGACTTGGGTGGGGCACGTGGGCAGAGGCACATGGCAAGGCCTACCCTGGGGGCCATGCCTGCTCTGTCTGCCATGCTGCTGTGTTCGTCGGTCAGGTCTTTTTTTTTTTTTTTAATTTTTCCCCCGCTTTTTGGTAAAAAAAAAATAAAAAAAAATCCAGTTTCTCCTGCCTTCCCTCCGCCCCTCACACTGTCCCCACCATGCTTCAGCAGGGTGACCTTCAAGAGTCCAGGGGCGTTGCTTGCACTTCCACAGCGAGAAGCTTGTCCCCATGCTGCCCTTGATCCCAGGGTTGGATGAAAGGAGGATAGACCACGCGCACCGAGGAAGAACCCGGCTTCCATGGTATGCAGTGGGGGAGCAGCTTCTCCGGGCTCCCAGGCTGTGGCCTGAAGGAACCGAAGCCATAGTGGCCTATGAGGCTGATGGAGAGCAGCAAGATGCAAAGGGCCAGCACCGTCAAGATGCTCTGCCTACTCTCCAGGTACCTATAGCGATAGCTGGCCTCTTTAGTCCTGGCATTCACACAGGCCACCTTGGTCTGCAAGTCTACAAATACCACGTGAAGGCAGGCCCAGTATTCAGTGTCCTGGTGGAGCCGGGTGATGTTGTATGTGTGGGTGCCCGCAGGGATCCGAGCTACGTTGGTGAGGTCCAAGCTGGAGCTGAAAGCAAAGCTGGACCAGGTGAGGTTAGAGGAGACGGTGTTGAGGTGCGGCTTCCACGTCACCAGGATGTGATAGGCCTGGACTTCCTTCACCAGGAGCTCCAGGCTGTCCTCGCTGACAGGGAAGGAGCTGTTGACTGTCAGCCTGATGGTCTTCGTGTCGGCACCGATGAGGTTGTGGGCCACGCACGTGTACAACCCAGCCTCCCGTGCAGTGATCTGGTGAATCTCCAGAGTCCCTTCAGGGTGCACCTTGAACCTCCCATCTTCAGAGTACGGGATCAACTTGACCCCCGACGGTGTGACCCAGTAGATCTCCGGCTCGGGTTCTGCCAGGGCCCTGCAGTGCAGTGAGATGTTCTCGCTGTCTGCCACCTCCACGCGGGAGGGGAGGCTCTTGGCGGAGATGAGGGGTAGGCACCGGTCGGTCATTTCCCGGAAGGGCACGTCCCGGATGTGCCTCCTCTGCAGGTCCGGGGGCTCGGCGCACAGCGTGGACTGCGGCTCGATGAAGCGGATGTGGTTCTCGGTGCTGTTGACCCAGCGGATGACGCAGTCGCAGCGGATGGGGTTGCTGTGGATGCTGATCTCCTGCAGGTTGGGTAGGGACTCTACTGTCTGCTTATGCAAGGCACTTAGGGCGTTGTTGTTGAGCATGAGGGTTTCCATTTGGGGGAGGTGGTGGAAAGCACTGGGGTGGATGAAAGACAGCTTGGGGTTGTTGGTCACATCCAGCTTGGTCAGCTCCGGGAGGTTGATCAAGGCAAACTTGTCTATGGAAACCAGCTCCTCCATGTTGTTCAGTCCCAGCTCCTTGAGGTGCAGCATGTTGGTGAAGTCACTCTGCTTAATCCTCTGTAGCGGGTTTTTATTCAGGTCCAGGAATTTAAGGCCGGGGACTTGCTGCAGTGCCCGTTTGGGGACGTTCATCAGCTTGTTGTCATAGAAGGACAAGCTCTCCAAGCTCCTCAGGCCCTCCAGGGCATAATCTGAGATCTCCCTCAGGTTCATCCCAGCCAGAACCAAGCTCCTCAGGTTCGACAGTGGCCTGAAGTTCATATCCAAGATGGCATCCACCTTGTTGCCCCCGATCATGAGGATCTCTAGGCTGGGGAGCATCTGGAACCAGCGGCTGTCGACTGTCCTCAGCAGATTCGAGTTCAGGTGGAGTCGAAGGAGGTTATTGAGCCCTGAGAAGGCCCTGGGGGAAATCCTGCGCAGCTGGTTGTGGTTCAGGTACAGCTCCTGGAGGTTGGCCAGGCCAGAGAAACTGTTATCGGGCAACTCGGCCAGCTGGTTCTCTTCCAGGTGGAGGCTCAGCAGCTGGGGCATGCTCTTCAGGCCGAAGTCCCAGACGCTGGAGAAGCTGTTCTGCGACAGGTCCAGCTCGGTGAGATTTTTCAGATAGTCCAGCTCACTCTGGTCGATCCTAGCGATGTTGTTGCTTTGCAAGAGCAGGGTCTGGGTCCCCTCTGGCAAGCTCTCAGGCACCGTGGAGATGAACAAGTCATTGCAGTCCACAGTGGTCGCCTCCCTGTAGGCGGATCGGGGGGTGTACCATGGCCTGATCTGGCAGATGCACTGCAGTGGGCATTTGACCTTCCAGGGCACGATGGGGATGGCTGCAACAGTTGCCACACAGAGGAAAAGCAAGTTCATTTGAAAGTGTCTCATTTTTAATGGGCAAGACCGAGCTCCTCCCAAGATGAAAACATTCATTGGGCACATCCAGAACTGGGCATGGGGAGACGGCGTGGCGGAAGCAGAGCAAGCAGAAAAAACCCACGCCCCACTAGGCCCTTCTACCCTTCACAGTGTGCTCCCAGGGTGCTAGTGTCCCCGTGGAAGGCGGCCCAGCTTGGCCTTCCCAGTGGAAGAGGTCATAATACGCTGGGCAGCGCGTGGGCCTCTAGTCAAAGCTTCTCCTCTTTCTCCTCCCGAAGCCAATCATTTTGGCACGTGGCTGCATTTTTGGGGTTCCTCCTCAAGGTCATTCCTGAAAGAGACCAAACAAGGGTGTGTGAGAGGAGAATCGTGCAAAGGGCAAACACGCGAGATGGAGGGAAAGGCTGACGGAGAGCACAAGGGGAAGGCTGGTGTCGTGCTTGAAGCACCGAGCAGGGGAGATCAGGGCTGAGCTCTTGGCTCTGCTGCAGGCTATATGTGGGACTTCGGGAATATTGTGTCATTTCTGCACCTCCTCTTTTCTATACAAGGGGTCTGATTCATACTTCTCCTCTCCCATCCTTTGTCTATCTTGTCTGTCCAGGCTGTTCCTTGGGGCTGGGCCTATCTCTTGCTATGTGAATGTGTGATGTCCTGATCTCAACAGCATCTTCTAGACACTGCTGTCATACAAATGCCGATCATCCCTTTCTTTACTGAGCTCCATTAAAAAACAGAGAAGAGTCTGAGTGAAGACTTTGGAAATCAGCATCCTCCAGATTTTAGTGTCTCAGGGCCTGTTCCAAGCATTGGGACGGGTCCCTTAGCCAGCCCAGGCCTCTGGATCTCCATGTTCCCTGGACTTCGGGCATGTTCAGGCCTAGATACCAGGCATCTTGTCTTGGACCCGTCTCAGCTAAATTAAATGGCTAATGTTAGAGCTAGAGAGGAAAGCAGCTTAGATTCAGTCTGGTTAGTCAGGGCAGAATGCAAGTGTGGTGTAATAGGGTATTTGGAGGAAAAAAACAATACAACAAGGCTGTTGGAAGGGGATTTTGGCTTGGAGGCATAAGCCAACTAATTGGGTCAAGGAGAAATGTGTCCCCAAGGGAAATTATCCCATAACTGTTCCCTGCAAAACTTCATGCACCTTCCTTTGAAAGAGCTGCTGCTGGACCATGGGCAAGGGCATGTTGCTAGGCCAGCTGGGTCCCCGGCCACATCCAGGCAGGCCAGTAGCTCCAGCAGGTCTTTATAAAGGGCTGAAAGAATCAACGTCTGTGGACTGGGCCGGGAACCAAGTGATAGTGATGCGTGAGCACTGGGGCACAATGAGGTGTGGGGGCTTTATGAGGATTGAATCCTACATCCAAGCAAACATCTGCTGGTGTGACCCCAAAACAGGAAGAAAGCTTTCAAAGAGAGATAAAAAACCCTGCCATCCATTCCCTCTATCCAGAGGGACAAAATAAAGGTGGGGGGGGAGCTAGATGTAAACTCAGGAAGTGCCTCGTTTGCTGAAGAGGAAGATCGTGGCAAATGCATCACTTGCACACTTACAGAGAGCAGCCTGCAGGCAACCCTTCAGATGCTCCACGGTCAAGTGTGACTAATGCCCAGGGGGGCACTCTAATCAGAGAGGCCTCCTGTGGGGGTGAGACGTATCTTGACTGCAAAGCCTTGTTGCCCCTTGATTACCCGCCCCCACGGCATCACCATCGCTGTGATTATTGTGGGGTTCTGCAAGGCTCCCCGTGGAAAGGAGATGCAGGGAATGAGTCAGACTGTGATTGCCCCTTGCCATTGGAAAGGCGGTAATTGCTAGTGGTAACCGTGCAGCGGGGGCTCTGACGCACCAGCTGTTTTCTGTTCGAAATACAGGGGGAGAATGCAGATCTTTCTGGGGGAAAAGATCAGACAGATTCAGAGCTGGGGGAAACCACTGTTTGCTCAGTGATCTCAGGCCAGTCTTCTTAACTTAACACAAGCCATGCCAGACTGGGTAAGACCATGGGTTAATCATCCCTGGAGCCCATGTCTCTTTGGGGCTCAGAATGGATGCTAAGGGGAAGAGTATTCAAGCAGGGCCTATGCAGACTGATCTGCCCCCTCTCCCCCTGCAGCTTCTGGCATTCAGAGGCCTGGAAAGTCCTAACATGGAGGCTACACGCCTAATGATCAAGTTTAATTCCCACTGATGGACTTGTCCTCCACGGATTTGTCTAACTGGTTAAATTACCATCCTCTACAACAGCCTCTGCCAGGTAGCTAATGTTGAGATATTGGATATATTGAAAAATCCCCTATATGTCTTAAACCTCCAGATTGCTTTCATTTCCCCCATCTGACTCAGAGAAAGGAGGCTTAACTGGAGCGTTGCAGACCCAGGAGACTTGTGAGGACCACAGACATTACAGGCATATAAATCATATGCCAAGAACTTTATGCCAACCAAGAAAACTGCCTTCCATGAGCACGCCTTGCTTCTTCAGCTCCCCTTCCAAGGTGTCCCGGTACAGGCTCACCCTGTTGAGTCCAAAGGCATGGTTTTAACCAAGGCCCTTGAAGTCCAAAAGCATGCATCTCAATCACTTGGGCTCCTGTTTCTCATAATGGAGCCCAGGCTCTACTTCTCATACCTTTCCCTCTTGGTAATTTATGCTGCTTAGTCTTTGCCACTAATTTTTGTATGGGTGGCTGCTATGGGAGGAGAGGATGCTAGAAAGGGATGTGGGGTTACAGTAGGACTCAGTGTTTCTGTGTTGGTGTGTTCCCTTACGGCCAAACCCAGGAGGGAAAGGCGTCAGGTGGCAGACACAGGGAGGAGTAGAGGAGGCTGTTTCAGCATGAGGCTCTCAAGCCTCTTTACCGGGGGCTCGGGTGTCTGTGGGAGCAGGTGACAATGAACTGGGCTTGATTTTCAACTCTTATTATCCCCCCTGTTGGATACCATGATGCTAAGCACCATATAGAAGTGGATGCAGAAACAAGTAGTATATTATAACCAAACTCACTGCAAGCAAATGAGATCTGTAGGAAACAAGAGTAGAGGGGGGCAGGATCTGGACTCTGTAACCTGCCCCTCTATTTGCCAAAAGAGCAGGGCAGCTCTGGGGCATGGGCTTCTCTACAAGTCACTTTTATGAGCACAAAAACACCGTTTCTGAAATTCATGTTATGGTACATAGGCTCTCTCTGCCCCCATATAGACTTCTGTGCCCCTCATGGGCTCAATCCATCATTGACTTTGCACCCATCACGCCCTCCTGTGCATTTATACCACTTAGCCAAGTAGTTCGCAGATTTATTAAAACAACTAAATGAAGGCTTATATAATCAATCCTTAGTTTTTCCCTTCTATTGCCTACCCCAAGGCTGAGTTAGGATTGCCTCAGCTTTAGTTAACTCCTCTTCATTGTATACACAGGCAAGGCTTTTTCTTTTTTTTTTGTAGAAGAAAGGGAACACTAGGCATTTCAGTCTGATGCTAATAATCCTCCAGGCTTTACTTTTGGCGCTCACGACAGACTCCCAGCTTTCTCATAAGGCAGCTGAGAATAGTAGTCTCCAGTACTAAATATTATGGCAATGCCACGAGGGGGCTCCGCAAGCACCAGCCACTTACTGCTACACCTCTCATCGTGTGGCAGGACATACCATTACATGCGATATACTGTACCTCTAAAAATCACTAAGCATTTTGGGAACTGGCTGGCTCAGGGAATTGCTAATAGACTGCAAAGTCAATCTCTAGGGAAATGACAGTGTCTGTGTGTGTATATACAGCATTTAACACAAAAGGGCCTTAATCAAGGATGGGGCTTTAGAGATGCTATGAGCCCCTCAATAAATAATGAAATTGCGGCTGTATGAAGCAAGCTCCTCTCTGTGGGCCCTTTGCTAATCACATCTCTTCTTTAGCTTCTCTATTAGCTGCAATTACTAGATCCATTACACCAATTGACCAGCTCCTATGCAGTGCCGGTGCTAATCATGAGTGACAGGCAGGGAATCAGTAATAATGAATGACGGGCAGAGAATGGGTAATGAGTGATGGACAGATGACATTCTGCAGATCTGATTGCTATAGGGTTTGGTGCCTGTGCAGTGAAGCTGTCAGTGTGAGCTTTCCTGAAGTAACCCAAGGGTCCCCTTCAACTACATGTCACCATATCCCTTTGCCAGCCACCTCCCCAAAGCACAGGTGCTGGTTTCAAGCACTGAGCAATTGCAGCAGCAAAAACTGGTGGACACTGCAAATAGATGAGCTCCACCTACAAAGCTTCAGGGTGAGGGCTTCCCCAGGGGATGGAACTGCCTGGAGGAGAGATGCAGTGGAGAAGACTCACTTTTCTGTCCAAGGCTGCAGGAGCTGGATGTTAGCTCCTTACGCCTAATAGGGAGTCACAGGAATAGTGCTTGGCCTGGGACTCTAGGAGACTCTGCTAAAGATAAAGCGTGCTTGCCTTTGGCATGGGTGTGTGACTGCATTATCAATGCCATCCCCCTCTCCTCACCTTCCCTACTGCATTGATGTAACTATAGCTCTGAGCCCTGCAATCTACTTCTCTATGAAAAGCCCACCTCCGGCCAAGGGGCCTGACTGCATGCGCTCTGTACTCTACATAAGTGCATGGTCATTCCTGCAGCACCCAGGGCACCAAATATTGTCAGCTGTGCTCCCTGCAAAGTGCTCTGGCATAAGCTCCTGTGCCTGCTCTGTGGGGTACCTGAGAACCGCTCTATTAATATGCGTGAAAAGCTCACCCCCAAGCCAGCCAGCTTCCTTCCCTCCAACCCCCCATAGCCTGCTGGGAGCAGCCTCTTTATAAAACCTCCTGGCTCCCAGGTGTGGCTCATTGAGGAGCTGGATCCCAAGAGCTCCCCTGTAGGAAAGAAGGCAGGTAATACTGAACCCCAGCTATGCTGGACAAGATTTGGGTATTGCCTCTTGCTCCAGTGCTCGTTCCCTATCCAGAATAATGGCTTTGGGGTGGGCTGTTATATAAAATTGAAGTAGTTGTTTTCTTGCTAACATGCTGCTGTAGAAAATCTAATAGCACCCAGTCCCATCCCTCTTGGCTTGGCTAGCTCCAGCAGGGAGGAGGCACAGGTAGCTTGAGGCCACTTTTTTGACATACGTATTCTGGGGCTGGCCTGCCCAGATCAGGGGGGCTCACGGCTGCTCTAGCTCGTGCTAAGCTGCATCTGGCTGGCTGGAAGCTGGAGATACCTCAACCAGGCCCTTTCCCCCTCTGGCACCTTGAAAGCAGAGATGCATTGAAAAGGACCTTGCTGGCAGGGAGTGCATTTTGCTCCATGTCTGAGCAAACTGCGTTCAGTGTGTCATACGCTGATTTACCAAGGAGCTGATGGGTACTGCAGCCGGCAAGGGAACTCAGCTTATCTCCACGGTTTAACCTGACCTGATTCAGCGAGGCCAGTCAAAGGCCGGCTGGACTCTCTCGCGGTGGATCAAAGCTTGTTCGTATCAACTGGCGTTTATTTAAGGACCTGCTTATATTAGCTGAGAGAAGCTGCTCAGCTGCAAATAAGTGTCCAGGTGGGATTCTGCACCAGTTTCCATTACTGGTTTGAAATGCTCCTTCAGGGTTATCGGTAGCGCTTTCCCATGTCAAGTCCTTCCTAGTCTATCAGCCATAGAGGGTAATGCTTTGTCTCGGGTTCAGTTCCAGGAGACAGCTGGATGGTACCTAGTGTGCTGTGCTCCCAGTCACAGCAATCAAGCCATCTCCTTTTCTCTCAAATGCTGTGATTCAAATAAAACAGGAGCCAGACCTGATCCCAGCCCTGGTCTTTGATTTCCAGCTCCCCTCTGACATATGCTGTAAAATAGGAATCAACTCCCCCTCTGAAGCTCTCCCCCACTTCAAAAAAGACCCTTGCACGCCATAAAATGAAAAACCAGCAAACAGGAATGGGAAGGAAGGGTTCTCTGTGTTTTACGGCTCCCCTGCTCTCCCTATAAAAGTCTTCCAATGCAAGGTTTATTCAGCATCGAGTCACACCAGCCCCTCCATCTGAATCGATCCTGTGCACTTTCCCACTGCGAGGGCACTGGCTTTTAAACCGTCTCCCAAAGAAACAGGACTCCGGAAGGGGCAGGCACTATTGATTTTTGCACCTATGGACCTGCATCTTTCTTTTCAAGTGTGTGGGCGCATCTGCTGTGGTGAATCTCCGGGGCCACTGCAGTACTACACAATTCTTTCCTCTCAAAAAAATAGCAGGGATGAGCATTTTCTATTTCCCAAGATTGTGAACAACAGCCCAGGAAAAGAACAGCCATTCAAACCCAGACTTGGGACAGAGGCAGAAGCCCTCGTTTTCTGTTGAGAACATTTTGGGCTCTGCATTGTCATTAGATTATTTTATTTTTCCCGTGGTTTTTCATACCCCCGGGATTGGCCTGTGGAACTCGCTGCCACAGGAGACTGTTGAGTTCAAGAGCTTAGCAAGGGATGGACCCCCACACCGTAACAGTAAATGCTGACAAATGCCCGGGGGTATCAAATATTGGGACTTGTGCATATTCAAGTTGTTGCTTCAGGCTTGAAATCAACCTCTAAGTCTTAGAAACCTCCATGAGACTTAGGGTGATGGGACAGTTTACCCTGCATCCATCTCAACGGTGTGGTTTCACCTTCCTCTAAAGTCCCTGGCCACAGTCGGAACAAGGATGCGGCACTGGATGGAGCCAAGGTCTGATCAGATCAGGTGTTTCTGATGCAACTGTGTATTAATATTACTGCAGTGCCTCCATCTGAGGCTTGGGCCCATTGTGCTGGAGGCTCTTGGCTCAAAGTGCTGGCATGGATGAGGCCTCTGGAACCTCTCTACCAAAGAGAGTTGGGCTAAAAGTTGATTTTCAAGGGTCCCAAGGGGTACAGCTTGAATGCTTCCACATAATGATGAGTCACTGCTCATCATGAAGTATGTAGGTCTGGATCTGTGTAACGGCATGGGGACCAGCAAGGACCAGGTCCTGCAAGGTGCTCGCAAGCTCCTTCCAAGACGTGGTCATCCATGAACACAGAGCAAGCCTCGGAGGGATGCAAGCGCCCAGTGTGGTCAACCAGGTTTGGCCGTGTGGCCTGGATGGTCCTAATGTTTAGACCAGCACGCTGTATCCTTCGCTGAGCCAGGCAAAGGCTGCAGTGTTGTAATGCAGCCCTGGGGATCGTGAATACCGATGTAGTTCCCCCATCTTCACAGCCACTACCCTCTACCCCCACTTTGGTGTAACATGGTCCTACCAGGGCCACGCCGCTCTTTCACGCTCCCTGCACATCCATGCTGGCACACAAGCCCTTACACATCTCAATCTCACATCTGCACGTGTGCACGCAACGCCAGTGCTGCACCAAAGTGCCGCGAATGCTGTTGGGTGTGTGAGCACTGAGCCGATGAAGGCCATCAGCATTCAAACCGCACAGCACCCGTACGCTCTGTAATTGCTGCCAAGGGGCCTCCTAATTGGCTGCAATGCCATGAAGAGGTGCAGGATCAGGCAGGGAGGTGCTGAGGTCTCCCCTCTTCTGTTTGCTTCCCTTTTCCTACCCCTGCTGACTCCTGGGTGCACTGCTATCTCCTCCTGCACCCCTGCTCCTTCTTTCTTTCCCAACCATACCTGGGGACTGCCCCCACTCTATGCCTTTGCATTTCTTCTCTTCAGAGCTCCATTCGCTGCTTACTTCTCTATGACTGAGACGCTCAGGCTCACACGCTGTGTCTCCCCGGTCGAACTGTTGCTTGCTACCCCTCCTGTTGAGCGCTGTATTCGACCAGCAGCAGGGAGTTTGCATACGACCATTTCCAGAAGCTGGAGGGAGCAGGACTGGGTGTGCACATGCCCTTCGCTGTGGGTGCTTAGAGAGGAGGTAAACCAATGTCCTCTCCACCTTGTCGTCCTTCACCTTTTGCCAGCATGCTCCCCTCATCCCATCAAGACTGCCCTGCTAACCATTCTCTATGGGAGAGTCCCTTTGGTCTCCGCCAGCCACCAGCTGTCCCTTTACTTAACCATCCAGTGATTCAGGGCATCGTACTATTTAATGCACTGCACTACAGATCATTTGCTAATGTCAGTTAATTACCTAATGTCAATTAATGGAGGCTGGGGAGGCCAGTGAAAGGAGGGATTGCAAGACATTTACAGCAGGAAAAGGGAAACTGCTTAATGTACAGGGTGGTGATGGTCTGGGACTGCTGAAGTCAAGGCCAGAGCTGCCGTTGACTGCAGTGGGTCCAGGGTTTGTAGATGTAGGGGCTGCAGTTCTGGGGAAGGTCTGCCCCTGCTCTCAGGATGCTCTGGGTTTATCTTCCCTAGGGAAAAAATGTTGACTAACTGGTGCTAAGGTCCTGGTAAAGACAGGCAAATTATAGCTCCAACGGGTATTAGCTAAGGTCAAGGTAAACCCTGTGCCCGCCATGAGTCTACCTTCACCAGCTACCACATGCAAACATCAGCCTTTATTCCCCGCAGCGTAGACATGGCTCAGAGGAAAGGCTGAAGGAGCGATGCTGTCACTATGCCTGGAGGTCTGCGGAGCTGGTCCCATGCATGGCTCCACAGCTGGGGGTGTTGGGTGGCTGTAGAGCAGAGCAGGTTCCTATGTTGGTTTGTTCATGTTGCCAGATGAGCCTTCAGATGATAGGCAGAGCACCAGAACAGAGCTTGCAGAGGCTGGAGTGGAGGGGTTTTGGCAAAGGGTTCACAACCACCCTGCTTGTGAAGATTAGTCCGTGCTCCACAACCCTGAATCATAGCCTCATCCCTACTGCAATCCTGGGCACAAGACTCTCACAGCATAGCTCCATCCCACCCTGCAGCTCCTCACTGCTCCATGCCTGGTCCTCCTTTCCCTCCCTCAGGCCTGCGAAGGCACTTCAACCCCAAGGCTGTCCTCGCTCCATGCAGCCAGCTCTGCTCACAGGTCTGGATCCTGCCTGCTCACCCCTTCTTGTCATCACCTCCTGAACTGGCAGAGGTGCTGCTGCACAGGGCTGAGCGGGAACACACAATAGCAAAATAACTGACATCAAAAACTAATTAAAAACAACTCCTCATCCATAATGTCTTCTGAAATCTGCAACACCATCTCATGTGCCACAGCAGGTGAGAGCAACTCTTTGCACTAGCAGCCTCGCTAAAGCCATTAGCAGCACGTTCCCTGTTTATTTAGTGAAATGATTGAGTTTAACACTTTACCAGGAAATCTGTGGATAATGATAATGGCTTTTATTTACATAGCACTTCTTACTCACTCTTACTCTCTCTCTCCCTCTGACACACACACACCCCCCCTATCTTTTGTGACCATGTTTCCTAAGATCACAGCTATCCTGCTTTAAATTCACACCCTTCCTCTTTTGTGGAATGATTTTCATGTGCAGACAAGCTCTTATTCTGTGCATGTGCATGTATGAATGCACACACCTACATATACATGGATGTATGTATACATGAACACAAATACAGACACCCATATAAATATGCATATCCTTCATCACATGGACCAACACCAGTCTTAGACAGATCTAAGGAAGGTAGATCAATCAAGGACTGTTAGCTAGAACAGCCAGGGTTGTAACCTACTGCTGGTGACTGGATGGATGGCTCTTACACAGGCCCCTGTTCTTTATACCCCTTCTCCAAAGCATCTGCTACTTGCCACTGCTACAAACAGGAGCCTAGGCTAGGTGGTCCTTTGGTTGGAAGCAGTACGGCTGTTCTTCCATCCTTGACTACTGACTTTCAACATGAACCTCTCCCACTTGAGCTAAAGTGGTGACTTCGCAATGCAGGCATTGGGGGAGGCTTGTATTCAGTCATGCTAGGGCAGGATACAAAACAGGCCATGTGAGGATATTCCATACCTGCTTCTTTCCCCAGTCCCTCACTCCCTCCTGCTCCTCTGCACTGCCTACCTATTAGCATGCACAGAGGACAGGGAGCCTTGTGTCTGAGGCTCTAGGCAGCTCCTTCCCCCTCTGTTCTCTCACGTTGTCGTTGTCTTCTTTGAGGTCCCAACAGGTGAGAGCTTGTTAACACTCCAAACCACACTGCTCTCCCTTGCAGAGAGCTACAGAGAAGGTGGCCCTAGGTAAAGCTCCATCAAATGCGCTCCCCGTAGATTATAAAGCATTAGGCTACAGGACATGTCCTCTCCTCTCTCTCTCTCTCTCTCCCCCCTGTCCTAAATTGATCGGATAAGCACTTGTTCAGCAGCTCTGGTAGGAAATGCTTACAAGCCACTTAGGCTTTTATCATCTGAAAAGCTGCCAGGTTTTACCACCACCATGTTGTGACAACGCGGTGCGAAGGGAGCTTCTGTGCACAGGACCCAGGCACTGGCAGCACAGGCTCCTGCAGCAATCCCGGGAGGCCTGCAGTCAAAGAGGCTGGCTGGCTGGGGCGAGGGGGAGTGTGGGCCGGTCTGTGAGGGCTGGTTGGCATCCCTCGTGCCTAGCCCCAGCAGTTCAGCACAGCCTTTTCAACCCTTGCTGCTGCATAGCTGTAAGTCAGTAGGTAGATTTTTAGCCCCTGGAACTAGGAAGACTCGGGACTCGCTGCAAATGCTGCTGATACAGTCACTGAGCTGGAGGGACCGTCCGTGCTGCAGGCATGCCCCCTCACACCCGCACGGTCACACCTGTAGTGCCCGGTCAGCCCAGCTGTAGCAGTCCATTGCAGCTCTTCCATCGCCCTCGCACCACCATTGCATTAGACCATTGCAGCTACACCTGCACCATCGCGGCAGCAGGGCTACACCTACTCCATCCCACCCACTTCATGGAGCAAGCCACACACCCTCACCACCCTCTCTGTACCATCCCTGTTTCCTCGGCACTCGCTCTCTCACGCCCGCGTCGTTACACCTACACCATTGCATTCACAAGCACTGCCTCCTACCCACATCTTCACTGTCAAGTAGACTCCTTCGCTCTCACACCCACAGGATTTTAGCAGCGTGCTGCTGGCAACACCCAGCCATGCAAAACAGCTCCACAACAGGCAGGTTTTAACATTGTGAACCTGTTTCCAGAGTCCACGGACATCTGGATCTTGGGTTGGTTCTTCTTTCGTTACCAATTTTCCTTCTGTGCTAACCCTGCCTGAATAACATGACAGCTCCTTTAGCCTCCCTGCTCTATATCAGCTCCTCTCCAGAATGAGATGTCACCTTTCACTCTTGGGCTTCCTCCGGCTGTCAACAAAGGGACTGGGTTTGCAAGGCAGGGCAGTGGGGGGGCACGTGGCTGCCACAGTGATGGAAGTGAAAGCTGGCGTTGTTTTTAAACAGAGGTTGTCTTTGGCATCCAGGCAGAAGCTCAAGTCACTCTGGACCAACCACAAGAACTACACTACCAATATGTGCAACTTGTATTGCTTCTGAATAAACCCACGGAGATCCAGTTTCCGCAGACAGGGCATGACCTTGGTGGGGTTCGTACCGAGTCGCAGGAGAAGGAAAAGGAGAACCACAGTTCAGCGGACGTGGCAGTGCGCTAGGTCACTAGGGCAGGCCCCCTGAACGTGCTGCATGGCAAGGCATGGAAAGGAGGAGAGCAGTCCTGTTCACTCCTGTGTAGTCTGTACACATTGTGCTTGTACTTATCTCCCCATGTGCCAGCGCTGCCAAAGCACCCACATACTGTCTGCAGCTTTTGCACGCTGGGATCTTGTGGGATGAGCACTGATTTAAGCCAAGACGGGTGTGACCAGGCCCCACAGGGATGGGCACCTCCAGGAGGGCACAATCATGACAGTCCAAGTTCAAGGTCTGTCCCAGGTCTGGACAGCCCACCGGAGCCATGTGCTGGAGGTGCTTTGTGTCTGTAGTGAACAGCACATTGGGGAGCGATGCAGCCAGCATCATGTCCAGGCGTGCTGGGCTCCCCAAACCTGGGAGCCTGCCTGCAGCTGGGTCAAGAGGAGAGGCCTTGGGTACAAGGCTAGAGGAGGGCAGTGCAGGAGGTTGCTATTCCTTTCTCTGCTGTGAGACAGAGCTCAGCTCCTGAGGTCGCAGCTTCACCCTGTCTCTCATCTCGCATTCATATCAGTGCAGCTTGGTCTGTAGCAAAGCAGGGGCAGATGCTGCTCTCTCCCCCCACAATGCAGCAGTCTGAGGACCTGAGTCTCCCTCAGGGCAGGCTCTGTCCACCCCGGGCTCCTGCCATGAGCTGCCTCTTGCTCTTAAGGCCATTTGGGAGGCTCTGGGTGGGCTGAAGACAGGTCTGTCTGAATAAGAGACTGCCGGCTGGGTCTCCCAGAGCTGCCCCCACTGCGGGCACGGCCCTGGGGATGCAGCGCGGTGCCATGGTGCAGTGTAGGTGGTACCCACTGTGCTCTCACCCCTCCCTGTATGGCAGCAGAGCCTGGGACAGGGAGCCTGGCTACAGAGCAGGGTTCTCATTGCCCAGTCCCTCAGGCTGTTTTGCAAGGCCTACTGCAATCTCCTGGCCTACACGGAGGAGTCTGTGCCCACGAAGGGTCAAACTGGGGTATGTGTGCTTTTGGCATTAGCTTTCCACCCCTTCTAGGCCCCCATGGCTGTACAACACGTCAGCAGCCCTCTGCTGCACTGGCCTGACAAGGCGTGGGATCTATGAGGCTGGAAGAGCGATGCCTTAGGTGGAAAGAAAGGGCAAGGTTACCGGCAAGGCTCAAGGCCACAGGGAACAAGGTGCCAGGAAGGAAACAGGCAGAAACCTGCTGACGCCCCGCTACCCCTCCCTGGCTTTGTCCTCCCCCTCATCCCCCTGCCCAAAGAGGCTTGGCTTATGCTGCAGAAACCCAGCAGGGCAACAGTCATACTCCAGCTGTGAGCAGTGATGGATCACCCCCAGCCCGTGTTGTGCTGACTGCGACAGCCTTTGTGTTGGGCTGAGGTGTCGCAAACATATGGCCGGAGTAATCGAGTTTAACTTTGATAAACTCCAATCTCTTGGTGGGGAGATAAACCGCAGCAATGAGGAAAGGAGAGAGGGCGGGGGGAGGGAAAGGGGAGCGAGCGATCAGGAGCACGCACCCGGCAAGTTGCACACAGAGCACTTGCTCTCCGGGTGACAAATACTCCTTAAACGGCTCCTGCTGGGCTGTACGAAGCCTGATATTTTACCCCGAGCCTATTAAATTGCCAGGTGCTTTTTTTTCTAGCCCTTTCTATTCCATCACCGCTGCCTGCAACCGAGCCGGCAGCTGCGAAGGGGCTCTGCCCCCGTGGTGCTTGGAGCAGGGAGGGTAGAGAGTGTGCAGGGATCGCGGGAGAGGCCAGCAAGGATCCCAGGTTGGTTTGGGAGGATGTGGGAGGCAGGAGAGAGAAGAGTGATAGAAGGTGTGACAAGAAGGGACATGCCCGTAGCTGGTGCTGCATCCACTGGGCAGTGGAGATGGCAGGCTGATGACGGGCAGTTGATCCTGGGGCTGTTTCTATGGTCAGCCCAGCCCCAGCACCCGGCTTAGCAGCTTTCAACACAATTGTGTCCCCCTGTTAAAAACAGATCTGCACAGGAAGCAGCCCCTGGGGCAAGGGAGCAGTCCTGTCCTGAGTTTCCAGGACACCCAATGCAGACGGGCTATGGCAGGTGAAGGCAACACTAAGCCATCACCCCACCCTCCAGATTCAGGGGGACTAGATGAGCTGCAATAGCCTGGGTGTAAGATGGATCAGCCCTCAGTCACTTTAACTTACAGCAGCCATTGGGCCCAGAGTCCCTGAAGAGCCATGTGTGATGGTCCTGATTCAATCTACTCCACCTGACCACGGCCCTCTGTGTTGAGGTGGTAAACACCCACAGCCCCCATAGACTCATAGAAAACGAGGGTTGAAGGGACCTCAGGAGGTCCCATCTAGTCCAACCCCCTGCTCAAAGCAGGACCAGCCCCAACTACACCATCCCAGCCAAAGCTTTGTCTAGCCAGGTCTTAAAAACCTCCAAGGATGAAGACTTCACAACCTCTCTAGGTAACCCATTCCAGTGCTTTACTACCCTCCTAGTGGGAAAGTTTTTCCTAATATCTCACCTCAACTTCCCTTGCTGCAGCTTGAGCCCATTGCTCCTTGTTCTGTCATCTGCCCCCACTGAGATCAGTCCAGATCCATCCTCTTTGCAGCCGCCTGCAGGGAGTTGAAGGATGCTATCAAATTCCCGCTCAGTCTTTTCTTCTCCAGACTAAATAAGACCACTTCCCTCGGCCTCTCCCCATACATCATGTGCCCCAGGCCCCAAACCATTTCTGTTGCCCTCAGTGAAACCTCTCTTGACTGGCACGTTAGGCAAAAGCACAGCAGTGCAAGAGCTCCAGAGCGGCAGCAAGTGCCTCCAGAACAAGATGGGATTAGAGGAACTCTTGGTTTAACAGACGCTGCCATGATGGTCTCTGCCTAGAGCACCAGACGAGCAAGGTTTCCATTCTAGCGGCACTGCCCTTGGTTCAAATGAAGACCCCTCTCTTGTTTACACACTCTGCTCCATAAAAAGCAGCCTGGGAGAGTGACAGGATTAATTCCTTAGCTGAAATAAAACTGCGGCGGGTGGTAAGGAGCCTGTTGGTCGTCATTTATTAGTTACGCAACCTGTAATGAAGTCTGCCTCATTATTTCTTAATTAGGAACCAAAGATGCCTGTAGGTAGCATGCAAAGTCATTTAGTGTTTTATTGCACTGCACCAAAAAGTGGCTGCGGGGGGGACGGGGGAGCTTCTCCGGTGTGGGGAGTGCCGGGCAAGATGCTGGCGCTGGGATGGCGCTGTGAAGAGAGGTCTCTTCTGGGATGCGAGGTGGGCAGTCCTTTTCCCACTTGAGGATCTCCAAGCCCTCTATGGAGCTGGGGGGAGTGGTATTAATCCCTCGCTGGAGATGGGATTATGCATCCTGCTGCCTGCATGACTGTGCAATCCAGCTCAGGCTGTTAGCTGGGCTGGGAGCCAGGAGAAGCCACAGGGCCTGTCCGAGACCCAGTCAGGAATCCTCCCTATGCCTATGGCAGCCCTGTCTCCTAGAGTAACTGAGGTGCAGTTATGGCAGTGTTGCAGCCTTGACTTCTAGGGGGTCAGCCGCTGGGATTTCCACTCAAGGCCATGCATGGACCACGTACCCAGAAGGTGACAGGGGCCCTGGCCAACTTGTACAGTGTTTGCAGTGCTATGGCTCCAGACCCAGCTGAGCTGCCAGTCCGGTGGGTGAACCAAAGGCTTCACTTCACCTCCCGGCTCCCCACTGCAAGGCTGCTCTTGGCCGACAGGAGATAGGACCCAGCTGGCAGCAGGTCTGAGGCAGTCTGGCATTCCCATCTGCTCCTACTGAAGATCCCAAGGATTTTTTCCCCTACAAGAGCTTGTTAATCTCGCCATTCTGGCTGGATTCGTACTGATTGGTGGCTCCACACAGAATAAACCCACCTCCCTTCTGCCGTCCTCGCTGGGTGCAGTCTTCAGCCTGTTCTGTCCTTTCCTCCCCAGAAATGGCTGCAACTGCAAGCCCAGATGATGCTTTTGAAGCAGCCAGGTGCTTTGAGTTGAAAGAAACCTAGGAGATGGCTTGAGGCAGCTCTCAGGAAATTCAATGGAGATGCACCAAGCTTAGGCCTAAGTGGAGAAGGCGCTGCCTCCTTAGCTCTGGGAAGAGCAGGGCTCCCTGCAGGCTGCCGGTACGCCACTCTTCCCTGTTTCCAGGGGGTTGTAGGCTCTGATTCTGGGTTTTAAGAGATGTTTTTATTATCGTCATCTGTGGTTCAAAAGCCTCACCCCGCAGCGCTGCGTGCTGGAGGCTGGGACAGAGACGAGCGCTTCCTATGTGACTGGGGTTTCAATGGAGGAAGCGTGTGACACCCGCTCGAGCTGCACAGCCCTGCCACAGCCACGAGTCACCAGCCAAGGAGCCAGCCAGGACTTGGCAACTCATTATTCAAGCCCTTGCTGCCTTCCGCCAGTGGCAGCTGAGATGCAGCCTATGCCGGGGGGAGGACAGCGCTGTGGAGATGCTTGAGCATCAGGGTTTGTGCAGGTAGAAGCCCCTCTTTTGTAGCCCATACCTGGCCTACATGTAGCCCATACCTGGCTGGGAAAGGGAGGGCTATAGAAGAGAGACCCCCCCAGGGATAGGTGGGGAGTGCTCAAGGGTGGGTGCCCCTGACCATGCTGGGGAGACGGCCGCCTGCTAACCCTCTCAGCAGAGCTCAGGGCACAAAACAATCCTTTAGAGCTGCAGGAGACAAGATTTTGACAGCTTGACAAATAGAGAGGTTAAGCCATGGCAGTTGCGGAGGCTGGTGGGGTCATTTGTACTTCCCAAAGAGCCCAACTTTCATCTCCGCTGTAAGGCAGACTGATCCAGCTGGTGTCCTGACAGCCAGGCACAGCTGGAGGAGGGAAGACTTTCCGTAAAGCTAAATAATGGGACATGGTCAGCACCCTGACCTATTTTTAAAAGTCAATAGAATCAGTGCTCAAAGGGAAAAGTGGTCATGTCCCCATTTCTCCCACTGTATAATCAGTGCTGGATCAGATGCATGTGGTTCTTCTGGAAGGGAGAAGCAGCTAGCAGGCTCATGCATAAATAAGCATACCCCAGACAATGGCATGGATGCTTCAGCTCAGACTTGCAAACCTCTCCTTTGCTATTCCACTCTTACCTTCTCTCCCCACGACTGCACTAGCAAGGTGTCTCCATCCTGACCTGCAGCCCTGTCTGCTGTTTCAGGCTGTTCCCCAGCAGGGACTGCCAACCTATCAACTCCCCTGCCACCACCACCACCCAAAGCTGAGTGGAAATTGCTTGGGTTGAAATGTATTTTCTTTGGAAACCGAAGATGCCGACGGACCAAACCGCGCTGCCAATTTTGCGTGGAGCTTGTCAAAACAGATCAGCCAAAAAGGGAGAAAAAAATGGAAGCAAGGTGAAATGTTTTGCTGTTTAGGTCTGAAATATTCACTTTTTAAAAAGTGTGAAAAGCTTAAACACAGAATGTCTCGGGGTGGGTGGAATAAAATGTTTCATCTGACCTCAAACCATTGTTTTAAAACGCTTGAGTTCACCTGAAGAAAAGCAAACTGTTCGTTCCGGCCTGCCTGAATATAAACATTTTCCAGGTTGGTGACCTGAAAAAATCAGTCACTTGCACAGCTCAGTGACCAGGCCCACAACCCCCTGCTGCTCACGTCCTGCTCACAACCACCCCTGTTCTCCTAGGATGCTGAGATGGTTTATAAAGGTATCTGCAATGCTGAGCCAGCTCTTTGGTGCACTCATCCCCACTGGTGATGCTAGGCCTTCCCAAATCATATTTAGGTAGAACAACCCGGCGTACGAATATACAGCTTGTCTTCATTTGCAAAACACCATATGGTTAAAACAACGGGGCTCTGAGACTGGATGAACTGGTGCAGCAGGGAAGCTGGAGTCCTCCAGGCAGGGCGAGGGAACGTGCAGATTGTGGGGGTCACAGCCAAGCAAGTGTTGCGCGTGCAGAAGGCCGGCTAGGCTGGCCGCCCATACGCTGGGGACGACTGGCAGCGCTACGCAGCCATTGCAATCTGCTCCTGTCTTTGTGCAGCATGGAGGACTGCAGCTTCTGCATTGCAAGGAGATGGGGAGCCCTTCCGAGCCATGCCGGAGGAGGGAATGTGTGTCAGGCCATGCTTCCAGGAAACCTCCCTGCTCCCAGAGTCCTTCAGAGAGACAGAGGAGGAGGGGAGACTTGCCTAATTATATTGTTGGAGATGGCAGGGAGTAGCTATTTTAAAAGGAAAAAGGAAATAATCAGGCTAATCCCTGGGCCCACACTGCGGACCTGATCTGCTTTGTACCTCCCCTCTGCCACTCATTACAGGCACCACCTGGCCGCTGTTACTGCTCCATTCGCCAAAAGATATGCGAATCCCTTTCCTTGACCTTGAATGCAATGCTGGCAGAGGAGTAGAGAAACCGCTTCTCCAGGGAAGATTGTGGTGGGGGGAGGCAGGGACTGCAGAGGTCTTACAGAGGTCATTCACGCTTTGACTCCATGGGCGTGCATGGACCCGAACAATCACAGCCTACATTTGGCGTGGAACGTGAGTGTCTACCCACAGGAGGAGGAGTAGCATTTTGGGGCCAAATCTAAATAACTGCATATTATTAGTAGTAGTAGTAGGCGTGGTAGTAGTATCATTATTATTGCTATTAATGATTAACCATAATGATATTACTATTACTACCACTACTACTATTATCATTAGTATTGTTAATTATAATAACAAAGAATTATTAATAACAATGATAGTATTATTACTGTTATCATCATCATGCCACCTATAACACCTGGCTATGGCCCAGAACCCCGTTGTGCTAGGTGCTGTACAGACACAGAACAGAAGGAGCCCCCCACACTACTAGTATAACAGTTCGTCTGGACCACCCTCCAAACAGCCTTCCTGGATCATCGCTGTGAGCTGCAGCCACTATGGGGTGACAGATATACCAAAATGATAGTCAGGCCTTAAACCTACCAGCCATTAGATAGATAATTTGCTGATAAATATATTGCCGTGAATGATGATTCTTGCACGAATTAATGAGCTCGCAGCCTGGGCGCGGAAATTTGCAACAGAACTCTTTTGCAAGTCCCCGAGGACTGATTGGCGGTCATAAAGATGTAGCGCCGGGGAAAAAAAAAAAGATAATTTGAATCCCATTAAAAGTTGCAAAATAAAAGCGGAGATTTTCACTGATGCCCTGCCCCACAAAGCTATGAGAGTGCAGGCTGGAAGTCTCCACCCCTGGCCCCATCCCTAGTAGTGACACCCTTTCTGCCAGGGTGCTAATGAGGTGGGAAGCAGTGAGAAGTCAGGTTTGGGGGCAGAAGCAGGTCTGAGGTATTGCAGGAAGCAGTGCCAGCTGCTCATGATAAGGTGGTGTTAAACTAGAAATGTGTGAACCAGAAAAGACTGGGAGGATCACACTGCATAAACGCATCCCCTGCCTGGTTGCTTCTCCCCACCTTGTCTGAATGGAAGGGGAAATCAAGTCAGCAGGTGCTCTCTGATGCATTTCTATTAAGGAGTTGCTTACAAAGCTTTCCTCATCATCACCTCACAAGCACTGATGGGTTTACTTTCAGCCACTGTTTGGAAGGATTTCTCCCATTTACAAGGGAAAAGAGACACTGCATGGATCAAGAGATTTGCCCAGAGCAAAGCCCAGCATCACACCCACATCTCTCGAGTCCCAGCCTAGTGCTAGATCCACCGGGTCCTCCTTTCTGGCACCTTTAAATGAAAGCCTTGAAAGAAAAGAAGGATCTGGATAATTGTGGACCTCCCCAAAGGCAACTGAGTGCTGGGTGAAGTGCTGAGCTAAAACTATTTCAGCTAAACTCAGGTCTCTCTGGGGTGTGAGGCCTCCAGTGCCATGAGGGGAGCTGTCAGGTATCCAGGTTGTAGCTGTATTGGTCTAGAAGCAAAAGGAATCAGGGCTCATGGCAGAGGTGATAGCTTTTATTAAAACAACTAGGTTTTTGCAAAAGGGAAAAAAA
>NW_005842116.1:1944327-1955929 GCF_000455745.1 Alligator sinensis | reverse complement strand
TTTTTGAGGGAAGCTTGCATTAGGAGCAGAGAAGAGGCCAAAACTGAAGGCACAATTATACCCGTGCCATTTTGGATGCCTGATTGCAACTCCAGTGGTGATGGGGGGCAGGGGTGAGAGGGCCAAGGTGGGACAGGGAGGTGCAGGCAGTATGGGGGAGCGAAGAATCACGGTGCAAACATCAGCTTGGAGCTTCCTGGCTGGGATTTCATCCAGCTCCAAGACGCTGCTTTCAGCGCCGTCCATGCATGCGCAGCTTAAGGGATCAGGTGCATCCTTCTCCGTTCCAGCCAGATACGAGGAGAGCAAGAGAACAAAGCAGAGAGATAGTGATAGACGGAAAGAGAAAGGACAAGAAGGAACGGGAGGCAGACAATGAGATAGAGCGAATGAGAAAGGACTGGAGATAATGAGGGAGAAAGAAAAAGGACAGCGACTGAGAGGAAGAGGAAAAGGAAATGAGAGATCAGGAGAACAAGAAGGCAGGAGGGAGAATGAGAGGGGGCTGTGGTGTGGGGAAGAGGGGGGTACGAGGGGACAAGCCGTTAAATGAAAAGGAACTAGAAAGCCTGGGAAAAGCAATGACACGAGAATGAGAATTGATGAGGCACAGAGAAGGGAAGAGTCCTTTCATCAGCAAGTTTGCCAGATGAAGCCGGGAGATAAATCACGGCGTGGAAGGAGCTTGGGTCTCGGTGCCGGCACTGCCTGCCTCTCCCCCTCTGTCATCTGTCTAATAGCCCAGCATTGGGAGATAAATGGCTGCAGCTGAGTCCCACTCTTTTTCCCCCCTCTCCCTTGCTGCAGTAAGAAGGGTCTGTCACTTCCTCGCTGGGCGGGCGCAGGGAGCGGATGGCAGGAGCAGCCCTGATAAGGCCTGTAGAGAATGGGGAGGGCGTCTGCTCCTCTGTTGCATGGGGCTATGGGTGGCTTTGCAGTGGACGGCAGATGCTGGGGAACAACAAGGAAAGAGATGGAGAATGGATAAGATTTCACCCCAACGTAAGCAGGCACAAGTGTGCTGATATCCCATCCCGCTTGCACCTTATCTGAATTTGGCCCAGAGGCTGTCAGCTGCTCTGCACTCCCTACTCTGCCCTGGCTTCCTAGCCAGCCAGAGCTGCTGGGGATCTTTGGGGTGGTGCTGGGCTGGGCTCTGGGTATCTCCATGTGGGGCTGTGAGGCCTGGGACAGCTGAGCCAGCTCAGGGGAAGTGCAGAGGCCAAGGCAGGCAGGCGCACATACTCCCTTGGTGGTCATCAGCTGTGCAGTGCCCTCCCCCAGAACTCAGCCTAGCCGTGGGTCACAGCAACAACACACAAGACCATGTGTGTGCACCACCCCAGCAGTGCTGATGAGCAGCTGGATGGCACTTCCTTAGAGACAGGCTAATGAAATATCCCCTGTGCACTGGCCAGCTTCACATGCTCCAGTGCAGCCGCATGGGAGGGAGAGTTGCCCAGAGTCAGCCCCACCCTCCTGGCAGCGTTTCCTAATTTTCTTGGGTCTCCATGATGTGGAGAGAGAGAAACAGTGCAATAAACTACTAAGGACAGGCTCCTCTTCCCCAGGTGCATGCTAATTCCCACCCAGGCCTTGTCTTTCTGGACATCCCTAGTATACACCCCGGTGCCTGCAACCCAGATGTCTCTCTTGAAGCTTTCTGGTCGTTCTCTGCAGTCACTGAGCCTGCAAAGCCCTGTCGGCAGCACTGCCAGCGTGTGGGTACACTCCGACTGGAAGTGGCAGTCAGCTGCTGCAGGAGAAATCTCCCCCCACCGCCCTCTCATCTCAGCTTCGTGTTCCTTTCAGTGTTGCCACTTGCAACTGCTGATGCCAGCTCAGGGGAGAGATGCTGCTCCTGGGAGCTGGCAGCTTTGAAGTCTGGCACATTGGAGGAGCCTGAGCTCGGAGAGACAAGGCTAGTCTGGACTTTGGTTCTGTCTGAGTGCCACAAGCCCAATTTAACCAGAGTGCTCCATGTGTTGTTGCACTATAAGCATGCTTTTTGCGGTCTGGTTTTACTGGAGGCAGTGAGGAGGGACCCCCAAACTGTGTTGGCCCATTCCAGCTACAGCCTCTCCCTCTCCATCAGGACCAAATTCACACCCAGGCAAAATAAGCGGGCAAAAAAGGGACCTCAGGTCTGACTATGAGCAGTCCAGATGCACTGCCATCCTTGGTCCAAGCACAGCTGTTTCACTGTGGCAGAGTGTGGGCATTTGGACCATTGCTGTGCCTTCAACTCCCTGTAGGGTGAATGCACAGAGGATGGAGCTGGACTGATCTCAGCGGTGGCAGATGACAGGACAAGGAGCAATGGGCTCAAGTTGCAGCAAGGGAAGTTTAGGTTTGGATAAGCCTGTTCATCACCTGGACCCCACATATCCACTTCCCGTGTCTGGTACAGCCACTACACACCATGAGGGTCAAAGCATCACCTGAGCCTTGCAGCACCCCAGCCTCGCTGGCATGGCTGGGGCAGGCCAGTGTTTGAAGCCAACAACATGAGGCAGTGATACAGTCAGCATCGCATTCAGCTGCCTCTGCCTCTCCATCCTCAATGGCGAGGTCCCATCCCCAGCTGGGTCAAGAGGCGTGACCTTAGTCATGAGTTCAAGCCTCTGGAGGTGCTTCCAGATTGCAGCCCAAAGAGTGCCCCATGGCCAGAACTGTTCCAGTGGGGATGACAACTTCCCAGTACTCCCTTAAACACATCCTAGCTGGCCCCAGGCACAGCAAGTAGACCAGACTCTCCCCACACGCCCACGATCTGCTTTGTGCAAAGTTCCCCATATGGGCTAGGGAGGCTAGACATAACCTCCCTTTGTGCCTCACTTTTCTCATCTGCAAAATGGAAATAAGCATGTTGACTTAAGGCAGGGGTGGGCAAAATGTGGCCCACGGGCCAAATGCGGCCTGCCAGGCCACTCTATCTGGCCCACGGGGCCCCTAAAAAATTTAGAAAATTAATATTTATCCGCCCCTGGCTGCCTTCATGCAGCCCTCGATGGCTTGCCAAAACTCAGTAAGCGGCCCTCCGCCTGAAATAACTGCCCACCCCAACTTGAGGGCTTTTACATCCACTGATGAAAAGCACGGAGAAGAGGTAAGCATTAATGCACAGAGAGACAGATCTTGAGAGACATATAGACAGATACACACTTCTCCCTCTCGCTATATGCCTGTTTGTGGCCCACATCACTTAGTAAATGAGCATAAAAAGAGACTCCAGCCAGTCCTTACCCACACCAGCAAATCTTCTCCCCGATTGCATGAATAATCAAAATGGTGATGAAATGAGATTCAGAATCAATACCAAAAGATCCCCTTTCCAAAGACTGGGGGCAGATATTAATGAAGAGGAAAAGCTGGGCTCTAATTAACGATGACCCATTTGGCTTTGCTCTGGACTCAAGGCAAAAGCAGCAGCCCCACGTTTGGGCCTGGTGTGCAGCGATTGCTAGTGCTTGACCCTGAGGAAGCCCCAGTGGAATCAGTCACTAATGATTTGTTCAGTCTCCAGATGAGCCCCAGGTTAATGAAGCTGGTTAATGAAGTTCTTCCTGGTCCCCAGGTCTTGAGAGGATTGGATTACTTGGACCTGCTCTTCAACAGGCTCTGTCTCTGCCTCCCCTCCTCCCCTGTCTCTCAATCAGGAAATGTTTCTGGGAAGTGGAGCTTTCTTTCTCCTAATAATAGTGCTCGCATAGGCTCATGAAGGCAGAGAGTAGTGTCCAGCTCCTATGGAATATAGGATTAACCCCTCCGAGCCTGCCCCCTCTGAACCTCCACACAAAATGCCCTGGAGAGTCCAGGTGAGTTTCCCATCCACGCCTCTTCCTTATTTCTTCTCTCTGCTCTGCAAAGACCCAAGCTGGAGATTAGCCAGTTCCCAAACCCTTGGAGCTTAGGGCATCAATGTTCCTTCCATTCCTCCCCATCTCCCAGGATGGAAGGGAGCTGGGGGTGCAGGTTTCCCACCTCTTGTGCCTATCCCTGCCTTGCTGCATGGGAGATCAAGTTGCCACGACTCTTGGGAAAGGGGCAGGGAAGAAGGGGGACATCTGATGGGTGGACCTGCAGCTAAGAGGGATCCATCAGCCACACCCTTCTCTATGGAGGCAGGAGACTGAAATGTTGTAGTGGACCGGAGGCAACTGAGGTCTGCTTGGGGAAAGCACCATTGACCCAGAGCCTGTGCATTAAAGTGCCTTGCTTAGGCTCCATGTAAAAGACCCTTGCACGAGTCTGGCCTCCTCTGGGATTTGCTCCTGGGGCTAACAGCATTGCGCTGGGCAGCCCCGGTGAAAGGCTGGCAGGGACACTCTGAAATCAGAGATTCAGGCTGGGGTCAATAGGAGCTGCCTCTGAACCCACAGGGGAATGTAATTCATCCACTGCAGGTGCCAGTGGCTCTTAGTTAAGTCAATAATCTTCAGAGACATGAAATTAAACTAATTATGATTGAACCAGGATGATTTTCTCTCTTGGAAGGAGGAGGAAGAACTGAAATATCCCTGGGCATGGATACAGGCTCTCAGTATAACCCAGTTTTTGGGGAAGGACCAGAGAAACCAAAGTGAACAGGGCTGGCCAAGGCGGGTCTTGAAAGGAGCTGGGACAGCCTGGTCCTCCAGCCCAAAACTTTCAGAGGAATCAGTGAAGTTATAGTTGCTTCTGCTAACGGAGGTCTTGACATGCTCTCCTTCTGGACACCCCTGGGGCCACATCTCAGGGTTTTGAACCACTCCTGGCATGGAGACATCCCTAACTACTGCAGGGCTGGACCAAGCACCAGTCACTGTTGTCCTGCCCTCCGGTCCCCAGTGAGCAGGTACAGATTATGTTCAGAGTACCTGTCTCCAGGCATCCCTTGTTGCAGTAGCACCGTTTGGGGGTGGTGGTGCAATTTAGAGCAGCCTGGAGGGTGCTCTAAAGTGTGTTAAGGTCCACTTAGGGCCTTGAGGAGCATATCAGTGGGGTACAGCGAGCTTTGTTCAGGTCCAGCTTTCATGCCAGCTTGCATGAATCTGAGCAGTGGGGCCATTAGACTCTTCTAGGGGAAACCATATTCTTCAATAGTCCCTTAGGGCAGCACCCCATCCAGCAAACCTGCTGAGGGACCCTACGTTCATGCACTGGGCTGTACACAGGGTAGGGCCTGGGACATGGCTAAGAATTAAGGGCAGTAGAGTTGTCCAATCTCCACAGGTGCCAGCTCTTGAGTTTCATGACACCCGGATGCGGATCTCCACTGGGATCTAGGTGTCTACACACGGGCAGGGTCTGGGTGTTTTCTTGGGTATAGTCCTCACTGCTGGAGTCCAGGGCTCATGTGAAAATCTCAGTCCATCCACATATTCTCTGTGGCCATGGAGGGCAGGACAAGGAGCCACAGTTTTAAATTGCAGCAAGGGAAATTTAGGCTAAAACTTCACCTTGAGAGGGGTTACACACTGGAACAGGCTACCCAGGGAGGCTGCAGGATCTCCATCCTTGGAGGTAAGAGCAGATTAGACAGCCACTGATCTGGAGTGACTGAAACAGGGACAATCCTGCCTTCAGCGAGAGGTTGGACTAGATGTGATCTCCTAAGGCTCTTTTAGGTCTACTATTCTATGATTCAGGATAATTATGAAACATCCTAATATCTCACGGTTGAGGAGAAAAGCTTGAAGATAGGACCCAAGTGCATTGTAAAAGGCTCCGACACCTGAGGTCAGGAGTTATTTAAAAGAACAAAAAGACCTCACAATAGTTATGAGACTGGCTGGGAAACCCAGGTGGTTGGCTTAATTTGAGGATTTGGGGTGGGCGATGCTGACTCCTTGCTCTGACACAGGCCCCCCTGTGCGGTTCAGTTCGGCCATGCACAGCGGGTCAGGCTACTCTCTTCTCTTAGCCCCTTCGCTACAAGCTAAGCGTTCATTAAGGCAACCCGAGGCAAGGCTCTGAGACTCCGCTGTCCCTAGCAACATGACCGGTTTCTGGGAAGGGAGCTCTCCCCGCCTGTGCTTTTCAAGGGCAGAGTGCATCCACACACAAGTGCACAATAAGAATTGACAGCGGGAATGAAGCATGGGTAAAAAATAAAATGGGGTCAACAAACACGGCAGCGGGGGGCAGGCAACGAACTCTGCTCGTGCATTTGGAGCCTTCTCCATTAAGGCTTGACATCTGCAAGTGCCGAAAGAAGCAGCTCGCGCTCTTTACCTGGAGACCAGAGAGGAGCAGCAGCAAGCAGGACCCCAGTGACAGGCGTACTGGGAAAGATCTGGGCTAGGGGGATGGATTCCTGGACGGGGATTTTGGACCGCCCGTTCTCATCAGATGCAGCTGCATTGAGAATGGGGCAATCCACAAGACTGTCGGCCCTAAGCAGTCAAAAGTCAAGAGTTGGGCCCTTGCCGCCAATCAGCTTTAAAACTGCAAGTTGTTTTTTTAATGCTGGTTTGTGGGTTCTCTTCATTGGCCTCCTGGTTTCTGAGCCGAGGGGTTTTTCTCTGCTCTATCGAACCAAGGGACTCTCTTACAATAAACAAGACATGGAGGCTGCGATTTGGAAGTGATCACGTGATTCCAGGAGCTGGAGCTCTGCGAAAATCACCAGGCTTCACAAGGATCCAGCTACAGTGGGGAGAGCTGGCAACATGGCACTTGGGTGTTTCCTGCGGTGCACAAAATCAGGCTGGTAATTTGGTGGGAGAAGGATTAAGAAAGAATAATAATGTCTTTGCCCTCAGCAAATGCCCCTGTGTAGATGCACAGATGCTGGCCTAAAAGCCCTTTCTTTGTGGAGAACTGATATAAACCAGCCCATTTTTGCCAGGAGACGATGCATCCGCACTAAGACGGCTTGTTGCTATAGCTGATAACCCTGTACTAATCCAGACTGGACTGTCTATCGGGTCTGGTTCTCCTCTGCCTTGTACCTTTGGGCCCACATATTCACCAGTGGGTTTAAACCACTACCAGATGGGAAAAGCAGCATTTAATTCCCACTGACACAGCTGGAAATGATGGCACAAGGAGCAGGGTAAAGGCACATCAGGGGCCCCGGACCTTAGATTTCAAATGACAGTTACTGCATGGTAAATAAACCCCCAGGGATCATTAAGTTGCCTGCATTGTGGATGAGCCACTTACACAACTGCGAGGCTAATAGTGTCTATTACATAGCTGTTAATCTTGGATAAATGTTTTTAATGACCCACTGTTATTTAACATGCAATAACTGTGTTATTAAGTCTCAATTAAACGGCGGAGGTCAAGACAAGCGCTCAGCGGTGGCTGGAATCGATGGGAGCCGCGTGCGGATGTAACTCCCTGGGCACAAATGTAGCCTTGGACTATCACTTAGAGAAAGGCTATCATGGCCATTTCACAGCTGTGGAACTGAGGCACAGAGAGACTAAGTGACTTGCCCAAGGGGTCTGTGGCAGAGCGGGCTAATTAACTCAGGCTCTCTTGTATCTTAGTCTTACGATTCACCTCCCACCTTGATTGAAGAGAGGGTTGTCCTCTACTGACTGATTCATCAAAGCAGTCAAGCAAGGAGTCAGGACTCCTGGGGTCTGTTCCCACCTGAGTCACTCGGTGACCTTGGCAAGCTCCTCAGGGCTTGAGTTTCGGAGCTGCTCAGCACCTACCCCGCCAGCTATTCCATCACGTGAGCCGTGTTTTGCCAGCAGACCCATCACCTGTCTGAAAGACAGATATCAGGCTATTTCAGCACCCGCGTTGTAAGGCATCACTCACAGAGTGAGAGGCTTGGGGACCCTCGGGCGGAAGGTGCAGGCGGACGCAGCGTTGCTCAGATCAAAGCAGGGCCCTGCCACAGAGCCCAGCGGTGCCTTCACCCTCGCCTAGCACAATCTGCAGGGCCTCCCCTGTAACGTGGCAACCGATCCTCCTGCCGCGACACTCGCCTTCCTCATCTGTATGCTTTGTCACAGCCTCGCGCCATCCACTGGGTTAGCACCATGGCAACACCGTGCTCTTTAAACACAGGAGTTTGTGCTGTGATCGCGAGCAGCATTAGGCAATTTAATTAAGCAGCTGGCAAAGGAAAAACTTTGTCAGTTAGAAGCGCTTTATTAAATTCCATTGTATTATGCGGCGCTGCGTCTTCCTTGTCTGCTTAGAGAGCTGCGAACAGGCCTCGCCACCTTCTCTGCTGTGTCAAATGCAGCAAAACAAAGGAGACAAGATGGGGGAAGAGGAAAAGAAGCGCCCCCTCCCCGTGCCTGGTCAGTGCAATATCCCCTCGGTAGCATTATTTCCAGGCTGGCTTGGCTCAGAAAGGCTGTTCCAAGCAGCTTCCCCGCTCCCTCCTCACCGCATTAGGACATACGACACACACGGCTCTTTGTTCTGGCAGCCCAGAGTCAGCAAAGATGTCTCCCCCTGCGAGGCGTGGGAGCATCTCCCCTTCCGCCAGCCAGCCAGAGACCATGGCGTGCTGTAGTGACAAGAGCAAGCCCTCAGCCCCGACACTGAGTCACTGTGGGACCTTGGGCAAGTCGCTTCACCTTTCTCCACCTCACCTCTGCTCCAAGTGAGGTAGGGATATTACTTAGGGATAATCCTAGAATCATGGAAGATGAGGGTTGGAAGGGACCTCAGGAGGTCACATCTAGTCCAACCCCCTGCTCAAAGCAGGACCAGCCCCAACTAGATCAGCCCAGCCAAGGTTTTGTCCAGCCAGGTCTTAAAAACCTTGAAGGATGGAGATCCCACCACCTCTCTGGATAACCTATTTCAGTGTTTCACCACACTCCTAGTGAAAGAGTTTTTCCTAATATCCAACCTGAACTTCCCTTGCTGCCACTTGAGACAGTTGCTCCTTGCTCTGTCATCTGCCACCACTGAGAACAGTCCAGCTCCGTCCTCTTTGGATCCCCCTGCAGGGACTTGAAGGCTGCTACTAAATCCCCCCTCAGTCTTCTCTTCTGCAGACTCAGTAAGCCCAGTTCCCTCAGCCTCTCCTCACAAGTCATGCAACCTGGCCCTAAACAATTTCCTTTGTCCTCTGGTGGACTGTCTCCAATTTGTCCACATCCTTTCTCTAATGGGATATGGGAAGTGGTAACTCATTATTAATGGATGGGCTAAATACTCGCCCAGCGTCACAACATTGGTTCCGGGAGGGATAATTTAGCTCAACATCTGTAAAGCATTCACACAATGCAGGAGGGGCTACTTCACTCCTGCATTTCTAACCTGTCTGCAGGCCAATATTGTGCTGCTTTGACTATACAGGGGTCAGTAAAGAGGTGCAGCCCCTATCGACGATGACACAATGCATTCTGATAAAGGAAGCACAATAAGCTCTGTTGGCATAAGGCATCTTTACCCCATTATAATGGAGTCCAAACTGGGCGTTCCACCAGTGCATCTATTTCAGTCAAAAACCATACCCCTATCGACAAGAGGTTATCCAACATCTGTGGGGAGCAGACCTGGGCTGCCCAAAGTTAGGCACCACATCTGTATGTAGACACTAGAGGCTGGATCCTGCTCCACCCGGTAGGTATGTAAACAGATTTAGATGCCTAGGTGTGATTTCATTGCCCCCTGCTCGAGTCCCTGAAACACTGCTCATGCAAAAGGTGGGTGGTTCCTCCTCTTCCCTGCTGCTTTTTTGTGACTCGGTCAGATGACAGCACGTCACAAAATGAGCTCCATCAATAGATTTTTCTGGGGTGTGAACATGGCAGAAAAGAAGTGCACTTAGGCCTCTAAGGGCACGTCTACATGTGTGCATTTAATGTGCGTTAGCCTGATTTAAGGCTACACACGAGCACCTTAAAAATGGCGATTTAAGGCTATTCGAGCCTAAATTTGATGCCTGCGTAAAACAGGCATCAAATTTATGTGCGAACAGCTAAATCACATTACTAAACGTGCAGACGCACTAATGCACATTAATGCAGTGTGTGTCCATTGACTTAGGGCTAACTTTAGTCCCAAATCAGTCTGCACACCCAGATTAATGCGCATTAGTGTGTGCACGTGTAGCTGTGTGCCTAAATCGCCTTAATCTGCATTAGGCTAACGTGCATTAAGTTTAGGCACGCGTAAAAGCACGTGTCTCAAGTCTATTGTCCAGCAGAGGGTTGTCTGCCTGGCTGTGCACGCAGGCAGGGGAGGAAGGTTTGGGGGCGTAAGGCTGGAGAGCAGAAAAGAACACCCCGAAAGCCAGCGATGCGGCATCTCGATGTTTTTGCCCTGTCCCCCAGGCCGCAGATCTCAAGCGAAATCCAGCAGGGTCATGTGGCAACGCATCACAGCCCTGATCTTTCATTACCAGCTTCTTTGAAAGCGTCTCTCTATGCTCAGTGGCTGCTACTGAGCCATTCATTGCACAGATTCCTGCCGCTGCTTTGAAGCTCCCTCCTGGAACAGGCGCCGTCAGGCCCAGTAGCAGCTGCTCCGCGTGGAGCAGTGAGTGGCAGGCTGAATTAAGGGGGGAGATGCATCCGTTGGACTCTACCCTTTATTTCTTCCTTTCTCCAAGTTGGGGGGCAGCATATTGGTGGCAGAGGCCCCACTGCGCCAACACTGACATCAAGGGAGGGGGTGCAGAATAAACCGTTTCAAAGCCTGTATTTATGTGTTTCTTATTACAGTGTCTTATTTACTCCAAGCACTCGATGTTTTTGTTAACTCCTGTATTTTGTGTGGCAAGATGCTAAGAAGCTCTTCTCAGGCCTTCTCCCGCCTATCTCCTGGTAGGGAGGGCGAAAGCACTAATTCTGTTTGTCTAGGAGGAAGCCGGGAGATAAAAAGCTGCTGTGCGAGTGTGTTAAATAAACAGCCTCGGCTGGCTGCACCTTGTTATCTCTCTGAATCCTCCCAGAGCCGACGGGTAGGAACTGTGCCCAGTTCTCCTGATTTTCTCTCTCTGCTTTGTGTGGTTTTAATGAGAAGGGCTGTAAAATGTGTCATGTCTTCTTTTTTCCCCTTGGATTTGGGGCTCTTGAAAGTGGGTGCTGCTGGGTCCAGAGGACGTCCCACACACCTCTGGAACAACTGCAAGGAGGATGGAACGGATCTGAGATGGGTTTTTCAGGGCAAGTTGGCTTCATGTGTATGGCAGTGACTTAGAATTTGGGTAATCTGAATTCAGGTCCATGCTAGACCCTCCGTGAGACCATGGGCAAATCGCAGTGGTCGACATTCCCTTCTGTAAAATGGGAACCAGCAACACTGGCTAATACAAATGTAGGGAGGACCTCTTACTACACCTAATGCAGATGCCAAGGAAATGGTGGGGTCTGAATGATGACTCTCCCACTGGGAGCAATGCCCCTGCCATACTCCAGTGGAGCTTGGACACCAGCCATCACCAGAGCTGCAAACCCCCAAAGCAGAAGGAGCAGGTCAAAGAGGCTGGCTCGGGGTGGAAGGATAAGAGCAGCACCTGCACACAAGCTGGGGAGCACTGATAATGAGGTAGCATGTGGACGTCTGTGTAACGCCCCACTGTCAGCCAGTGTGGCCAGGAATAGCCAAGGATTAACCCCAGGTGTGCCATGTCTCAGCCAGCCTAGCATGGCAGTTTTCAGTCAGAGAGCCATAGTAGGAAACGGGCCTC
>NW_005842116.1:1935202-1944228 GCF_000455745.1 Alligator sinensis | reverse complement strand
ATAGGTCAGAAATCCTCTGACAGGGAGCAGAGAAGGAAGGGTGAAGAGGAAAGGACAAGAGCACGGCAACTGCACAATGCTGTCTGGGTGGGCTGTCTTAGTGAAATGGTTATCACTTTGTAATATTTACTATAGGGAAACCAGGAAAGACTGTGTGTGTGTGTGTGTGTGTGTGTGTGTGTGCGCGTGCGTGCGTGCGTGCGCGCGCACATGTTTACATATGTACATTTGTGACTGCCACCCCTACTAACCAGAATGAGCACTGCTTAGCTATGTGTCATTGGCCCCATACTGCTAGTAGTGAATCTCCCTTAGCTCCAAGTGGTACCGGGAGCCCAGTGTTTGTTGGTTCTGAAAACCACGCGTCCTATTACCCACGCTGCCTGCAAGCAACTGGGCTGTTTGAGTATGTGGGAAGCCTCAAATCATTACACATGGATAAGCAGGCCCGAAGCTCTCTCTTTTTAGCGAGGGGAACCCTGAGGCCATCTCATTTTATCCCCGAGAATCACAGGGCTAGTTTATAGGTCATACAGTTAACTTCTGCATTTGTATATGTTGTGCACAAGCAAACCAAAAGAATGGGCTAGATCTCTGCTTTGGTGTGCCTGAATAAATAAAAAGCCGGGGAAGATGGATTCTTATTCACAGCTTGTAGATGAATTGTTCTTTGCTCTATAAGAATGTGCTTCATTTAACAGAATTCATGCTGCATTGGACTACATCACATTGCATTTTGGGGGGCTTCACAAACGACTAGCAGATACTGTTCAGCCCTCACTGGAACTGAACTCGTCGTACCATGTACTTCAGCTGCATCTACAGAGGACAATCCAATATGCTGCTCTCCGAACCCATGTTTCTCCTATGCTACTTCAGACATTTATAGACATGACTAAAAACCACAGGTTAGAAGAAAGACTAGGGGCATCATCAGCAAACCTCCAGCCCCGGGGGGAGGGTGGGGGCACAAACTCACCGAAGGCAATGGGTGCCTCTACCAGGGATTTTAATGGACTGTGGGTCACATCAGTAGTGCTAAGCCATCAGCTCAAGCTCCAGGACAGTGTGACGTGACAAAAAACCCCCTCTGACCTGATAACAGGCACAGGGCACTGTTTATGATAATGGAGGCAGTAAAACCAAGAGAGGATTGACAGTCTCCTGCTTGCATGGGTGGTGGATTAAAACTCCCCACACATTTGTCAGGCAGAGCAAATCCTCTCCTGTCTTAGAAACTCCAACTGGCTTCGCATAAGGGATGCAGAGAAACGACAGAAAGACCCATCTCCTAGTGTGGTCTGGGCTATCCTCGGTCCCCAGACGGACACAAGTGGCAGTGGACAGATAAGGATGGGCTGCCAGAAAGCCAAATGCTGAGGGGGGAGATACAGAGACAAATTAGCCACTCCAGCCCCCAGCCCCGGGACTTGCCAGTGAGCCAGGCCCAAAAATTAAAACCGAGGGAACCAGGCAGCTAAGTAACTAAACTGGTATGCGCCCACAGTTTCTCAGTCCAGAGCGAATGTCTGGACTTGTACAAACTGGTTCAACCTAGGCAGGTTAAATTAACCTGCAAAGATTGAATCAATCCAGGCTCTGGCTTTTTGAATGTCTGTCCCTAGCTCCAGTTTTCTGCAGGAAATGTGTCCCTCTGGCCATTTCACTGGCAGTAGCTTTTCCCTGATTTGATAAGAGTAGGGGAAACACCTCCTACACTTCATTTCTCTTCCTCTGCTCCCCTCACACCTCTGGCAATGTCTGTCTGTCCTTCACTGCACTGGGGAACAAGCCCCCTTTCTCAGCTCCTGCTTTTTGAATAAGCTCCTCATCCCCCTCTGTTTTCATATTGCCTCTAGAAATATCTGTCTTTTCCCCTCTCTCTCGTGCCTCTCAATTTCTCTCTCCCTATTTGCACCTTTTTGTTGCCACTATTAATATGATCATAACCCCTAATGACCACAGTCCTGCTGTGCTCGGTGCTATACAAACACAGCACATAAGGATGATCCCTGCCCTGAGAAACTCACAGTCTAAATAAGAGCTTTCAACCCTGCAGGCACGATGTGGAAACATAGGAAAGCCCTAAGAAGTATATGGCACAACTTGGAAATACAGAGAAGCCCTAAGAAGTGTAAGCCCCTGGAGGCAGACATAGCCTCTCTTCTGCGTTTGTGCAGCACCTAACACCATGATCCCTGCTGGGGTCTTCGGGGGCTACCTCAATGTGTATAGTGAATAATAGATGATGTTGACAGCTGGATTGAGATGGTCAGCTTGGATTGTATCCAAGCAAAGTGACCATTGCTGTGCCAAATCTCATGCTGACCACATTCCATTAAGATCAATAGAGGGGAATCATCTGTGTATTTGACCACTTATTGGCTAAATGCTGATCTGAGCCTTCAGCTATAGGATTTGGAAATGATGTGAGACTCCCAACTTTGAAAACTCTGCCTCCTTATAGTTTTTCAGCCCTGTAAACCCTTTAGGGAAGGACAGTTTGTGTGTGAAAGCAGAGTGGAAAATAGGGCCGCTGGGTTGGGCTTGTGCACTAGGATAAATCGGGGTAGCGTCTCATGAAGTCAGTACAGCTAGTGGTGTAAAATGGACAGGAAGGGGAGAAGACCTAGGCCTGCTGCATTTGGAGGAGAATCTGAATGAGGCACTCAACCACATCAGAAACCTGCCCACGTTCAGCCAAAGCTGGTTCCAGAATCGTGGTTCTGGCCATTGCAAAGGGCTGGGGCCATCACTCCAGCTGGCTGCCCGGGAGCCCTGGAGCTCTCCGCAGTGGCCCTCCGCAGCTAACCACCCTGGCAACAGCAGCAGTTTATTCCTAGCGCCCCATCCTTTGCATGTGCAAGCACTCTTCATCATAGCAAGTGGCTGCTTGGTATTCGGGAGCAGAAGGGGCTCATCTCTGTAAGCATCCCACTACCATCTCGCTTGCATCAAATACCTCTTTATTTAAAAGAAAACCCAATACAACGAAAAGCACTCGTACCAGAAAAGGACAAGGCCTTATCCAGGGAGAAACCTAGCAGCTCTTGAACACCGTGTGGTTGTCAGGACCCAGGGCAGCAGTAAGGTGCTGCATCTAAGAGGCCCTGTCGCAGCTCCGGCATGCAGAGGGTGCCGCTGGAATTTGCATGTGATCTTTAGGGATGTTTGGGAAGTGGCATTTTTCCCCTATGGGAAACATGCCTGTTTCAAGCTGACTTAAGTTATCCAGCACGTGGAAGGGCGAAGATGGCTCTGAAGCAATCTCCAAGACACTTTGAATGGGACTGTCGCCGTTCAGAGAGGGAGAACGTCTCACGGCTCTGGTGTCAGGGCGGGACTCCGACATTCTGCCACAGGCTGCCTGGATGAGCTTGGGCAAGACACTTAGCTCCTTGCTGCCTCAGATGTGGGTAATAATCCTTCCCGACTGCACAGGGTTGGGGGGGCTAATGCCAGCGATCTGTTGGTATGGGCGTGCCATAGAAAACGGGTTGCCACCTCCTGTCTTGTGTCCTCTGCCTTATTCTGCCCCTTCCCTTCCCACCACCCCTAGCGGGCCCTTGCCACGATTAGGCACGATTCCTGCAACGCTGCTCTCCGAGTGTCTCTAGCTCCGCTGCTGTAGCTATGGAAACAGGCCAGTTTACGCTCCTCCAGCTGAGGACACAGGCTACATTGCTCTGCAGCTTGCCCTCCGGCGTGCTCATTAATGGCAGCGCTGGCTGGGGGGTCCCCAAGAAGGGGAAGCTTGTGGCAACCCGTGGGTTGGCTCCCTGCAGCTGGGTGGCCAGGGCAGGCTGCCGAGAGCGTAACGGGCCACATGCTGCCACTAGTCGCAGCTTAGGCATGGGTATCCACCAGGATTTGGAGCCTGGATGGTGGGGCTGGCATGCTCTGCCCTCCTGGGCTAACAGTGTGGGTAGGGTTAGTGGCAGGGAGGGCAGTGGAGGTGCTCAGGTATCACCGTGAGGAGGAGGATACAAGTGCTGTGGGTTTCTGTGCTCCTCACTCCTGGCCATTCGTGTCCTGTCTGTCCTCCCCTGGGTATCCCCCAACCCTGCTCAGCCTCACCCCACCACCATACCCCACAGTGGTGCATCTTTTGCATATGCAAGCACTCTTCATCACAGCAAGTGGCTGCTCAGGTGTGCCTCAATCTAGACCTGGCTTCCCTCGCTCTTCAAACCTTGCACCCCTGCACGCAGCTCGGACACAGAGCCTCTGCTCTGACTTCCAGCCCAGTCCTTGCCCTGCTATTCCAGGCTTAAGTTATCCACACACAGAGCCCTGCCAAAGCACGTCCATGGGGCCTGCGGCACCCGCAGCCCAGTGTTTGCTCCCAGAAAACTAAGCCACATGAGCAGTGGGTTTGAGATGTGGACAAACACCCCGTGGGCAACACCAACCAGAGAGACTTCTTTCACTGGAGAACAAGCGTGCATCCAGCCCGAGGGCTGGTAGGTAGGGCCCGCGTCCTGAGGTCCTGCTCCAAACAGATTTGCTTCTAAATCAGCATGCATGGCTTTCCTCCCAGCAAACAGTTTTCCAGGCCTCCCACTTGTGAGGTAATAAGAAGTCTTGCTGCATACACATTTCTCTCCTTGTTATCGCCATGCTGTGGCCAGGCCTATCAGATGGAGACAAACATTCTGGGCCTTTTAATGAGATTCCTCTGTTCTTCCCGCATGCCGTGATGTACTGCAATGCTCTAAATAATTCAGGTGAGATCCTGAACTGCCTAGAAAATACCTCCAGGTCCTTCCTAATGAGCTCGCTATGGACCAGCCATCCAAGGCCAGCGAAGAGAGGGAACGGCTGGGGACTTGACTGCAGGTGAACTCAAACGCTTCTCCAAACACATGTAGCGCAGCTGGGGACAATGCTTCTGAGAGATGTGGGAGCCTTCTTCAAAGGAGGAGAACAAACGGGCACCCTCTTATAAGAAAGCGGCTCCTTGGACCTGCATGCTGTGGGGCTACTTTCAAATGCACCTGGCTGTGGAAGGATCTCACCGGCTTAACCCGTGCCAGTGGCCTTAGCAGAGCATCCCTCTGTCAGCAGGATGGGTACCAGCCTTGCTCACGATCAGCTCCCCATGGGAATGCTCCCTGGAGCGCTGGAGGTGCAGAGCTGGAGGTGGTAGCAAGCAGAGGAGGAGGCTGGCGAAGGGAGCACTGGCATAGGACGGGGCATCATGCACAGGGCAGCCACAGGCCCAGCCCAGCTGTGAAACAGGGGTGCCGTACCTGCTGGATAGCTGGCAGGACTGAATGAAACAAGATGAAGGAGAAAGCTGGGGGATTTCAGCTGCTGCCATTGGAAAGTGTGTGAAGGAAGTCTGTATCTCCCCCAAAACAAGGCAGGGGAATCCAGGTCTTCATGGATGCTTCTTTCTGTCCAACATTTGGGTAGAAACTCATGCAGGGTCACCACCTGAAACTACAGTAGCTCAGGCCACGTCCCGAGCTCTTTGAGAAGCTTTTATCCCCCTGCTCTTACAGGGCTTGCAGAAGGAGGAGTTGTTGGTTGAGCTATATTGGCAGGCTTGCCCTTAACCTTCCATTAGGAGAAGGCTGCTTGCTAGACCCCTCTGGATGAACAGCAGGTCCATTCATGGACTGCCCCGTGCCGCTTATTCAGCACTCAGCATCAAATGGATGCTGGAGTGCGGGCAGGGAGGGCGGGCGGGTGTTTCCATCATGCCTGGCAGGTTCCTTTGGTTCCTTTCAGCTTGGGATTATCGCTCCAGAAATATTTACTTCCTGCATAATTGTAGCTGACACCTGGTGGGCTCTTTCCATTTCCCCTCTCCTCCACAGGTGACTGCCTGCGTTAGGTTATTAATAGCCAAAGGCGGAGAGGGGTCAGGCGGCTGGTCCCAGCAGTAGATTGCAGAGAGCTTTCTGCAAGCAGCCAGGAGTCATTATGCACCAAATGTTGAGTTTAAACAAGAGATTAGGCTGGTCTAGTTAAAAAGAGAAAGAAAGTGCATGCCTTTGGCAATGGAGGTGGAGGGGTTGCATGAGGGCATGGCAGTGTGACTAGGGGAGAAAAAGATGAACCATGGTTTCTTCCTGTAGTGTTTCAACCCTGAAGCCCCACTCCTTATGCCTTGTGAGCTATGAGACTGGATAAACCATCTATGTTGCCCCCCACCCAGCAATGAGCAGGACCAGAACGTGCTTATACATACTCCACCCCACTAGACAGAGAAGGCAGCACCTGGCAGTGCCCGCCGGGAATGGCTCCAAAAGGGCATGGGGTTGGACCCCCTGGGTGTGATTTTCAGAGACAAATTTCACCAGCTCCCTTTGAAACTGATGTGATCTGTGGGTGCTCAGCACCTCTGAAAATCAAGCCCTAGCTCTCTCCCACCCTCCTTTCTCCTTCCATATCCTCCTGCAGTCTGGGCAGGCTCAAGCAGGAAACTGGGAGCCATGAGGCCAGAGAAAGAGCAGTGCAATGAAACACGGGTAACTCCAAGTGCTAAACCTGGGCCTTTTTTCCCAGGATTTTGGGAGCTTGGGGACAGGGGAGTTTTGCGGGTGCTGTCTGTGTGACAGACCTAGCCATGCTCATACAGACCCCGCAGAGGTTTGTTTGACAGCACCGTGCACTCAGCCCCTGGTTTTGAGGGAAGAAGTGAGGCACAGACCTGGTGCTAGCACTCTATACAAGACCAGATTTCATACTTGGGGGAGTGGAGCGACCTCTCACCCCACTGAGAAAGCAAGTCTTCCCTGCTCCCCAGCTCCAGGCTCCTCTGGGCTGATTCCTCCATCACAGCTGGTGGCTTGGGGCAACGTGGCAGCCTGTAGGCTCCACACCAGGACACGCTGGGAGAATTTCCCTCCCTGCTTGCCACCAAAATGCTTCAGCTTTCTCCCTCGCCCCTCCAAGGGACTAGTCCTTCAGCTCATCTCCATGCCGGACTCTTTTGTCTTCCCCTTGCAACCTCTGTATATGCTTCTTGTGTCAAGGTAGCTTCCAATGACACCCCATCTAGCTCCTTCTAACCACCCCAAGGGCCTTGGCCCCATCATTGATCCAGTAGCTCTTTTGTATTCGTCTTCAACACCTGCCACTCCACCCTGCCCTTCATGCTGCCAAGAAAGTTGTGCTTCTGATACTGCATGTGCTTGATGCCTTCTGGCTGCACAGGCCGCACAACGCGGGGAGAAGGAAGAATTCAACACTGATGGAGCATGGCCACCAGAAGCAAGACCGCTGAGCCAGCCAGCCTCAATACAGCCGGTGGTGAGTGATAACGTGGTAATGTCATTCGTTCCATTATCATGGCCCTTTATCTGCCATTTCCTGTCATTTTCTGGTTCTCTGTGACAGTCTTTGATGACAGACACTGCGCTGATGTGATGCGAATTCCCCCAGGGACCTCAAGAGCTATCAGGATGGGAAGCAACAGGGGGGTGGGGGGAAGAAGCATGTGGGTGGGTGGCAGGCGTGATGGGGGACTAGCCAAAGAATGCGCCTTGTTCGGAAGAAGCTTGTCCATCAGAGAGAAGATTTAATAATTACTAAGCCAGTTACCAAGATTTAATGTTCATGAATCTGCCTTTTGCAAGGGGATTGAGTTTGCAAAGATATGACTGGAAGCCTCTTGCCTCCCTTCTGCCTTTCAGTTGCATTTGATGCTGATGCTGCCAGACTCTGGGGAGGAATGAACGGAGCATGAGACATGAAATGGGAACGAGAAAGAGAGTGGGAAAGGCCGTTCTTGTAGTGAGGGCACTGGGCTGGGCTCAGGAGATTTGGGATCAGATCATATCTGCCCAAGCCTTCCGTGTGACCTTCTACTGAATCATTTAGGGTCATACTTCTGGAAGCTGCCATGCTCCTGAATAACCTGAATATAAGCCAACAGGGTGTCCTTGCTGCAAAGAAGGCTAATGGCATCCTGGGTTGCATGAGTAGGAGCACTGCCAGCAGACTGAAGGGAATGGTTACTCCCCTCTATTCAGCACTGGTGGGGCCACATCTGGAGTACTATGTCCAGTTTTGGGCTCCCACTACAGAAAGGATGTGAACAAATCAGAGAAAGTCCAGCGGATGGCAATGAGATTGGTTCAGGGGCTGGGGGACATGACTTGTGAGGAGAGGCAGAGGGAACTGGGCTTATTTAGTCTGCAGAAGAGAAGACCGAGGGGGGATTTAATTACAGTCTTCAACTCCCTGCACGGCGGTTGCAAAGAGGATGGCGCTGGGCTGTTCGCAATGGGGGCAGATGACAGAACAAGGAGCAATGGGCTCAAGTTGTAGCAAGGGAAGTTTAGGTTGGATATTAGGAAAATCTTTCTCACTAGGAGGGTAGTAAAGCACTGAACAGGCTCCCCAGAGAGGTGGTGTAATCTCCATCTTCGGAGGTGTTTAAGACCCGGCTTGACAAAGCCTTGGCTGGGATGATCCAGCTGGGGGCTGATCCTATTTTGAGCAGGCAGCTGGATTAGATGCGATTTCCTGAGGTGCTGTCCAACCCTAATTTTCTGTGATTCTATGATTCCTGTAGACAGGTAAATGTTGCTTTCTAAAAAGGAGCCGTGCACATTGGAAAGCCTAGCATTAATCTCCCATTGACAATTAAATAGGATTTAGGCAACTAAATAAGTTATGTCCTTTTTGTCAGTGTTGCCCTCACCTCCCTGCCTGTAAAGTGTGGATAATAAGGAAGGGTCCTGTGGCGGTCTTATCTATTTAAACTGGAAGGTCTTTGGAACAGGAGATGCCTCTTGTGATGCATCTGTACAATACCTGGCCCAGTTGTTCCCTGATCTCAGCCACGACCTCTAAGTGCTAAAGCAATACAAATACATGTTAACAATGAAGATGGGTGAAGAGAACAAGCAGAGGCTGAAGGTACACACACAGCTATTATGGACTCTGCTGGCCTTGCCTGCAGTGCCCTGAGCTAAAAGATGGAGGTTAAGGTATTGGATTTAGACTTGTAGCTACCTTGATCTTCCAGGGGAAAATCTACCAGTGTTGTCCAACGCTGGCCCCACAGA
>NW_005842116.1:1898405-1935171 GCF_000455745.1 Alligator sinensis | reverse complement strand
AATGGAGGTTTTGGGTGGAGTGGTGTGGGGCCTTACAGAACCATCTGGTAATGATATGGGAAGCAGAGATGTGCTGTCCTGTTTGGGTTAACTGCAGACATAGGCTTGACCTATCCCAACTTTCGATAACTACCCAAGGATTATGGCTGGACCTGCACTACTGACTGAGCATGCCTCTGAAAAAAAAGCCTTTGGTGTGTTGTTTTGGCTCTGATATATCCATTTCTAGCCCCAGAGCTGCTGAAGAGTGGAGGCATGGGGAAATGGAAACGTGTTTCATCAGATTTTCTTGAAGCTCAGGAAAGATTCAGGCTGGGTTTGAATGTAGGCCAGAAAGCCATGACTTACGTTCTACATGAAATGTCTCTCCTGGCTTCTTTTAATTAATGAAGTACATTGCACTGCTGCCAGCCTGGAGGTTCCTCTCATTGCAAGGACTCAATGTTGGGGACCAATGGCAAGTCCATCTGAGAGATGGAAAACGGAGGCTCTGAGAGCTGAAGTGACTGACCCAAAGCCAGACAGAAATCCTGTGGCAGAGATGAGAACAGGACTGATGACTGTTGACTCCTCACCTGCTCTGACCACGTTCCTTTACCGAACCAGGAAAAGAACCCAGGAATCCTGGCTCTAATCACTAGGTACCACTGCTCCTTCTCATCTTTGAAAGTGGATGCTTCAGTAAGGTGTCTCCCACTTGACCACCAAATGATCCTCGGAGAAAGCTACAAGTGGGAGACACCTGGGATCCCTTCCCGTCCCTCTCCCTCTCTGCAGGAAAGGACCAATACAATAGCAAGTGCTAAACATTCAGCCCTTAGCACATTAGAGAGTGAACAAGATGAACACGGGCTCATTTAGAGACCCAGCCTGGGAAAGTAGAGCAGACGTGAGTCCCAGATGGACCTGTCAATTCCGGCTAATAAAAAGGATATTTCACACATCAGGCACTTTGCAGACGTTTTAATGAGAGCAAACAAAGCCTCCCAGATGCAGATTAGGGCCTGCAGAAAAGCAGCTCCCAGGACAGATGCCTTTCATTACAGAAGGCTAAAGCCCTCTCACTTTAATGACGTAGCCTCCAGGGATGCACATGAGAGCACCTTGGAGGTAACAGTCAGACCCTCTTGCTCTGACCCCGGGAGTGTGACACTGAGAGACCGGATGTGGCTCCAGGTCAGTGGCAAGCACCATCCAGAAGAGCCCATTTCACTCATTCCTGCATCCTAGCCCTTCAACCCAGAGACCTGTGCATCCCTGTTGCTGAGACATGGGCAGATTTTTCTTGCACTTGCTGCTGCTCCATCTTAATTATTCTTCTGCAACAATTAAAGGCTCAACATTATCTGTCCCCCCATCCCCTCCCTAAAATCCCTGGGATCTGGAGACAACAGACCCCAGAATCAGTCCTCCCTCCACTCTGGGTACACCACCACTGCAACCACTGTTGGGACTGCAGTGTGATGTGGATTAACCTGAGCCAGCTGTAAACTAACTCATTCAGGTCCCCAGGGCAACACTGAGCTCTATGCAGGGAAACTGCCCCAGTATTTACTGAGGTTTTACAGTCATTTTTGTGTCTGAACTGGGCTCCATGGCGGGAGGGTAGTAAAGCACTGGAACAGGTTACCCAGAGAGGTGGTGGGATCTCCATCCTTGGAGGTTTTCAAGCCCTGGCTAGACAAAGCCTTGCTGGGATGATCTAGTTGGGGCTGGTCCTGCTTTGAGCAGGGGGGTAGACTAGATGTGACCTCCTGAGGTCCCTTCAACCCTAATTCTCTATGACTCTCTGGTCACTGATATGCACCCTAGCTAACTTAACATAGTTTGGGTATGTCTGCATCACAAGGCAATCGCAGCCATGACTGAAATGGAGAGATACCATGTGCATTATTGGAAAGGTAGAGTGCTTCTTAGGAAATCAATGGTTGGGACTATACAGTTCAATAATACAAACAGTTCCCCTCTGACCTTTCACCGAAGCTCCGAGGGTGAAGAGCGAAGGGATGCGATGATGGGCAGGAAGTTGAGGAATGATAGTTTTCCCACATGCATTTGAGAGGGGGTGAAAAGGGAATGATCCATCAGCCCCAGAGCTGCCAGCTTTTCAATAGATTTTGAATCATCGAGAAATGGCTATGTAGACCAAGGTTCAGCTGAACTGGGAGAGTGGCCGGCCACTTTGGGTCTGAAGTGTGTTGTCTGTCACCGTCAGGGCTGACAGATGAAGCTACAACCCTGATGAGATTCATCACCTCGTGTCATCTCCGTGACAGAGCAAATCGCTCTGCTCAGACCGATGAGACCAGGAAGCAGGTGGGACAGGCATTCACAATACACGGAGCAGAGGAAGGGGACGAGGTTTCATTGCTGCGCCCTCGTGGGGGCACCTGCCCCGCAGCCAGGCAGGGGCCGAGCACCCAGGTTCTGCTCGTCATTCGAAGCACAGCCCGGTCAGCAGTGCTGGGGCCTCGGCCCCCCGCCTGCCAACGCAGCAACATGCGAGCGTGCCAGGATTGGTATTTCAGACCCAGCCGAGCCCACGATGAAAAGGCCCCATCAACTTCCCCAGCCATCCCCTGGGGACCCAGCTTCTAATTATGAAGCTGGCATGGTGCCTGCAGAGCTCTCCCTTCCAGCAGCTCCATTTACACATTTTATTTCTCTTTTGCAGCCTTGCAAAGGCAGAGCGGGAGCGGCAGGTCCCCCCAAGGGCAGAGTGTGAGGGTCGTGGCTGACCTGCAGCGCTCCCCGCAGGGTAGGAAAGGACTTTTGCACTGACCGCGTGCCAAGCCGGCGTTCTCAGACATCACGGTGCACCGCACTTCATGGGCAAAGAAGCCATTTTAAAGCAAGCAGCACTTCAAAATAAGCCACCTTCGTGTGGTTGCACTTGAACTCCCTGCATCTCACAGTGGGCGCGTCTACACGAGACACTTACTGCGCATTAGCCTAATAACACTGCACAGTCGCGTGGTGGTTAAAAACTGTGCTATTCACCTACTGAGCAGTGTTGTTAAGCTAATGCACAGTAAGCGTCACAAAAAAAAGTGTGCGGCCACTACTGTGCAGTAACTCTAGTTGTTGCGCATTTAGTTAGTGCTTTTTGAAACGAGTACTAAACTAAATGTGCAGTAGCTGAGGTGCACTAATGAATGTGTAAACGCTCCCAGTGTTACTTTCATCCAGGCCACATAAGCATCACCATGATCCAAGATCTACACAGCAGCACTTTATACTGAGTGCAAAGGAGCAAAGGGTCAGGTCTGTCATGAATGTCCAGGAGAACAGGACTCCTGACACCACATGGGTGAAATCTAGCATGGGGACACCTTGAAATCTGGCATCCCGCCTAATTCCTGATGCATGGAAGAAGAGCTTGACAGACAGAAAAACCCAACTAGGACAAAGCCCTCTCTGTAATACATCAAGACAAATGTGCGGTGAAGTAAAAGGCAAGATAATTGTATTCTGAGTCTGGCCTGCGATTACCCAAAAGAGTGAGAGAGATGAACTCTGCTTGTCCTTCTTTTAACCTCATGACTGCAAGAATGACCACACATTTCAGAAAGGTGCTTGGTCTCAAAGGCGATGAGGTCAGAACCAAAATTTCTAGATTCATATGTTTCCAGACTCAGGCAAAGTTTGAAGCTGCATCTGACTCAGTGACCAATGACTCCAAACTCCCCCCTGGAAAATGCCACTTCTTAATTATCACTCATTTTTGAGTACAGAAAAATACTGGAGTGAGTCTTCTCTTGCAAAGCGCTCTGAGAGGAGAGACCACATCAGGCCAAAATGGTTTTAATACTGAATTCCTGTTTGAAATCTCTGGGTTTATCATGATTACACACCTGGCAGTGCTAACATTGCTGCGGCACCCTGGCTGAAAATCACTACTTTCTAAGATTAACCAACCAGTCTACGGCTGTGCTGAATAGTCACAACTAAACACCTTGAGCCTCCAGTGTTTCCATGCTGTACCTCAATTTTTCTGAATCAACCCAACATTTCAAAACATATATATATATATATTTTTTTTTTAAATCAGTAAAACTGCAGAGCAACAGCTTGAAAAACAGAACCAAGTTGGGGGAGTGGGATTCGCCCCACACTGCACTTAAAAATGCTTGCTCAGTTCAGGTAGTTTTTCTTAAGGCCATGGAAATCCTCCAAAACTCTGCTGCCTTCCAAGAGCTTTTGCAGCCAGAACCTTGCTTTGCCAAGATGGAAAACCTGTTCATTTCCCCAAACTGGAGCCTAGTATTATGAATGAAGTGTTAACATTATATTATTTATTATGATAATTGTTGTTGCTATTATTGGTTAGAGACAAACCTTTCCTTTTTATCTATTTCAAGTTGGAAAGGATTATTCTGGGGGCTTTCAAGCTATTCAAAATAAATATGTATTTAATATTTTTGGTGCATGGTTAGATTAGAACATCCTGTTGAACTAGGGCCTCGGAGAAGATTCTCTTTCCCCGCCTTGGCTAAATCCATAATGCTTTTCCTCCAATCCACTTAATAAGACCAGAGCCCTGAGTTCGCTCAGTGTGAGTGATGCTTCCCAAATGCATTGTAGGACAAAGGGGAAGATTGGGTATTGTTTTCATAGAGCAGTTTCCATCCAACAGCAAAATCTGTCCACCTGCCAGCGATAACACGGCTTATGAATGCCCCCTATCAGACAAGAAGGAAGCCAGAAAAACAGAGTGATAGAGAAACAGAAATGATGAGAGCCAGTGAAGCAAACCGAGGAAAAGATAATAGAAAGCAGGGAGGAGCGGGAGGGAGGTGAGAGGAAATGAATAAAGAAGCGGCCCTGATTCAGGAACTTGACTTCAAGCAGGTGCTTAATTTTAAGCAAGTGCCTAAATCCCATGGACTTCAAATGGGTGTTTGAAATTAAGCAGGTGGGGGAGTCCTGTCCTAAATAGTGATGCTTTCCTAAAAGAGACTGTCCAAAGGAGGAGGAAATGAAAAGGACATGGCAAGGGTTAATGCTTATCCTCCCTGTTCCTGCAGGAGGGATTTCATGCCACGCTGAATAAATAAAATAACGTGATATTACAAAAGGCGGCAGCACAGTATATTAGATACCACTGCACTGTTACAGGGCAGCTGTCAGCACCAATCACGATGACTGATGACTTATCAAGAATGGACCTGACATTTCCAAATGAGCTGTTTTGATAGAGATGTCACTCAAAGGGGCTCCAAAATAAAATAATAATAATAAAAAAATGCCCAGATAGGAACTGGAATGTAAATGGAAAACATCTGTCACCTTTGTCTCACCTAGTTAAGAGTTCCTGGCTTGACAACAAGGTGATTTGGTACACCCCCGGCCGAGGGTTGGGAGGGGAGATGCATACGCAGAGTCTGTGTTAAAATGCAGCTGAAGTCCAGAGTCCTTTCTTTTACCGGGACAGGCAGGACTGGCTGTTACGTGATGCTGGTGGCAGTCACCATGACTGTGTATGGACTTTACAGTAGCACCGGCAGCCCCCACCAAGCATAGAGGAAGCAGCCCTTGCTGCCTTGAAGCACCACAGCTAAAACAGCAATGGGCCATGCCCTCCCACTGAGACACAGCCTGCAATACAGTTTAGGCAGCGAACACACCAGCAGGAGACTCATCCCAGAGCCCTGAGCCTTCAGTGGGCTCTGGGAGCCCATCACCCTGAGTCAGTGCAAAGAGGCACAGATATCCACACAGGCACAGAGGCAGTATTCAGGTTCAGGATCGGGTCCTAGGGCATAATAAGGGTTGCAGGCACTGAGTTTTGAATGTGGGAAATTATGTTTCAGTTAGAGAAATGGTCTGGGATCAAGGGCTTTTAGGGGTCCTTGCCAACCCTGACACTGAGTTGGTGCATCACCAGCTATAGGAATGGCCTGGCAAAGGGGATGCCATCAAGAGAGGTCCATTAGCACTTGCAAAATAATGATGACCCCTGCCTGGAAGGGTTAAGCGTCATCATGGCTCAGTGCATCTTTTCCCGTGATTTCTGCTGCAGTGATGCATCTCCAAATGAATTTTTTCAACTGAAAAATATCATCCTAATGCATCGCTCTGAGAGAGGACAGGAATGTGGAAGTCAGGATTTCATCTCAGAAATCTAGGACACTGCCCGATTTCGAGCAGCAAAATCCCACTTTGCTCTGGGGCTGAGAGTGCCTTTAGTGGGACAAAATGACAGCTCTTCTGCTGGGGGAGCCTCTCAGCCCTGCACATTGCGGGCACGATTAGCAAGAGTCCCAGGCAGCAGCTAGCAGGGAAGAGATAACTGATCCCGCAAAAAGATCAGGCAAAGCAGATCCTGGAAACTGTGACTGAGGTGAAGGCAACAGATGCCTCATGGCCAGATGCTGATAGACTCGTTCAGGCTGACATGCCTCGCTGCCTGGAAAGCCTCCTTGAAGTGGATGGGCCAGCTCGCTGAGCAAGGGGCTAATTAGTATGAGGGAACGGCGGCAGTGCCTGGCCCTGGGTGTCTGCTCCGTGGCCAAAACGGAGAAACAGTGGAGCGGAGCCCTTCCCTCCCCCAGTGCGGATGCCATTAGCAGCATAAACCAGAGCCCAAACCCTGCGGCTGAGGCAGCCCTGAGCTTGCAGGGAGGTCTCACAAGCCAGGTCCTTGCAGCCAGCTGCAGCGGGTTGAACGGATGCCACAGAGCCCCGGGCCTGGTGGGTGCCCATCTATGGTGCTCCGGCTCCTCTCCAGCCTCTCTCCTTCTCTGCCCCACGGCACTGCCTTTACTGACACCGTCCTCCCCTCGCCCAGCTGCACGAGGAGCACAAGCCAAACCCACAGGGAGCTTCCTGGCCTAGTGGCCTCTCCTGCTCCTCTTGGCTTTGCAGAGTGCCTCCTGGAGGTGACTAATGAGTGCGCCCTCGGGGAGAGGCATGCTAAAGTGAGCCACCTGGGATGGGTCCCCTCCGAACGCTGACACTCCATGAACTGGAAGGCAGCACTCCAGCTGCTAATTGTTCTGCCCTCTCTGGCTTGCTGGAGCTCTCACTGATTTAAGCAGGCCCATTACCCAGCTAGTCCAAATGCCAGTAAACGCTGTTTATTCTACTATTTGAGGATTAACCATTTGAGGCCTGGAGCCAGAGAGCTGCTATCACCAGTTCAATTAGGGAGAAACTCACCCCGGGTCTAATCTCATGGCATCTCTGCCTCCCCCCTGAACGTGGGAAGGCCAGAGATTCAATGAGACAGCCAGGGCTCATGACATTGTCCAGTGTGAGAGATTGGACAAAGCTTGGGATAACTTTTGAGACAATTCTTCCTGGTTTCTCCCTGTAGCCTGGGTGTAATATAGCCACCTGGAGAGTTAATTTTATTTATTTTTTGTTTTTGGCAAATCGAGAATTTCTTACTGCTCAAATCAAGCTCTACCCTGGGTCCTTATTTCAAGGAGCTGGGCTGAGCTACTGAGCTGGGATGCCGCGTTGTAGAAAGGGTGCATTCAGGAATGACACAGCTAATCTATAATTTATCAGGCAGTGGCTGTTTGTACATACAGCCCTCGACCGCATGGATGTGTGTCACTGCATCTGTTTCCTAATTGACTCCTTCATTTGTGCTAAGCTAGACCCACCGCGGCTTGCAGGTATGCTGCAGCAGCCAGGCGCACAGTACATTTTAGGCAAAGCTCCCTTTTGAGCATCTGGGATTCTCAGGAACTAAAATCTAACACTTGGTTACCAATCTGTAAAGTATGTGCTCCCTGCACGCAACTGCAAGCTACATAGCAGACACGGGCTGTAGACAATGATGCATTAGCCTCTGGGTTGAAGCCAGCAGCAAATAAAGGGCAAAAGCCAAGCACTGAGAGAGAAAGGCAGAGCGCACACGCGCATGCACGGATGCTTTTTCACATCATATTGCCTCTTCCATTTGATCCATTCCCAGTGCACTGCTCCCTGTTGGATGCACTCTTCACAGGGACCCTATATTCCATGTGCGCTCTTGGCTGAAGGCACCTCCTGCTACAGAGGAGTTTCCAAGGGATGAAGACAAGTGTCCTGCCCTAAGACGAACAAAGCCACCACGACTGGTGAATTAATCACTGGTCCCTGAGGACTGCACTAAGCTAAATTGGCAGCTATTTCTATGACTGGAAACCACAGTGTAGAAAAAGACTTCATCAGTGCCAATCCCTCAATTCGAGGATGATCTCGAACATGGTTCATTGATGGGTCTTGAGGTGACTTAAGCATCTGATCCTTGAGCCACAGGATTAGACTCTTAAATTGTTAGTCTTTCTGAGCAAGCTGTAGGCTGGGATTTCTCTCCTTTTCCTTCCTCTGCTCTCTCTTTCCTGCTTTGAAGAAAAAACTTAGAGCCCATCTGGCACCAGTGGCGTTTGAGAGCCTGGATGCCATCCTTTCCGGCCATGCACTAGGTAACATTTTGCCTCCTTTCTCCTATCTTTGAAGGGTCTCTGCTGAGATAAGACCTGCCCACAGCGAATCTGAAGGAAAGTCCCGTGTCTACTCGGTGGTTTCCAGCGTGCTATTTCCTGAAAGCGTTCAGCATAAATGAACCCTCGCAGACGGTGTGATTTACTGCTTCAAAATGATTCATTCATACAAAGAATTCTCTTATTTTCACATCGTTTCTCTTCGGGGAGCTAAGTCCATGTTTCTATGGAGACCAGCCAAGATCTTGTCTCTACCCATCAATTCATCGTTGATGGGCCTGTCACCAAGGCTCTTTCCAGAATGCAGGGGGCAGGGCCAGGCTGAGAGAGGGAGGAAGGGAGGTATATATTATGCTCCCCACCCAACACAGCATGGCAAGGAGATGCTTGGTGGAACCTAGTTCCACCCAGGCCCTGGAAACTGTGGATGGGGTGAGGTAAGGCCCTGGACACGGGATGTGCTCTCACTCACTCCATGTGCTGTTGCCCTTATTGACAGAAATTGTCATTCATTAGAACAAATGTCTCTAATTAACTCATTTGCTGCTGGACTGACATGCATAGCCATTTCACTGTTAAGATGAAGAGCATTAAAGGTGGGTCTCTCAGCAGAGTGTTGTAAGAACGTAAGACCGGCCCTTTACGGGGTCAGATCATTGGTCCATCTTGCCCAGTATCCTGAGTCTCGCAATGGCAAAGGGCAGATGCTAAAAGGGAGAGTGGACTGAGTATGTCTTGCCTGGCATATACGTTGCCTAGCTTTTTCACACCACCAGGCTCAAGCTTTCTGCTTCAGTAGGACCACAGCCTATAGTCCCTGTCCATACTGTAGTTTCACCTCTGTCAAGGGACCAGGTTCCAACATGGTTCCATTTTGTAGTGGTGATGGGAAGTGTTAGCTGCTTTCCCCAAATACGCTGAAGTCTGGGCCCAAGGCATTGCTGTGTTTCAGATGCATGGTTAAAGCAAAGTTATATCTCGAGTGCAAATAGAAATGTACCCGCCTGGCTCTAAGCCTACCAGGGGGTGTGCCAGCCTAATCACTCTGTGCGAAATGGCAGTCTACAGGGATGGGACTCTGCTGTCTAGACTGTGCATTTTTTCGTCCTCAGGCTGTGGGTTGCTTTTGTTTGTACATCACCTGGTCCACTGGGTGGGTCCTCAGGCACTACCGTAATACATTTGTCTGGCCCAGTTTGGATGTGGATGATCCTGTCTTGAGCAGGGGGGTTGAATTAGAAAACCTCATGAGGTTCCTTCTTGTGCTATTTTTATGATTCTAATGAGCAGGGTTCCTGTTTTTATCTGAGAAAAAAATCCCAAATTTTCTGATTTAAAAAAGTAACCCAAAATCCACATTTTCCTGAGATTAAAATGAAACACCACTATAAACACACATATACATACAGTATGTGTGTGTGTCTATACACACACACACACACACACACACACTATATACAATCATATGTATACATATATATACACACACATATAGATGTGTATGTGTGTATATAGACACACACACATACATACACATATATACATACATTATATATACTGTATGTATGTATACATACATACACACACACAAACACATACACATATATACATACACACACACTATATATACACAAACACACATACACACACTATATATAGTGTATGTATATATGTGTGTATGTATACATACACACACACACACATATATATAATTAGTGGTGTTTCACTTTAATCATGGGAAAATGTGGATTGTGGATTACTTTTTTAAATCAGAAATCGTGGGATATGGGTTTTCAGAGAAAACCAGGATCCCTGCTAATGAGGCAGAAGATCAATCTGTGAGAGGCAAGCAGAGCATGCAAATGTCATGTCCCTAATACTACTCCAAACCTTAAAAAAGGATTCACTCTGGCTTCCCCCCCTCAGTCTGCCTGTGTCTATATGGCCAGGTAAATGCACAGGGGGGAAAAAACACGCCTGGAACTAGACCTCTTAGTGGATCTTGACAAAATATTATTTTCTAAGACACTGAAAATCACTTTTGGGCTGAATCAGCAGTGAAGACATATTCACCCATTCATGTGAGAAACAAAAGGGAAAGTCACTGTCTTTAGAGGAGCTTTTAGATGTGTCATTATGGATATGAAAAGCTGTAACCTCCCCCCACCCCCACACCCCCCCCCTCTAAAAGTAATTTAACAAAAAAAGCATGAGAGAAGATAAAGAATGGAAATTCAAAGAGCCATATTCAGGACAAAAATCCACCGTGGAAATGACATGCTAAGTTATTCTCCTTCATAGAGCAGAATAAAATATCAGATTTCCCTTTCTAAAGCCCCGCTTTGTGCTGCTGCCTCCAGCACATTAACGCAAACCATGGGGAGAAGACCAAAAAGAGTTCAAAACTGCGGCATGGAGCGGATGGATATGGGGCTGGGTGTTGGGTGGGTTAAAATGGCTCTATTGAAGTCAGAGTTAGGCCCATTCACGCCCTCTCAGGGCTGGCACCTTTCTACAATGCCTTAAACCAGTCCTTGATTCTGAAGCTAATGTCCATCCTCCATAAAGGGATGCCTGCAGCAGAGCAAAATGACTATTATTTCTTTATAGCTAGTTCCCACAGGCTGCAATCAAGTCGGGGGGCCTGTTGTACAGGATAAACAGTAATAGTCCAAAGAGTTTCCAAAGAGCTTTTAAAATCTGAGCATTAGACACCCAATCTTTTTCTGCTGCCACTCCACATCTAGGCTGGCAACCCCACTTCCAGACAGCACACAAGCCCGTTCCTGTTCTGACCCAACTGCAATAACTGAACTCTATGGAGCTCACCGCTACTCTCATTAAATGCAGCAACCCCTTCTGGGGTTACGGCCCTTCCTTTTCTCACAGGCACATGAGAGTGACAAATGCATTAGTGCATGTGAGGAGCTCAGAAACTACAGTGGTGGGGCTACAGGGTACAGGGAAGTTGAGGTGAGATATTAGGAAAAACTTGCTCATGAGGAAAATAGTGAAACACTGGAACAGGGCACCCCAAGAGTTTGTGGAGGCTCCATCCTTGGAGGTTTTGAAGACCTGGGTAGACAAAGCCTTGGCTGGGACGATCTAGTTGGGGCTGGTCCTGCTTGGAGCAGGGGGTTGGACTAGATGTGACCTCCTGAGGTCCGGTCCAACCCTAACTTTCTATGATTCTTTGACATCAAATGGGTGCAGTGAAATAACATACAAGGAGGTTTTAAGCCACAAATGCTCGTCATTATTTTCCAGGCCCCCCTTAATCAATCCACTCCAATGTGTCTCCCTCAAAAGTGGATGGAAGGACCTTGGGCTTGTTCCAAAGCCCACTGAAGTCAATGAGACTTCAACAGGTTTGGGACTTGGCCCCTGTGACCTTAGGTTAGTGACTGGATATGGCCCTAGATGCCAATCCTGAGCCTACCACCCCCAAAGCACAGCCCTGCAGCAGCAGTGTCACCACATAACCAAGGAGTTTAGCATCTGGGCAAGTGATCACAGAGCCCAGGGGTGGGTCTGACTGGACCCTGATGAAGCACCATGATTATGTGATTGCAACAACGGCCAGCTGGAGACTCCAAATCCCACACAACTCTCTGAGTCACAACTCTGGGAGTGGATGATCATTATCCAAATGGCAGGCAGAGCGCTAAGGAAGGAGCCCGCTGCCAGTGACACCCATGGTGGAGGCGACGGCTGCACTGCGGGAAACAATGCAGCTCTGATTTGGTCAATTTAGAGTAAATGTGCTGACACCCCTGACAGAGAGCAAGCATGGGACGCCAGCACCTGTTGTGGGGTCAATCCAGGCCCACTAGCGTGCATGCCTATCTTTGCCCATTGTCTCCGGATGGTGCTGGTGACCCCATAGGTAAATCATCATCCTATGGGATGAGACTGGAGTGGTGCCTGAAACCCAGCACTTCCAAGCCGGGGGGAGGGCTGGCTCTGTACTTGGAGTGTGGCTCCCCTCCCTGCACCATAGGCCACAACTGTGATAAAAGGACTGGGGGCCTGATTTTGCTTGCATGTCCACTGGTGTAAATCAGGAGCGATGCCACTGAAGTGGCAACAGAATTACAAGCATTGTACTATTGGCAAGAGGGAGTCAGGCCTATGGCTGAGAACCCCAGGGACTCATTTCCGCTGCGTCCATCATGCGGGCCAAGCAACTGCAGATTACAAGTAACCGCATGGAAACCACTTTGAGCACACTTCTTCCAGAGGAAGGAACAGAGGAGGACAGACCACCTTGCTCAAGAACATCAGTGATAGGGCACAGAAGTAAACCTGCATCTCCCAGGTTTCAGACTAGCATCTCTACGATGGGGCCATACTTGCCCCTTGTGTCAGTATATCTGGACCCAGTAGATTCCCTGATTCATAGGGTCATAGGAAAGTAGGGCTGGAAGGGACCTCATGAGGTCATCTACTCCAGACCCATGCAACTGCAAGCCTATTGATATAGCTAGAGTAAAAAGTCAAGACAGTTGACCAGGAGCTTGTGAACTGGGCAGTAGCATTGAGGAGTGGCAGTAATCACTATCTATTGATGCTGCTGGGTCATAAGGGGAAAAGAAGGGGCAGACTGAATGCTATGTATAGGGGAAGGATTTTGGCGGTAGAGGGGCAATCAATTCTTCACCCCCTCTTTAAGAGAAAAGACCAAACTGAATTGACTGGATCCATATTTAAAAGGTCCAGGCTTTTCAGGAATGATATCGATTAGTTCTAGCTTTGAACAAGATGGGCTTTGACCTGAAGTATGAGAAACATTCACCAAATCAGCAGTAATGGAGCCCAAGGTGTCTATATTGCCCATTTGCAGTCATTTAGGTCAGGGACCGGGGAAACGGGTGATGGGGCACAGCTGTGGAACAGTCACTTTCAACTCCTTAATGGTCAGTAGGGGAAAAGCAGCATCCCAGATTAATCTGGTAACGGTGAAATAAAAAGGTTGTCTGGGCTAGCAAGGGAGCATCACAAGACAGCAAATTGGCGGGTAATGCACGGAGTTTCAGTCACACAATAATGACACTGACTATCTCCCATCCTGCTCGGGAAACTTGATGAGCAGGAAATGATGTGGGCTATTTTAAGTGATCCTGAAAGATATTTCATCTTCATCACAAGTTTGTCGCAAAAAACAAAGTGGAGATGGCACTTCTCCCTAAGAGATCTTATTATGCAGTTGTCATTTCATCTTCATCACACTAATATGCTCATGTTTTTTCCCCTTCTAACTTAGCTTCACCAGCTGCTGTTTTTAAAAGCCCCGTCTCCGCTCGCGGCTGCAGTCACCCTCCACGAGGCAATACTGAGCCAAGGCCCCGGTGCGGTGCTTATTACCTGGATAAGCTCTGGACACTGGGACCTTGTTGATGTGGGGTCAATGAGGGTTGCTTTTCTCTTTAGAAGCAGGGTGCGACTCCAGTGCCCTGGCCCTATTCTAATTTAGGAGATTACATCTGGATCCCATGGCCTCCTGCACTGTGCACTATTCAACAGTTTTTGCATTTCACACCTAGAAGTGATTGCATGTCAGTGGTAGAGGCAAGTCTCCCTGTTCCTGGGGTTTGTATCACTTTGGTGAATCTGCAGAGCACTTTGTGGGGGGTGAATCGCCTCTGCCTCTAGGCAGTTACATCAGTGCAGGTGTATACAAAGCATCTTCTTTCCAATCTGGAAGTATCCTGCACCAGCCTGAATCTCTGCATGGCAGGAGAGGCTCAAGCCATGAGACAGGCTTGGCAGCCCAGTTCAGGTTACCAGCTGGAAAGTTCCCGAGACCTCAAAAACAGTCTGAGCAATTTGCTGGCTCTGCCCATCCCTTCTTATACAGACATAGCTCATCTCCCAAGCGACTTTACATCGGAGAGTCATTTGGTATTCGATGTCCGGGAACAGCCTTCTTCAATCTAAATTAAGCACTAAAGTGAAAGGCAATTTAGGGTGAGACCATGAATTCATTAGAAAACATGGCTGGATCTAAACAGTGATGTGGATGGAAATAAAGAGGAGAGGGAGAAAAAGGGGGACAAAGCCCCAGACAGAGATGGGTAAGCTGGAGTGAGCTGAAGTTGGAAGAGAGAGAGAGAAAAAAAAAAAACCCATCAGGATATTATTTTGAATGAAGATTAAATGACTCTTCCCCGATTGAAAGGGCGAGTGGGGAGAGCTAACAAACTGTGACAAACCAGAACGCATGGACACAGGCAGTCAATTCCCTTAAATAAAACTTTTATTGGCAATGATATCTGAAAACAAGCAGCCTACAATGGGGATTAATGATTTCCACCGGCCTGGCCCTGCATATTCTGTCCCCGGGGGAGGAAAGCATCAAGGCATGCGTCTCCCCCTGTTAAATTCTGCTGATGGCATCACTGCGGCAGGTGAGGACTGGGGGGGAGCTGGTCACAGGGGGTCCGGGGGGGAATGAGATGGAATCACTTAGCCATCATTAGTCCAAATTAAAATCAGAAGTGAGATGACAATTACAATTTGTGACCGGCTAATTGTTTCCCTCAGAAGCTGATCGTTCTGCAGATTGGGGAAATTAATTGCGCACAATCCCAGGTGGATTAGCTTTCAACCCTGCCGAGGAAATTAAACTGCTCCGAGCAAAACCTGTGCAAGGGAATGAAGCACCTTGGAGAGCAGCCAGGGCCTGGCTTAGTTAACCAGGCAGGCTGGGGAGCGAGCTCCCTTCTGTGGGTTCACCGGGGGGCTGCACCCCAGCAGGATCCAGGGGCTCTGCCCCTGGCCAGGTCCCTGTTTGACGATGGGACACATCACAAAGTGTCCCTGTGAAGGGAAGGAGGAAGGGCTCTCATCTCCATTTTGTACAGGGCGGCACAGAGAAAATAAGTGACTTGCCCGGCATCCCACAAGATCTCTGTAGCAGAGCAAAGCTCTAAACTCCCCTTTTCTAATTTTGAAGCTACTGTCTTCACCTTCAGACCATCTTTCCCCACTCTTCAACCCGCCTGCCTCCTTCCTCTCAGTTTCTCCAGCTGTAAAACGACACTGACAATTAGATCTGGCTGAATATATTCTTCTTATTAAACCAATTTTTACAAATGACATTTCAGCCCATCCAAGAGTTGGCAGCAAATGTTCATTTTATTTAAAAATTTCAAGCTTTTGGGACAAAAAAAATAAAACTTGGTACGAAAAAAAAAAAAGGCAGGTGTTGCTTCAATTCCCCCTACACACACACACACACACACACACACACACACACACACACGTTTGAGAAATATATTCAGGTTTTATTTCTTTTTTTGTCAAGATTTCCCCCAAAGCAGTTTCCCAGCCTCTGTCAAATTTTGCTTTCAGGGCTTTTTCCTTTTTTTGTAATGAGAAATATTGTAAAACAAACTACAATTTATTTCTTTTAGAAATATCCCACTAAAAATAACTGGCATTTTTCCATGAGTTTTAACGATGATGTTATTGCTCTGCTTTGCCATGGGGATTCATTACCTCCATGGCTCTCAACCTTTTTAGACTCAAGACCCACTCATTAGACTCAGGGCACCTCTTATAAGAAAATTCCCGGTCTTTGTTTTCTCTTGGTTTTTGTCTATGAAAAAACACCTAGTAGAGCAATCTTTCGGTTGCAAAAAGCTTCGAATAACTACCACAGGTCAAACTGCTTTTTGACGTTATGGATCCTTAGTTGAAATTCCTGGGTTTATTTTGGGAATCGCTTGTCTGTGTTTGCACACCTACCGGGGCTAATATTGCGTGGGCCCCTGCGGCACCTTTAAAAGGACCTGGTGGTACCCCAGGGAGCTGTGGCACCTTGGCTGAGAACTGCTGAATTACCTTATCCCCGTGTGCGCTAGGCTTGCAGAAGCCTACAGAGAGTGGCTCATGACTCAGCCTGTATTACCTTTGAATGAATAGAGCTGGGTCTTTTAGTTCAAATGCTAGAGGCTCACTCATTTATCCAGGGCTCTATCCTTGCCTCTCCCGCCTGGGCTCAGAACCAGGGCTGTGTTTGCCAAGAGCTTTGAAACCCTTGCGCGAGACAGAACATGTGTGCCCCCTGCTACTTCACATGAAAAGTCCCCGCAACACGTGGAGCAAAAGTGTGAGAGCAAAAGCATTCATTTACCGACTCATTGCTAAAATAATGGAAGGCACCATTTGCCTGGCTCATAGGTCAGAAACCAGCAGCGCTTTGCAAAGTAGGGTAGTCATTACTGCAAGAGAATGAATATGTATTTTTACAGTCACTTGTCTGACAATGCATTCACAGCCCCCAAGTGCCCATTCTCCTTGCCTTCAGTGAAGGCCTGAGAGGCATCAAGGTGCAACAGAAACACCCACCGTGCTTGCCCAGGAAAGGCAGCATGATGCATTTGCCCTCTGATTTACTCGCTCACCCACTACGCAAAAGGGGCTGGATGGGGACTGGGAAAACTGCCTTCCTCCTTGGGCAGCCGCACGGCTTGGAAGCACAAGCAGGTGTTGCCGTTCCTCCGTCAGGACAGAACGGAGGGGTGATGTGTCAAGCCCGTGAGCAGGAGTCCATCAATCACATTGACCCTGCCAGAGCAGCTTCCTTGCCCTGCGTCTGCAGGGGGTTGGGAGGAAAGGGTGTTAGGCTCGCACCATGATATCATTACAACTCTTAATTGAGCTGTCAAAGAGAAGGAGGGTGGCAGATTTCAGAGAAAATGAAGACCTTCAGCTTCTGAGGCCTACGTTTCTGCCGCAATACCGATGTCTCACACGAACGTTTGCTGGGTTTCCTGGGCTCTGCCATGTTCCCTAACCATACCCATCCTCTGATGAGCAGAGGCTTCAAGCTCATTGTTTTCTGATGTGTAGGGCCTGATCCAAAGCCAGGAGTAGATTTAGGATCAGGCTCTAAAATGGAGATCATCTAAATGGGGCTGGTCCTGCTTTGAGCAGGGGGTTGGACTAGATGTCACCTCCCAAGTTCCCTTCCAACCCTCATTTTCTATGAGTCTATGGAGCTCCTTGGCCCAGAGGCTGAATGGGATTCTGGATTTTATTCCCACACACCTGTGTCCTGCAGGCACCAGGTCAGAAATGCCTCCCCCAGTGAAACATGAACTGGGGAACTGTGCCTTCCACCCCCGGACTGGATATGTTGCTTCTTAAGAGCTTGGGAGGTCTTGTGGTCCAGTGGTCAGTGCTGAGGGGGGCTAGGAGTTGACTCCGATTCTGCCATACGTTGATTCTGGGACCTCAAGCAAGTCACTCCTCCTACTTGAGCCTCAGCTTATCGATCGGATAACTGAATGAAACAGGGGTTGTCAAGTGCTGTGATCTCCCAGAGGGAAAAACCACAGCAAAAGGGCAAAAGCAGAGATGAATAAGCAGGCAGAGTGGCTCCTAGTTGCCACTGCACCTCATACCGTGGGTGCTTGGAAGCTCCCAGAAAGAACAAGGATACCATTCAGGCCTTCTTGCTCCAAAAGCACGGGCTTTTCTCAGCAGGAGCTGACGGAGACTCTTTAGAGTATAAGCTTTTCTGTATAGAGCCTATGGTACATGGATGCAAAAGTTGTGCTTGCAACAGGCAGGATACAGTGGAGCACCTCAGTATTCACCAATTCATGGGCATGGATATGGAAATGAAGGCCATTCCTCCTCTCAGCTACTACAAGCCTTAGGCCACATCCAGATGAGTGCGGTCATGCGGTATGTGGCACCACAGACTCGTCTGCAGCACCATAAAGCACACATTCAGGCATTTCCCACACTGCTACCTTGCAGAACGGGGTTTGGGGGGATTTTTTTGACCCCAGGAAATCCTAGGGTCAAAGAACCCATGCAGAAAAAAGGCAGGATGGCACATGTGGAGGCAGCGCATCCTGCTGCAAACCAGAGCCTGGCCAGCTGGAGCCATACTCCTGCGGCAGGAGCACTGCGGCTGCAGATTCCCTGGCCCCCCAAGACCCCAGGTAAGGCTGCTGGGGCCAGCACACAGCACAGTTGGTGGCCCCAGCCTCCCCTACCCCACCCCACCCCACTCGGGGTAACCCGCTGCACGCCACAGGGTGCATGGCATGGGTGCTCCCCGGGGACAACTAGCAGTAGCACAAGGCGTCGGGGGAACCAAACATCCACGCTCATCTGGATGTGGCCTTAAGAGTGCAAATGCTGATGGCAGGGGGGGAGGTCTCAGGTTCTTTCCACCCCATCTCTGCCTCCCTGCACCCTCCCCATCTCCAAGGGCTGCCACAGCCATGCCTCTTGGGGACCGTACCACAGCAAGGAAAACTTGCCAGGAATCGCTGTTCTCCTCCACTGCCGCTGCTGCTGCCACGGGTGCTGGCAATCCCCCAAGAAAAGAGCAGCAGGAGTAATTTTTCTTGACATCTTTAATTAGTAAAACAATTATTAGGGGAAAAAATTTCTCTGGGCCCTTTCTCAGCACATCTTTGAAAAGTGTCGCGTCTGAAAAACGAGCGGGAGGAACAGGCCGCTCCGCCGCAGCGTGGCCACGTGTCTGGCTCAGGCCCTGGAAAGGAGCTGCTCGTTCTGTTCCCAGCTCTGAGCTGGAGTCAGAGCACACAGGGGACCTTTTCCAGCAGTTCGCTGTGGCTACCCAGTCTTGCCATTGCTACTGGTGTTGGGCCACCCAACAATTATGCCTTGTCATTCTGCTGCTTGTAGCCGAAGGCTAATTTTATTTTTATTTCCATTCATAGCGGGGGGTCTGGGGAGCCTTGGGCCATTCACCCTCTGACCCAAATAGACAGGAACCCTAGGTGTTACATGGTCCACATCTCGTCTTTGGGCTGCTCCCGTTCCAAGCAGAATACAGCTGTCAGTGGAAACGTGCAATGTCCTCCAGCATATACATACCCTTGAGGTCTCCCCAACTCTTTCCTGCTTGCTAATCAGTTGTGAGGCTCAAGTGCGCTTTCCCAGCACTCTGTGACGGAGCTCCCTGATTTCCCTCCTGTATTTGATATAATAACAGTGAGGGCTTGGTGTTTCATGCCCTGCAACCAAAATACTTCCCAGAACCAATGCGATCTGCGAGTTGCACGCATGGCCAGCTAGAGACACGGGTATTTTATTCCGCCTTGTGCATAACAGAACCTCGATGAAAACTGGCTCTGTTTAAATCAACGGGGCCTCGTTTCACCTGTACCTGGCTGTGAAGGCTGTGCTGAGAACAGTGAGTAGATAAGTGGGATGCTTTAAATAGAAAAGTGTTAAATTTGAACAGCATCCCAAATGCGGGGAGAATTCCAGCTTAAATGCCCAGACTGAATCCATCTCAGCTGCTTAGATACTGAAGCAGATCCAAAACCCAAAACAGGTTGTAGCATGAGTCCAATTCAGGGACCAGAATATCTGCAGGTGTGAATGGCCTGCTAAGGAGACTCATTGATTTGCACCAGCTGACAACTGGGCCCCCTGAATGATGAACCCTCACATGGTCAATCTTGGGAGACTTCCTCCATTTGGGGCTGGCTGTTAAGATTTCCGCCCTGACCGACCTAAGCTTCCATCCCAAATTCAACCTACCCCAGCTCCCAAGAACCCCGATCCAAACCTAATCCAGATGCAGATGTTGTCCGCTCTGCCACCCTCCGGAGTGCATGGTAATGCTCTGTATCCCAGCCCTGTGTGCAAATTAGTTTTCCTTCTCATTCTTACATGATACGAGACACAAATGCTTTGCTGGCTCTAAAACCAATTGCCCACATACTTTGCAAATAGCAAAGGGGGGGAGGTTTACTCAGGCTTCAGCCATAAAGTCAGTATTAGACCGTGATGTGGCTGCGTGTGTCTGTAGAAGCTGTGACAATGTGACAGCCATACTAACCCTGTATGTATGTACCAGGAAACTTGACGCCCACCATAAGCACGCATTTTGTGTAGGCATTTATCTACCAAGGAATTGTGACTCATATAATTTTGTTACATGAAATGTGCCTATATTATATAGGTCACGTATAGATGGCAAATACAGAGATCATCCTATTGACTGGTAAGGTGCTTTTAAGGGAAATAGGCTCCTTCCACACTCTGGCAGCCTGCAGAAAAGAGCAAGAACTAAATTAACCAGCTGAGACTAGAACTCACATTTTAAGCACCTAAATAAAGCGGCTGGATTTCAATCTCCTGGATGGCAAGAACTTCAGAAAATCTGGCCGCTGATACCTGGAACCCGGATGAAATCAAGGCCTCCTTTGTTACCTGCCGCCTGCATTTATTTCTTCATATCACCTGATCAAACAAATGACAGTGAATTCCATCCCCAGCACATCAGCATGGAGCCACCAGCTGTTTGCATCATCCATTGCCTGGAGATATAGAGAGCATTGGAAGAGACTATCCATTGAGTCTGGTATCCTGATGCTTGGCTGCCTTAGAGGAAGATTTGAGTCTCTTTGCCCCCACCCCACAAAGTGCTTAATTGTGTGAGGCTGCACCACGTTGTGACGACAGGCTCCCTCCCCATCTCCAGCTGCTGAGCATGTTCATGCCCTAAAGCAAGAAGACTGATGGCCAATGTGATGTTTATCTTGGGAAGCATCTCTGCAGATACTGTTCGTGCTGCATCAGCTCCGGTGACTTTCCCCCAGCAAGCCTTTCTAATTGGTGTGGAAACAGGAATGATCGATACCCAGCCCAGCAGGCAAGCAGCAGAGATGCTGGGACTCTCAGAGACTGGTTATCTTGGGGAGCTTTTCCCCTCACAAGGTCAAGGAAAGAGATAGACATTGGAGCCAGGAAAGGCCTGCATAAGAAGGAGCTCCAGGCAAGGTCAAGGCTGGCCTGGGGAGGTGGCTTCCTGCATCCCACTCAGCAGCAGCAAGGTGAAGAGACTAGGGATTAAAAGAGGATGGAGATGAGGGCAAGACCAAGGGAGAGTCACTTCCATCTCCTCCTGCTGAGTCAAGGAAGGATACCTCCAGAACAAGGCATTACTTCCACTCCTCTAATACCATGCCTTGGAAGGGTACATAACACTGGCAAACGATGGCACCTAAAAGCCCTGGACCCTGTCTTTTCTGGAAAGGGCTATCCCAGTCTTTACCGTGATGAGTAACAGCTGCAGAAATCTCTAGGCATGCGGTGTAGCAATGCTGACTACCAGGCTGCCTGGGGGGAGTTTCCACCTTCCCCCTTACTTAGGCTTTCTGCTATTTCCCCCTCCTCCTGCCAGTGCAACCACTGGGGCCGAGAGCCCTCAGCTGCCTTCCCAGGGCCCCTTTAAGCCCTAGGGTAGAGGGTAAGCTGGGGCCGTAGAGGCATGTCAGGGGCAAGGCCAAAGCATGCAGCAGGGTGGCTCTTCTGAGCCCTGTCGCACCAGGCCAGACAGATGGAGCTTAACAGGACCCCCAAGCTCTCTAAACACCAGGATTTCCTCGGATTTAGCTGCTTCTTCCCCTCGCTGGGGCCTTATGCAGAGCAACTGCACAAAGTGAAGACAGAAAGCTTTGCAGGATCAGGACCACGGAGGCCTCCTTTGAAAGTGTGGCTGTTGACAGTTGCCCAAGGTCACACACCATGTCACTCGGAGAGCCAGGAATAGCAGCAAGGAGTCCTAGCACCCGCTCCGCCCCCGTGCGGTACCCAACAGACAATGCTCCTGCCTCCCACCCTGCGGTATTTCAGGCAGGCATGTTCTGACACCGTGATGCCTCCCTGTCAATCCTTTGTGATGAAGACATCAAGGCTCTTTACACTTTTTCTGCGTGGGGAGGTGGAGGACAGATGGGGGAGGAATAGGTTATTAAACAAAGCCCCAAAAATATATAATCCCTGGGTGTAATTACAATCGAAGCCTCGCTGGAACATCTCCTATTATTTCTCCAGGGATGTGTGTTGTTGGAAACACTATTTTCTGAGCTAAGCAGCATAGCTCCAGGCAAGGATGGTCGCAAAGACAATGCTGGGCAAATAGGCATGATTCAGGAGGCAGCTCCCTGGTACTGCCCTGCTGTCAGCAGAGGATTTGCTGTCACGGGGGGAATATGCATTTAAGGATCAGCAGGTTATCTCTGCAGCATCTGCCCGCATGGCACAGAGACATGGGGTCGATTCTGACAGGGGAAACTGGGGTCAGAGACCTTCTGCAAGGGGAGTCTCCCCAGACACTCACCAGCAAGTGCTGGAAGGGTACACCATGCCCTCCATGCGAGGACAGGGAGCAAAGCCAGCCGGGTCTTGCCGTGTTCACTCACTGAACACACTTTTCCACCGATGCCATAGACACCCTGGCAGAGGGCTCTGAGTCTGGCTGGGGAGAAGCATTTAAAGACATGGTTGCACTTGCTGTCCCATGCACACGACTCCAGTGGAAAATCCAGCTGCAGAGAGGGCAGCCTGTGTGATTAGCAGTGGCCCTGCCCTGCTCTCACTTGTGTGGCACCAATGCAGCTTCACAGAAACCAGGACAAAGCCCACAGAGCAGACAAGGTCTCTGCCCTGTTCCTCTGAGAGGTGCTGGGACACCCACAGGAAGCCAGGGCAGGCACTCAGGAGAGTCACATTGGACTTAGTGAAGTCAGGGTCGAAAGGCTGACAGTCACCTGTTGATGCAGCCTAATGGGGGCCCATTCATGGGAGGGAGGGATGCTTTGCAGCCTGCTACCCGCTCCCTAGTGAGCCCTTTCTCCCCTCGTCCCCATGCCTTTTTGCACCGCCGTGTTCTGTGCACAGAAGAGAGCAACAAAAATGCAGCACTGGCTCATTTCAGGAAGACTCTCGCCGATCCTTCCTCAGCCACGGGGAGCAGGAGCTGCCGGACAGGCCCCCGTGTCGATGCTGACACTTTGCCGCCTCATGTAAGCTTGTCCATTGCAATTTTTGTCTCATTTGTCTCTTCATTTGTGGACTAAATTGGCCTCTTAAGAGGGGAACAAGCCTGTCGCCTTTCCAGGTGGAGTCTCCAGCTGCTTACAAACAGGCAATGACTGCTAGCAAGCCTCCAGAGAAGAGGAAAGTGTTCCAGCCCCCAGCTGCAATCCGCTCGCCTCACACTCTCTTCAGGGCACAGTGCATGGCAATGCCCCAAATGCAAGGCAGGGCACGGGCTGCAGCAAAGCATGGAGCAGCAGCAAGCAGAGCTTCCAATGAGCCGGCTGACCAGCAGGAGCCCACAACGAGCACAAGAGCATCACTGCACATAGGCAAAGAGGGAAGCTAGGAGAGGCTGGCAGAGCCCAGCCTGTTAGACTTAGTCTGGAACAGGAGAAAGGTCAGGATGGTGACACGATCCCATGTCCAGGACTTCAATTGGGCTAATCTCTAATTAAGAAGAAACCATCGCTGTTCCCTGCCTGACTCCATCCAGCCTCATCCATCACTGTGGCTGGGATACTGCAGGCGAGATGATAAGCAGCTTTGGCTGCTGGTGGCACCTGTCTGTTGGCAGAGTAATGGGTACCAGTGGCTGGCTCTGAAGGGACTGGAAGATGCCCAGCAGAGCCCGCCTGGGCCTCAAGCATACCCTTCATTTAGGCACCTCAGTGCGTTGCTGGTTTGCAGCCTAAAAGGGTTAAACACGATTGTTCTGCACATCACATCTTCAGCCTCACAGGGTGGCTGGGCAATTTGCTCAAGGTCACACAGTTAGGCCACGTCAGAGCCGAGGACGGAGCCTAAGCACCGTGCCGAGATAGTAAGATGATTGCTGTGCTACCAACACTCAGCCAAGCTAGGTCTGCTCCTGTCCTGTGCGCCTTGCACCTGACAGCGCTCCTTCCCGTCTGCAACCTTATCCTTCCCTTGCTGCAGAAGGCTCACTTGCTTCTCAGCACTGAGATGACTTGGCGATCTTCTCCCCAGCAGCCTATTCCAGTGCCATCACTGCAGCTCTCCAAAAGCTAAGTCACAAGCACTGCTCGAGCCAGCATAGGAGGGCCCATGACCTCCAGAAGGAAGAGAGGGGCTGGAAGTGTTCCCTTTGCCTGATCATTGCTCTTGGTCTGCAAGTGAAGACTGCAAACCTCTGGCAGCACTGGGTGTTGCAGGACACTGGCTCCCTATTTGACCAAAAAAAAAAAAAGCTCAGGCCAAGAGAACCGTCATAGTATTTCAAAGCCAATGAACAGCTCTGTGATTTATGCAGTGGCCATAAAGCCAGAGAGAAATGTTGCCTTTGTATCAAGCTCAGAAAAGGTCACAGATACTAGGTTAATTCGGCTCAGGATTTAGGTTTATACAAATAAACCCCACCAGTGCTTAAGCAAACCCATAATCACACTGATACTAGGGACCGGCACTCAGATACCTGCATTCGATGCCTGGTTCCGCCACTGACCTGCTGTAGGACCCTGGTCAAGTCCCTTCATCTCCCCTGCCAGCCTCCTCTCTATCTAATTGGCAAACTCACTGCAGCTGCCTCTGACCGTGCGTATTGTACAGCACCTAGCACAATGGGGCCCCAATCTTGGTAGGTGTTATTGCAATAGACTTAATAATCATTCTAATTAAATTGGCCAGGCTGGTTTCATCTTCCAAGTTTAATAGCGTTTTTGCAGCGGGCTGGGAGAAGCATCCCTCTTCTCGCAGGGTTGCAACATTTTCTTATATTTCTAGGTGCATTATGTTTTTTTCTAACTCCTGCAGCATCGTATATTTTGGTCCTGTCTGCAGGCAGGGTAATGGTCTAGAGAGAGCACCGATTCCTTCCTGTGTTCCAATGAGTGCCAATTTGTTACCTCATGATGCAGAACTACATTCTTTTGTTTTCAACAGCGCTAGGTGGGTTCTTTGCTGAATCTTGCAAACCAGCAATAAAAAAGAAGAAAGGTTCATTTAAAGTCTTTGGGGGGCAGGGGCCACCTTTTGGGTCTGCTTTTGTACAGCCCCTAGCGCCACAGGGGCCTAGCTCCCAATTGAGCATTGCTGCACTACAAATAAGTCATGCTAATCTCATGGAGCAGACGCACAGATTGAGGCGCCCTTCAGACGCATTGCTACACTCCTATTGTCTCAAGTGACTGGGAAGAATAAAAGGTGATGCATTGTTGCAACTACTGCTTCAGCTTTGGCGTGCAACGACGTGCACCGCAATGTTATCCAATTCATTCTCCCAATAACTTCCTGGGTAGAGCCCTGTTATCCCCTCGGCACCCACAGCAAAATCAGAGCCGAGATATGATGCGACTTTTCCGAGGCCAAAGGCACAGCTGCTCTCAGAGCTGGGGTTAGCACACGGGAGATCCTAAATCCCAGCTCTGCGTTCAGAGCGCTAACCTCTTCCTGAAGCCGAGGGGGCTGTGCTCCAGAGCTGCCGAGCGTCATGTTCGAGACAGAGCTGTCTTCAAGCTGGTTAGCCTTCTCTTTTGATTGGTGTTGCCCCTTGAATCTTCCCCTCTTTAATAAAAGCTAAGCTTTGAGTTAAAGAACTTCAGGGGAGTGTCTTGGGACACTTCAAGCTGCAGCACGTTGCTGCTTTTGTCCTAAACAGAGTGGTTCCTCACATAGGGTTTGGTGCATGAAAGAGCCACCCAGGAGCAGATTTTCACAAGAGGTCAACCCCTGTTTCAAGGAGCTGGTTTCTAACATGCTTCTGATAATGCTGAGATCAACTCTGGTGCCTAATACAAGCTCAAACACTGAACACCTGGTCTAAATGAAGGCAAAGGGCTCCTGTGCTTCTAGGCACTAAGCATGAAACGCCCAAGCCTGCCCAGTTAGGTTCCACACTTTATGTCATGTCATCACTGGAGAGGTGCAGGATTTGAGGGTTGCAATGAACTGAATAACTGAATTAAAATGTATTCTCTGGTGCACATCACACATACAGCCCTTGCATCCGCTTTGGGCTTGAATGAATCAGATCCTCCTCTCGTTCTTCCGAAGTTTCACTCCTTGCTAAGTGCAATTCACAGCAATCTAGAACATTTACATGGCTCTGGTGGAGAACTACCTCTTGACCAGGCTTTACATCAAGCTGTTGATGAATCTGTTCTCAGCATGAAGTGCCCAGTTCTGCAAACTCTCTCATGCCTGGGACCGGTTGGGTTGAACTCCCATTACTCACACATGTAAGTATTTTCAAGATCAAGGTCCAAGGTTTCAAACTAAGCCCCCAAACAGATGAGTTTACTACAACTTTTGGGTATACACAGGTTCAGGGATTTAAAACAAGCAGGTACTTGGGGCTGAGGAAGGATTTAGGGAATGATATTACAAAGCCTATAGATTAGCCTATAGATTCTTAAACTGGAGGTTGCAAACATGGAGAAGTGGTGCCGTGGGATTCACAGGATTCAACCACCCCATCCTTAGGTAGCTACAAAGAATGCCCCAGCTACGTTCTAGCTTGATGCGAGGGGAGATCGTAGAAGAGCATCCTTGCTACAGAAGTGTTTGAGATACGCCAGCCCATATGATCACAACAGTCTCCTCTGCACTGAAAATCAGAAAGCAAATGCCCTTAAACATTTACATTTGCCAAGGATAAAACTTGACAGTACGAGGTACAAGGGCTTTCAGCAAGACTGAGAGATCCCTATGCTCAGCCAGGGGACTGCTGCACATCAACCATCCCAGCAGAGACTGGTACCACTAGCTAACAGAGAGATAATTAGGCAGAATAGTGAAGGCTAAACTTAGACTCATAGAAAATGGGGGTTGAAGGGAACCTCTGGAGGTCACATCTAGTCTGACCCCCTGCACAAAGTAGGACCAGCCCCAACTACATCAACTCAGCCAAGGCTTTGTCTAGCTGGGTCTTAAATGTTTCAGCAGCTACCCCACAAGGTAAGGCCTGAACCCTCCCCAAGTGCCACTCTGATCCCATTCCCCAGCCTGAACTGCTGCTCTGCTTTCTGCTCCCTCTCTGTTGGGCTGCTCTGTTCTCTTCCCTATTTGCTGCTGTGTTCCCAGCTCCCTCTCCAGTCAGCTGCTGCCGGCACCGCTTGTTGCTCACGGTTGCTACAGGTTGGCCCCTGCTGGGCTAGAATGAACCTAGGGAAAATAGCCAAAATCATATTAAATGTGGATAACAAGAATTGATCTTCAACGTGTGTTACATCTCACCGAGGAGAACATAGGGTGTTTTATCAACCTGACCGGGAGAATAAAATTCAAACTATGTAGGACATTTATTGTCACATAATCTATGGTGTCTAAAAATCCCCATAAGGAAGCAGACAATGAGTAACCCTTTTAATACTGCTGGAACATCATAATAATGCTGCTCTACTAACTATGACATGCTATTGATAGCCGGGCAGCAGAAACCACTTAGGGTGGTCCAGAGGGGGTTAGAAAGGAGTAATGGGATTCAATTGAGCATAGGAAAATGGAGGTTGAATACTGTGGGGTAAGTCTCTAACAGTGAGGTCTATTGAACTGCAGATTGGTGTCCCAAGGGGAGGGGGAAAGACCTACCGCTTGGGCTATTTAAAATGAGATCAAAGCCTACGCAGAAGGGTTTGCAGTAAGCCTCACATGCACCACAAGCTCTAACAAGGCCAGCTGGATCCTGAGTTGGTGTAAAAGGACAGAGCAGTGGCTTCAGCAGAGCTGGGCCTTTTCCCAGCAGCTAAGGAGCAGGCGTGATGCTTCTAGGCAGTCTCTTGGCCAGCCTAGCTACATTACAGCAGCTAATGATTTATGGTTCCTGGGGAGAAGTCATTTTATTGCAGTTCCTGAACAGTACGACACACAGGGGATTGGGGCTGCACCAGGAATTAAACCCACATCTAGTGAGTCCCAGTCACAACACCTCTTCCCTGCACGAACCTTATGGAGGCAGGTTGCTCCAGACTTTGTTCTCGAGTGCTTTAGTCACTAGAGTGACCCGTGACCCCATGGGAGCGGTGATGTTTCATGCCCCCCTTGCAATGGTGTGAATGAAGCATGGCTCAAGGCAATGGGCAATCTGCCCCTGTGTTTGTACCTGGTCCCAGCCCTGCCTTTATGGCATGGTCTCTCCCCCCCGCACCCCCAGCCCTCCCTTCCAAGGCAGGAGATAATTACACTGGGATGTTTTTCTTTGCAAGTCTCCCTCCTCTCACCGTGGTGTGAAGAGCCACAAGCAGCAGCAACATCTACTCAGGCCTGAAGTGTTTCCACAGGGAATTTGTGCAATCAGACACACACCACAGCACCCATCCACACCCTGCGCTACATCACTACATTGACGCCCACGCTCCCCTGCTCTCCAATGCACACCTACTACCGCACCCCTGCACAAGAGCACTATGCGGCACATGCTTGCCTACCCAAAAGCACACACCCCAACACAACCCTTCCCTATAGGCACCTGATACACTGAGGCACACCTGTACTGATCACAGCCCATAGCACGAGGGACACACAACAAACACAGATGCCCACAAACTCACAGACCCAAAAAGGACAGCGCCGAGACACCCACAGCAAACACCTCACACTATTGCCACAAGCACCACACGCACAGGCACACGTATGGCAACATGCCCACATGCTGACATTGCCTAGAACTTAAAAGGGCTCTCCAAGAGCAAAGCTGGATGGCACCTCGGAGGCCCGCCTTGCTGCTGCTTGCTTGGCTGCCTTCTCCTCCGGTTCCTCAGATCCTGCTGTAGTTGTTCTGGTTCGAAAACAGGAACATCTGCTGATGACAGGCAGGAGGCCTGGCCACAGCAGGCTCCCCTGCTGCTGAACGCAGCCAAGAGGCATGCATTATTCCAGCAGCTCTTTCAGCCGCTCCAACCGCGGGGGTCTTTGGAGGCTGCAACCTTTGCCCTCTCACCCCCTTGACCCCTTGGTGCGCCCAGAAACAACAGTGAAGGGCACTAGAGTGGGCAGAGCATGAATGAATATCGATGGTGCAGGGGCTAGCTCTGAGTAACCAAACCTGAGAGCACCAAAGCCTTGAGCCGGGCACCCAAACTGAGAGACTCTCTTAAAAAAAATCATACGATGGGGATGGGGGCTTTTCTTTCCCTGGGGTCAGATGGTCAAGCCTTCCTCTGCAGCCACCAGGTCCAGAAACATCCTACTGTTTTGCAGGACAGATCATTTTATATCCCTGCTGGTAACCGTTCAGCTGGGTGTGCTACAGCCTGACAAGACGCCCATTCAAAAGCCAAATCCCTTATGAAGATATCCCGTTCACCTCTCCCCAGCCTTGACAGGGCAAAAACAAGCGGTGATTTACCACCTGCTTCTCACAACAAGCTGGCTAATGAATCCCTGTCTATTCATTTCACGTGAGGAGTGTCGGGGAGAGAGCGAAGGCATCTCCAGATGGAAAGGGAGGCTGCACACATGGGAGAACGCGCCGGGTTCTGCGGCCCCCGAACGAACGCGGGACATGGGTCCGGCTCCGCTGCTTTCATCACTCTGCTTAATGAACGTGTCTCCTATGAAGAGGGGTTGAGATGGGGAGAGAGGGGAGACAAGTCAATCTCCCGCTGCCAAAAAAGCTGTAAATTACCACAAATGCCAATAAGTCATTAGGAAGCAGAAGAAAAATGCAGGGTTGTCATGGCAACTGACATCTACAACTTTCAGGAGATGTTCCGGGGGCTGCTTTCTCTCATTCCTCAGGTGCACGGGGAGGAGCGGCACCCGAGCCGCTCAGAGCCACGTGGGGTGGCAGGGACTAGGAGTCTGCTGAGGGCAGAGGAGGATGCCAGGGTGGAGCGGGTTTCACCAGGCCATGGTGGGGCTGGGCGGGGGGTGGTTAATCCATTGTGCTTGCGTCTCTTGTCCTGAGTTGGTGTGCAAGTGCGTGTGTATGCATGCGTGCGTGTGTGCATCCATGCCTCTGTGTGTGTGTGTTTGCATGCCTGTTGATCATGATTGTAGGGAGCTGTGTGTGTGTGTGTGTGCGCCTGCATACATGTATGCACATCTGTGGGGTAAATCTGAGGTGTGCGTTCTTAGCTCAAGGTGGAGAAGGAGGAGAAGAGGGAAGAGCAGGAATAGGGAGGTGAAGGGCAGCTTTTCAGGGAGTCGTCGTTTCGTAACACCTGTTAAAGGGCTTTGCCTTTCCCCCACTTACTCTTCTGTCGTTTTGCCCTTTCTTCCCCTCTGGAATATAAAATAATTCGTGGCCTTGCACACCGCCGAGCGCCCTCCGATCCCTGCCCGGCTCACAGGCCCCTCGGCTGCAGTGCAGAAGGCTGGGGCTGGATGAGGGGAACTTCCCCTCTCACTGCTCTCTGGGGTGCATGTGGGGGGCAACGGCAACAGGCTGAGCAGTTCAGGGTGCTGGGGTGGGGAACCAGATCTCCCCACCTCTAGGTCATGCTTTTTCAGCTCTCCCAGAGGGCAGGAAACATCTGGGCGACTGAGCTCTGCTCATAGGGCAGAACGGACCCTGTAACACGGTAAATGCAAGCAGTTCTAGACGACAAATGTAGCAGCTAGGGATGCCTCATATTTCTAGCACAGGCTTGAGGGGTCATCCTGGATTTGCTGTGGAACTGCACTAGCCCCTCTCTCAGCAACCCTCCCCGCTTGCCCCTGCACACCCTGCAGAAGTGAGCCCATAGAGCTCATCTTGCCAGCCTGGAGCTGGACAGTCTCAAGGCCAGTGCGAGGGGATGGACTCGCTGGCCTCCCATCACTGGAAATATATTTGCTTTTGTTACCCCTCCATTTCCCTTGTCAAGCCTCTCTCCTCTCACTACATTGTATTTTCCCCGTCACTCCCCATGCTAATGCGAGGGGGCTTCCTACCTTCCGTCACTGTTAAGAAATGGGATTGGGGAGATGTGGAGGAAATGCAAATAGCACCTGCAAGCTTTGTGGGATTAAACTGAGCCCTGGATGTTCATAAAGGGAAATGAGGCTTAAAAGGATACATGGCCTGGCTGCAGCCGGAGAGACCTGTAAGCACAAAAGGCAGATGATGGGAGAACGTATGATACCCAGAGGCTTGTTCTCCAAGTCACAGCAGCACAGTTTGGGGAGAAGAGGAAAATGAGGGAAGCGATCCTTCAGGCTGGGTGGTTTTAGTATTCTCTGTGCCCCAGCAGAGGATGAAAAGACGCTGTGAGAAAAGCCTGAAAGTGGACCGGAGACGTGAGAGCTTGAGCGGAGCTACAAGCAAGTGGAATTGAACTGGGTAAGCCGCTAAGGAGCGAGTGAAATGAGTCTGCCTGGGTGGGGGACACCTTCTTTACAAGAACAGTGACAGAGCCCCAGAGCTTCAGTGTAAGCTGGAGTAGCTGAGGGTTTTAGCTCCCGAGGTCCCCAATTCAGTTCTCAGCATGCCAGCCAAGAGGCCTGTCATCACGCTGTGTGAGATCAACTACAATGCATGTTATATAGACCCCAGCACAGTGGAGACAAGTCGTGGAGAAGAGCTCTAGCCTGCTGTTCAACTGTTTTGTTTAGTAGAAATATTCTGACCTACCCTTCCAGCAAGTCCTAGGAAACAGCCCAGAGGACTACACAATCTCCTTCACCACCTGCATAGGCACCCAGGACCAGTGCAAACATGCAAAGCTGTCTGAATATATGTCCCGGCCCAGACTCCTTCCTTAAACTCTTCTGGCCATGCCATCTTGCTGGCAAGGAAAGGGAACACTTACTGGGGGATTAGCCACGTGTCTTAAGCAGAGTAAAGGGATAAGGGGAGAACAGTAGCAAAGACCTGGGTGGTTGTAAAGAGGCACATACAGTGTGTATTGTTTAAACCGATTTAGTCTGAGACACCCCCTTCCTGCACCGTCCGGGGTGAATGATGCACCCTTCTTCAGTAACTCAGAGGCACCCATGTGAGTGATGAAGATCCTTCCCAAACTGAAGGAGATGGACTCACCCTTCACAGGTGAGGAATTCTATTTATTCTCAGCAAATTCGTTTCCAGTTTATTTTAAATTAAACTGTCTAACTCTGACTGTTTGGAGCCTGATGGTAGAAGAGGGGCTGGGGGAACTGATAGCAAGGGAAGGTGAGGGAGTTAGCCTGTACAACAGAGATGAAAATCGCACGCTGGGGAGACCAGCCCCCTGGTATTCTGGTATGGGGGGTGGGATGCTGGGGTGGAAAAAGTACAGACCTCCTTGCTTGCGCTGAGAAATGCCTGGAGGTTTCACGGGTTCCCAGGTGAGCTGCTGAGAGGAGGAAGGAATATTTTTCCAAGCCAAGCTGCATTCTGAAAAGATGGGAACTGAGCACATCCTCCGTCCTAGCCTATTCTGCATGTGTCAGAGGGAGTGCAGACCGGTGCTTAAAGGGCGAGGTGACAGGACTGCTGGGGTTCAGCTCAGCCACACCTTCATTTCATGTTCCCTCTCTGTCAAAAGGGCTTGACGACATCCACACCTCACTGAACTGGAGGTTTGGCTCATTTCTTTTTCAGGAATCACTGAATCACAGAAAATGAGGGTGGAAGGGACCTCAGGAGGTCACATCTAGTCCAACCCCCATGCTCAAAGCAGTATCAGCCCGAACTACATCATCCCAGCCAGGTTTTTGTTGAGCTGGGTCTTAAACACCTCCAAGGATGGAGATGCCACCACCTCTCTGGGTAACCTGTTTCATGCTTCACCACCCTCCTAGTGAGAAAGTTTTTCCTAATATCCAACCTAAGCCTCTCTTGCTGCAACTTGAGCCCATTGCTCCTGGCTCTGTCATCTGCCACCACTGAGAACAGCCCAGCTCCATCCTCTTTAGATCCACCCTGCAGGGAGCTGAAGGCTGCTATCAAATCCCACCTCAGTCTTCTCTTCTTCAGACTAAATAAGCCCAGTTCCCTCAGCCTCTTATAAGTCACGTTCCCCAGCCCCGCAACCATTTTCATTGCCCTCTGCTGGACTTTCTCCAACTTGTCCTCATCCTTGCTATAGTGGAGGGCCCAAAACCGGACACAGGACTCCAGGCGTGAAGATCCCAAATCCTTTGAGATGCTTGAGAGACCGGCACAACAGAAAGAGGTTTTTAAAACTTAATTAACGTATGCTGAAGGACACAAGAGGCTAGTACCCTCACAAGTCCAGCAGGTCAATCTAAGCTGCAGTCACTATAGCATGAGCAGCCATACCCACGCTGGATAGCTTAAAGCTACCTTAGGAGTGTCTATGTGAGCTGAAGTCACTGCGGTGACTGCACTTGAGACAGCGTGCAGTGGCGAGGCTAAAACCTGACTGGAAAGGCCAAGCTAAGGTCAGGCAGCTTTCTGGCCACCAAGGCACCGGACGTGAGAATGGGAACGACTTCACTTTCCACTTCTGCTGACTGGTCATTTTCTATCTGCCCTCCTTTGAATCTAGCAATCTGAGCGACAATAGCTTGGCCTCTTTGGCTGCTCATTCTCCAAGATTCATTTTGGCAAGCTTTTCAGAGAAACCTGACCTTTCCTCTTCTGAGTTTGCTCTCTATTTTCCCTCCCCTCTGTTCATAAGCATCAGCTTAGAGAAGGAGACCTTTTTTTTCCCCCCCTCGGGGAGCAAAGATGGTTTCAGAATGACTGCCCTTTTTTCCCCTCAATGAGATTCGTTCCCAGATCTGCCTTCCGGAGCACTCACAAATATGATGAGCTCATTCCAGTCTTCATCAAAAGCAGGACGCTAAAGGGCTGGGGGTCACCACAATAAAATAATGCTCCCTGCAGCCACTGGGCCAAAATCTCAGCCAGTTTCAAGTCCTCAGGCACAAGAAGTGAAATCCTGGCTTCAGTGAAGTCAAAGAGAGTTTTGCCACTGACTTGCCACCAAAATCCCCACCGAAATCCATGGCATTATATTGATCTATACCAGCAAGCTGTGCCCACCAGTGTGGACTCCCTTTTTGCTGTCTCACCAGCAGACAGAAACACTGCTCTCTCCTTCACCTCCTTTGGGGACTGTGGGCACTCGCTGCTGGGGACAGCCGTGAGCCCAGGCACGCTGTCTGCAATCATGCATGATGGTTTCTGCCTCCCTGTGCCAAGAGTCACTATCTGCAGCTGGTTCTGCTGCTGCACGTGGCTTTCGGCAATATTGCCCTATTTGCCTATAATTCACAAACAACACCTTTCCCCTGGGCACCCTTGTGTTTACTTGTGTAATTAGTTCTCCTTTGAGGTTTCGTTAGAAGCACAGACTCTCTTTCATGCTCGTGGCTTCCGCCGGAGTCTGTGGAGCGATAAGGAGTCTGCACCTGCTGAGGGTCCCGTCGGAAACAACCCACAGGGCATGTCTACACGTGCATTTATGCTGGCTTAAGTTTCTTGCACAGTAAGTGGGAATAGGCTGGCGTCTACACATGCAGGCATTAAGGCACATTAACGCTCTCTATGGACTGACCTGGGACTAAATTTTAGTCCCAAGTCAGTCCACACTCACAGTGTTACTGTGCAGTAAAGTATCTACACACACGTTTCTGTGCAGTAACTAATTGGGCCTAAATTTGACACCAGCATGATGCAGGTATCAAGTTTATGCCCAAATCATTGTAAGCCACCATATTTACTGCAGAGTACTGATGTGCACATGTAGACACGTGCCCGTACTGCATAGTAATTTGGGTTACTGCGCAATAAATGCGTACGTGTAGATGTGCCTGCAGACACTCAGATGCATCCCAGGACAGCCAGGCCTAGTGCATGATTCTTATACCCCAACTCCCAGTGGGGATGATGGAGCCATCCCACTACACAAGGAGCACTGGGGCATGGTCCACGTGGCCTCCTTCCCAACCCTGGCTCTGCTGCAAAGCCCTGCCCAGTCACAGAGACTGGCGGTTAGATAGAGCAATGGCCCGCAGTAGTCCTGAGTGTATGTTCTCTCTGTGTCTGGGAGGACATTGAGAGTGGGCTTGGGGCTGGGGTCCTGCAGGATGGGCCAAGCCAACAATGCGGTTGCTCCCTGCACTGCTGAGGGGAGGAGGTGACTCCCCACTTCCCAGTCATCTGGCCAGCACTGAGTTGGTGCAGCCCCCAACATTGCCACAACGGGAGTGCTTTGCCCCCACCATGCACTGATCTAAATGGTGGAAAAAGGAGTCGGGTGGGAGCGAATCCAGCCGAGTGCGTGAGAGCAAAGCAGATTGTGTCCCCACATTTGACCGGCTGGGGCAGAAGGAGGACTAGAGCCACAGGCGGGGGAGCAACATCTATCTCCTCTTTTTGTGTCCTGTGCTTCACTTCTCTCTCCCTTGGCTTTTTAACATGATTTAACTCTGCAATTATGTTATTTACTGCAACTTTCTAAAGAGAGTTTGCACGAAGGACACGACACACCATCAAATGGTGCTGGATGGGGCAGACTGTCCATAAATTGAGCCCAACGCCTGACACTGCTGTAAATCTGGAGTAACTCTGATGACCCATGCATCCCTCTATCCATCTGTCGACCCATGTTGTGCCATTGATCACCCTCCACAGCCTTCTAGCTTATCTCATTGCCTCTGAACAGCCAGAAGACAGTAACAACATCCAGCTGCTAGTCATAAGGTGCCCTCGCCTGTAGCCTTTACTCAGGGCATGCTCCCACTGATTCATACGGGAAGCCTTGCCTGAGTCTGGGATACAAGAGCCTGGTTCTCCGCCTATACTGGCAATGATTATTTGAAAGGGAAGGGAAGTATATACAACTGCTAACAACAAGAAAAGGTGTTTGCAGTACAAGTTCCCCACCACCGCCACCAAACAAAAACCATCATTTTGATCTCCCCTCCCATTCTGCACTAGCAGCAAAGTAAAATCAACACTATTTTTCATGTTGCAGCAACAACAGCTTTGGTGGCACTAGTGCCTAAGCAGACGCAAGATCCCAGGCATGATAAGTTATCGCTCTTCTACATAAACAGCCCTGGTTTTTTTCAAGTTCCATTAAAAAGAGAAAACAAAAGAAGAGGAAATTCAGTATTTGCAAAATGGAAAAGGAAAAATTCAGGCAAGGGGGGGGGGGGAGGAGGAATATATTTGTGGAGGCTCCCAAGGGGCTTTTACAAACAAAGAGGGAGTCAACAAAAAATTAAAAAGCCATAAAGACGTCTGGAGAGTGTCATTGAGATTCCTTTTGTCTTATTTAAACAGCAGTTTAATGAAAAGGAAAGAACAATAAAAGATCTCAATGGTGGAATATGGCACTCCAGTGTAATCTAGGGATCGTTCGCACAATAGCCCTTTGGAGCAGTTCTGGCTTACTGCAGTGTCAGTGGGAGATTCAGCTAAACCCAAAGGCATCCCATTCGGCCAGCCTCAGCCCCAGCTCTTTCCTCCTCTCCAGTGTTCGGGACAGGATTTAATCCTGCTCAAGGTGAGTGCTGAAAAGACCATTCCCTGCATATCCTGGGTGTTACTGCTGTGCTGCCCGGGCACTGCAATACCTGCAGGGAGTTATTGTCTGTGTAGGCCAGCTCTACATTTAAACTCCTTCCCAAAAAGAGTAGCCTGGGGTGGGGCTCAGGATTCCTGGCTT
>NW_005842116.1:1891165-1898374 GCF_000455745.1 Alligator sinensis | reverse complement strand
TTCCCTAGGACCTCTCTCTAGAATGGAAGACAAGACTCCTAGTTTCTACTTCTGGCTGTGGAAAGCCTCGTGTTATAGGAGTTAGGGACGGAGAATGGGTGTCCATCCAAACTAGTCCCAAGTGAGATTTTTCACTGAACTAACTTATTCACTGACAAGAAAGGCTCAGGTATACCCAAACTCCCTGTGAATTTAGGCTGAATGCAAGAAATGCTTTCGGGGGAACCAGTGAAAAGAAATCAAAATGTCTATTTTGGCACTATTGTAATGAAACATTTTTATGTTAAGTCAGAGGTTTTGTTTTAGAAACTGAGCTGAAAGCAATAATGATTTAAAAAAGGAGTAAAACACCAAAAATAAAACTGAATGATATAGTCCACTGAATAAATATAAAAATACACGCACGTGCACACACTACATGTGTGTATATACACACACGCGCGCGCGCGCTTATACACACACATTATATATAATATATAAATACACCCACAGACACATATATAGACATACATATAAATATATCATCTCAAGCTTTTCATTTCCACGGAAAAAGAACCCAACATTTGTATTCAGGTTCACCTGAAATGATTTTTTTTTATCTTTCAGTGTTGCCGCCACCAAACCAAAGTTGTCAAATATTTGTACCACTTTCCTCCTGGGTCCAGTCTGGAGCAGAGTCTTGCGTTTGGGATTTAGAAGTGGGAAGAAGAGCATGGGACTCTGGCCTCTTTCCCCGACTTTGAGGGAACTTGGCTCCTTGGTCAGAAGGAGCGGGTCAGAGTCAGGAACCCAAAGTTCCCCTTCCAGGCACTTGGAAGCAGTGGTTTAAATGCAAAATGTCCCCCGCATGAATTACCAATTCTTTCCTGGCTACAGCTTTTAAAAACTAATCAAGCACCAGAGTCTTTCTTGGGACAAAACAATTTCCCTTGCCTGAACTTGAACACTGACTCAAGTCACACACGGTCAACAAAAACGGGAAGGCAAAGACAGCCAGGCTCAGACCTCATATGCCAGGTTTAATCTGGGAGTGAATTTTTATGGCTGGTTATAAACTCCACAAAATACGACTTTATAATAGAACCTGGGATAGGCTCTTAACTCGAATGGGCACCACTAGAGCCTGCATGGGATCAGGATGATATCAGAGTATTTATAAAGTGCTGAAGGGGGAAGGGAGAGGAGAAGACTACGGCATTCATTTTGAGGAGAGCCGGTGAATAATTTACCGCAAGTCATTTATTGACTCAGTGTGTCTCTTTTCCCTCTTTGGAGGAACGCACCCCTGCACAGCCAGCCGGCGCAAGGCCTAGGCACCACTTATGTTCCAATTAGGCCCTTTGTGAATTGTCTGGGAACAAATCCCAATTTTTCCCTATTTATTTGTTATTCAGAGTAACTCGCCAAAAAGATGCTACACATCCTTCTTGGTCTGCACCTTGTTTGCAAACAGTTCGTTCCAAGCACTCAATACGAGAGAGTCGAGCTGTTCTGATAGGGCACACGGATCACATGCTATGCGTCTATCTCCCTCATTGGAGGAGCTGAATTCTTTGACTAAAGTTTCCCATGCAAACAACCATAATTATGAATTCAACCTTCTCTTTCCAGACGTGGTCTTTAATATCCCCTCACCACCCGTCCTGCTAGTGAGCTCATGGGCCAGAATACTTGGGGAGAGACGGGGAGGTGAACAAGGTTAAATGGAATTCACCTGCAAATCTGAACGAGGGTCAGGGAAGAAGTAGCTGCATGTTCCACCTTCCCCTATGTCCAGGCAGCTTGTAAGGAGATGGTGAACTTCAACCCTGGCCACATACCCAAGCACCATTTCAATGCTGCCTATGGCGTCAAAAGAAAGGCTCAATGGGATGCACATAGGGCAGTGACGTGGGCCTCACTACTCGGCATGGGGCTGAATTTCAGCCCCCGTGAGCTTAAGCTGCAGATATAGGCCTGATTCTCTTGCATGAATTCAGTGGTGCTGACTCCTGATTTCTGCCTCTGCTGGTGAGATCAGAATCAGGCCCTTTATGTCTAACGGGATCCCCAAACTGGGCAGGAGGGACCACCCAATGCGCCAATGCCCATGATGTTGACTTGGGCAAGGGCTGTGGCTCATAGGAGAACTGGGTATGGACTTGAGAGGGCAATATAGAGTCAAGAGAGGCCATGTGGCCCAGTGGGCAGGGTACCAGGCCAGGTGCAAGGATGCCTGGGCTTTCTACCTTGGTTGTGTGACCTTGGGCAAATCACTTCACCTCTCCATACCTCTGTTTCTGCCCAACCCTTGTACGCTGCTTGGAGTAAAGACCATCTCTCGCTATGTGCATGTGCTGTGCTTACCACAGGCCTCCATCTGGGCTGCGGCTGGGGCTGTGATCCCCATAACATCAGCCTCCCGTTACCAGCTACAGACCTCCCCTCATTGCTCACCGCTGGTCACTGTCTGGACGGCTGAGGAGCCATCAGCTGCTCCCCCACCCCCATCTTCCAGTTTTAGATGCTTGGCGATCCAATCGGAGCAATTTTCTTGACCATTTATTGCCTTACTAAAACCCACTCATTGGAACAGCCTTTTACAAAACCTGCAATAAATATATTTATCACAAAATCCTCTACCCCATCAACAATTTCCAAACCTGCACGTATATATTTCACTGCCTATAAACTGATTGATGCCCTGGAACAGCTTCAGGCTTTTAAACAGCTCATGCTCTCACTCTCTTTCTGGCTTCTCATTTTCTGTGCCCTGGAAAAAGTGGGGGTTGGGATGCATGAGCTGCATTCAAAACGCACCGCCGTCCTGCAGTAGCAAGGAGTGGTGTCTGCCTGGCTCGGGGGTCCTGGGAATGCTGCTGGGAAAGGATGCAGGGCAGGACTGGAACAAGGGCGGAGGCACAGGCAGAGAAGCAAGGTAGGAGGGCTGTAGGGTTTCTCCAGGAGGAAAAGCAGGGGGTCAGGGATGAGGCGCACAGGGGAGGTCTAGGCACTGAGTCCAAGCAGGGGTTGCAGCAAGGCAGGATGAAGGTGCCTTGCAGCAGGAGCCCCCGTGTCCATTACCCAAAAGCCATGAGTGCTGCAGGCTGGCAGAGGCGAGATGCAGAAGCTTCCACGCTCCTGCCTGAGTTTGCAGCTAGCCAGAAATAACAGCGCCAAGAGCTGTCACCTGCCCCATTTATCAGCCTGTTGCCACCAAAGGAGGAACTGACCCTGCATCACCTACGTCTCAGTCCAGAGCTTGACCAACAAGGTCATCCCTCCTTTTACAGCAAGGTTTGGTCCAATTGAATGTGACCTTCCTCTAGTTGCAACCCAACAAGAGCAAAACATCCCCCCCACCCCTTTGATTACCAAGGTGTAGGGTTCTCCCTGTCCTGGGCTCCCCTTGTCGGAGGTGAAAAGGAAGTCATAGTTTCCAATACAAAGAGCAGAGGAAGCTATTTCCCCTGAGAACGGCTATTTCATTTCCAGGAGGCTGTTTAGCAGAATCAGACAAAGTCACCGGTGCCTCCCACTCTGGCGAGAGGCAGGAGGCTGTATCATCAATCAGTGCTCGGGTGGCTCACACCTCATTGCCAATGAAATCCAAGTGCAACACAGATCTCCACTGTGTTTCCAGGCAAAAAGGGCTGGCTTGCAGGGGGGACTGGTTACAGCGAGTTCCTGCACGCAAGGAATTAATTAGAGAGCCCTTCACGTGGTGCCCTCGGGCATCGCTGCGTGGCTCCGGGAGCCGGATCCTGAGCTGGTGACAAACAGCATGGCTCTATGGTCCTCCCTAAGCCAGCCAGAAGCAGCCAGACTGCCATGTTCCCAGGTAACCCCCCATTTGCTCAGAAACACCGAGGAGAGATTAGCCTGATAGCAAAGGCCTTGGTTATAGGAAGGATTGGCTCAAGGTGACTCAGCCTTGCTATGCATGACGGTGCAGCAGGGTACCTCAGAGGGCACAGTGCCCTGGGTACGCAAGCTAGGTACTGCCTCCGATCTCTGCACTCCTACCCCACAGCAGGCAGAAGTCTTTTCTTTGAGGTCTGAGCCACTGTGCATATCTCGCAGCTACAACAGGGTAAGAGCGTGCATGCAGGAGGCACTTAGACACACAGCTGATCCCTCCCACTTTGACCCCCCAGTCACTAATTTGTGTGCCTGTGCCCTGAAGTGGCCTTTACCCCGACCCCAGCAGGAGTGGGTGGAAACAGCATTCCTCCCCGGGGAACCTGCAACCCAGCTTTGGCCTAAGCCAGGGTCCTGAGACATCCCTCCACCTTCTCCCCTCCATCCAGCGCTTCTAGTATTATGGCAACCTCCCAACGCCAGCCTTCCCCTAGACACAAGAGGGCTGAGGTAGAAACACCAAAAACAAGCCTGTTCTTAGGGCATTTCCAACAGGGATCAAACCAGAGCATCTTTCTATCTGCAGGGCCACCCTAGCATGCTTCGTTCTGGGGTTTGCTGCATGCAAAGACAGGAAGGTCACAGCTATTCCCTTCCTATTTAGGCCGCTCGCAGCCAACCACAATCTCATCTGCCATTTTCCCTGGGGGTCATTTTCCAAAGGGGTATCATGGCTCTGCTACCCAAGCTGCTATTACTGCCCCAGGTCCTTACAGAGGCAGGACATACATTTATTTGATGGAACTAGAGTCCTGCCAACAGCGGGGAGGAAGCTGGGGAACCTTTCCAGAAAAGCCAACCGATCAGGTCCCCTGGACTTTGAACTGCTGCAGGTGACAAAAGCACCCAGCCTTAGAGACACCCATCCAGACTGAACCCCAGCCCCACAGATGTTCCCACCTGGCATTGCTTGGGTGGTTTAGCTTGGGGCTGTTTTGGAGAATGGGAGCAGAGAGGAAAGGCTGGGGGTACAGGACAGAGCCTCAGGTAGTGTAAGCCAGCCTTGAAGCAGAAAGGATCCCATCTAGGCCAAGCAGAGAGGGCTAGGAAGGGAGCGCCTGCCCAGCCTGGTTTAAAATGTGCTGAGTGAGGAGGGCTCCCCCATCCCGCTCCCCCGGGGAGATGATTATGCGGGCTACTAGATCTCGCTGTCAGCAAAGTTCTTTCCTGATGCTTCGGCAGAAATGTTTCCCCGTCCCTAATCTCCTGGCACGGCTTGCAGGCGTATCCCCCTCGGCCCAATAACTCCTTGCTTCCTTCCCTGCGTGGCTAATTTAGGTACTGAACTTGCAGTGCTCGGGGCCGCAGCCCCTTCCTCTCAGCTAGCAGCTCAGGCTGGATGTCAGCAGGAGCTGAGCGGGGCCGCCGAACCGAGCGTGCCAATGCAGTGGAGCGCAGGGGCAGCCTGGCACACCTCTAGCCTCCTGCCTCCATAGTTTTCCCCTTGGACACTCCGCTGCCCGCGCCTGGGACCCGTCTCCGGGGGTGCGTGACAGTCACCATAGCTCACTGCCAGATCAGATCTGTGCTGTCTGGGTAGGAAGGGTCCTGCTTAACAAGCCACTTCCAATTCAATTGCGCTTGTGGGATCTTATCGGGCTTCTAATGATGCTGCTTCATAAAGAGCCCCGGCGTTATCGCAGCTCCCCCCCACGATAGCAATCGGCAGCCGCCTTGTTTTGACATGACAGCCGTACGGCTAGGGGAGAAGATAAGGAGCAGGATGGCCAGGAGGGAAGGGAGGAGGGGAAATGCAGGTCCCGCACTGGAAAGAAAGCAGAGTGGATGGATGGTTTAATAAATGCAAAAGGCAGAAGCTTGCACTGTGAGACAGCTGAGGTTTTGCCCTCCCAGGTCTCCTTGTGCAGGGGCAGGGAGTTTTCAAGACAGGGTGTCTCCGCTGCAGTCTGGCCCGTGACGACCAGACCTGCAGGCTCACCTGAGCTCGCTTGGAGCCAGCCGGCTCAGGTCTAGCTCGCAGCGTTGTCCCAGCAGCACAGAGCTCCGTGCGCTGCTGGAACCTGCCTGAGAAGCTGGGGGAAACCCTCAGGCCTGTGAGCTCCCCCAGAGCGCTGTGCTACCAGGGCTGTGCTGCTAGCCATCCTCAGGACTGGGGGGGCAGACTCAGGGAAGCCGACACACTAGCCGCAGTCACCGCAGTGGCTGCAGTGTAGACAGACCCAGGAGGGGAGGAGGCAAGGTTGCCTGCCCGGCTGCTGCCAGGCCCAGCCTGTTCTAGGGATAAGTGGCAGCGCTTGAGCTGACACAGAGCCAGGGGCAGGAGTCTGGTGAGGGCACGTCCCCCACCATCTCTGTAGGTAGAAAAGCCACTGGTTCCAGGCACACTTCTGTCCCTGAGGGGGAGAAGGAAGCATGGGTGGGGGGGACTACGTTCAGGGCATGGGCCTCTTGGTGAATCCAGGTTTCGCACGAGCAGAGAAGCCTGTACTCAGCCAGGGCATCGTGCTGCTGTCGGGCATCGCGGTGCTTGGCCAGCGCTGGGTTCGTAGCCCTGTTGCGATTAGGATTCAGTCATTCAAAAGCTCCAACCCTTGCCTTTTTCACGTAGGCTACACTCCCCTGGCTTTGCTAGGAATATAGGTGCCTTCGCATCGACTGGCATCGAGCTAAACGGACCCTGCCTCCTCTGAGGGAAGGGGCCATTGGAGCCAGAGAGTTGAGCACCTTTTGCTGTTCCCCTGAGGCTAGCGGCCATCAATATTTCCTGACCCCACATGGAACGGAGCACCTGGCTTCCCTAGACCTGCCTCCTCCTTGCCAACAGCCTCCGAGCATCCCAAGACCTCCACAAAGGCTATTTTCCATCCATGCTCCCAGGCCCTCAATGCCTGACCCAGAGCATCCGTGGCTCCCAGGTGCCTCTATTCCACCCTCTCCAGAGCTGAGCTGAAGAGACCCATGCCTGAGGCCTGAAAAAGGGGGTTGGCTGTCCTTGCTACAGCTCCTCTGTACCCCCAGGTGGGGGGCAGCTGTGGGGGGGGGACTCTGAGCACGAGGCTGGAGCAGTTGGCAGGTTTGCCGACCCCCTTGCTTTGTGCCAGGCTCTGGCATGCAATGGGGAGAGACTGGTGCATGTCTCGGCCTTGGAGAAGGGGAGAGGGAGGAGACGATGACAAGGGATGTCGCGGCTAAGCATAGCAACACGGAGGCACACCGCCTTATTTACTCTGAGCGCCGACGGACACAGCTGCTACCTTCCTGCCTCCCTCCCCCACTTCTGCCTGAGCCCCCAGTCTCCAGGAGGGTGTCTCAGTTGAGGGGGGGGGGGGGGGGGGCTGCCAGCATACA
>NW_005842116.1:1890636-1891155 GCF_000455745.1 Alligator sinensis | reverse complement strand
AAGAGGAGGAGAAAAGAAATCCCAGCCGCTGGGCTAGAACCGGAGGCCAATGCTACCTGCCCTCAGCCAGGCTAGCACACAATCATCTGGCGCACGGCTCTGGCAGGCTGGAAACGTGAAGCGGCCAAGCAGGGCTGGGAGCCTTCCCGGGAGGGGGAGGAGAAAGGGTGTGCATGGAGATAGAGGATGTGTATGCTGGCGACACACATGTGGGGTGTGCCAGGGGAGTGCATGTGGGTGCAAGGGATATGTGCATGCATGTGTGTAAGGGTTGTGTGCATGCATGGGGTGCGCGTAAGGGAGGTGTGCATGTACGGGGGTGTGCGCACGCGTGTGCATGCATGGGGTGTAGGTGTGCGTGCACGTGTGCATAAGGGATGTGTGCATGTACGTGTGCGCGCGTGCAAGGGACGTGTGCGCACCCGGGCTGTGTTGGAAGCGGGCAGTCAATACACGGACAGCAGCAGCAGCAAAATCATGCAAGCTGCCGGCGGGTTTCTCCTGCCTACCGCGCGCCCG
>NW_005842116.1:1877684-1890311 GCF_000455745.1 Alligator sinensis | reverse complement strand
TCCGCGGCTGCCCACCTCCTCCTCGCTCTGCCTCCGCCTCCGCCGCCGCCGCCTCCTCGCCGGAGCCACCCACCTGCATCAGCTCCTGCTGCTGCGCCGCTTCCCTCCCGCCGCCCCGGCCCGCTCTGCGCCGGGCACCCCTCCCCGGGCGAGCAGCCCGCCCCTGGGGCTGCACGATGCCCCCCGCCCGCCGCAGGGCCGGCCTGGACATGCCCGTGGGGTCTCCGGGGGCACCCCAGATCCCTGCAAAGAGCTGCCCCAACACCCAGCCTTCTCCTGGTCCTCCTCCGCAATCTGACTCCCAGTTGTTTGGCCCCTAGTAGTGAAAAGCTCCTTTTCCCCTCACACATCAGTAGGCCACAGGGACCTTGGCACGAGGGTGGCTCAGGCTTCATCCCTCTGCCTCATTGGGCCTTGGGGTGGAGAGACCACAAGGGGTGGGTTTGTTGCTGGCTTTGCTCTGCTCCTTGTTGCCATCGTGCCCTCATCGTCTCCCTGCGGCCAGCCTCATACGCCCATTGCAAAACCCCTAGGACTTCCCTCCACCCTGGTTTGCTTCCGAGAAACCAGGTAGCCATTCACAGATGGGGGGCAGTAGGTGCTCCACCAGGAAGGGTTCAGCCAGGCTCTGAGCTGGCCTTATCCAAGGCTTAACCTTACATGAATTCAGATGAGACTTTCCACCATCCCATGGTGCCAGGGCAGAGGTCAGTGCTGCTCAGGAGAGTGACCCGTTTGCCCACAAGCTCAAGATAGGAAGGAAGGAAGGGCCAGCCAGCTGCCCTCTTTGTGGCCAAATCTCTCCAGGAATCCAGAGCTTGGCAACAGGTCATTTTCATGAGACTGAATCTATCAAATGGCTGAAAAATTCACCTTGTGACCCAGGTGCAAAGGGCTGTGGGTTGCAGCATTATTTTCAGCCATCTTGTAGGGTTGTAGTTCGTAACAGGCAAGGGCAGTGGAGCCCCCTGCTCTACCCTGCATCTCCAGCTGGGCCTCAGCTTGCCAAGTGGGTGAGCTCTGATGGGGCTGTGTTCCCCACTCCTCAATCCCTGTTCTGTCTTTTCACTGTCCCACTTGAAAGCATTGCTGAGGAACACCTTTGCCGATCCATTTCCAATGAAAGCTTGGTGGAAACCACAGCAGAGGAGACAATTTGAGCCACACAAAATCCTGCGGGGTCTTTATTCCACAGAAGGCTGCACAATTCAGATCTGGGCCCTACGCTCCCAAGGCCTGGGGGGCTGAATCTACGCCTTTGCTCCATTTCAGAATAATGGCCTATAAGCAATTTCAAAGACAGCTCCAGCATGGGAGCTTGGGCACTAGGGCAGGCCAGAGATGTTCAGACCTGCAGTTTTGGTACGGGGCCACTGGCAAGATCCAGATCCTCATGCAAGTCTTCAACAAAAGCTGGATTTGGGGGTTTGTTACCGGGCCTGGCTCTTGCCCCATACCAGGGTAACAGGTTGAGTCTGGCTGTATTTGCTTTTCAAGAGGCTGCCAGCAGTTGTCTGAGCCACAGCATGTCCTTCTCAGCCCCAGTCACGTCTCTTGGATGGCAGGTTCCCTAGGAATAACAATAGCCATTGACTTTGTGTGTATGTGGCTCTCGTCCTCATTAGATTCGAGGTGGGGACTTGGCTTGGTTCCAGAGCACTTGCCTGGGGCAGTGGGCTGGGCAGCAGAGATGAAGAACACAGGCACTTTAGAGAGAGAGAGAGAGAGAGAGGGAGGGAGCGAAAAGAAGGGATTGCAGTGACCTGATTTTGTTGGCAATGCTGCAGTAGCATCAAATTCCTGCCCGTGTACCCAAACCAAGTGGGTGCTGTTCTGGCTCACTTGGCCCCATTTCAACAAAGCATTTAGGTTGGATGCTTCCTGGGAAACGCATGCTCAGAGTTAACCTCCTGCTGGAATGCTTTGCTGTATAGGGATCAGCTTTTGAATCAGGGAGGCCTTTCTAAGGCGCTTTTTGTAAACAGCAATGCACAAAACCCCAGAGGTTTGCCTTAGGGAAGTGCTTCAAAGTCTGGGGCTGGTCTGGTGTGAGCTTGGGGCCAGATCCTATACCCAAAGGAGACACTGACTGTTATGACCTGGACTTTAATGACGGCAATATCAGGTCTGTTGTTATCACTCCCTGTGCCCAGCCCTCTTGGTTTTGCAAAGCCCTCTTGAGCTTCCCCATCACACTGCATGGACTTCTCGTCAGCTGGAGAAACCCTTTCCGATGTCTTATGCCGTGATGTTGCTGCTGTGCCTGGAAATCAGAGGTGGGGAAAGTTAGGGGTCACTTTGAGTTTGCAAAGCCTTGCCTCGTCAGCTGGATGCTAAGCAGTCAGGGCCTCATTCTGCAGTGATTCTACACAGCTCCCCCTGTGTTCAGTGACCCAACACAATCACAGGTGCTCAGCACTCGGGAGGAGGTGCTCAGCACTGGCCTTGTTCCCTTGCGGTGCTGAACTGGCCGGCGCTAAGTTGTCCTGGGCATTCAGGGCTGGGCTGGCTGTCTTGCTGTGTTTCAGACACATATATAATTCAGTGCAAGTTCAGTGATCTCCCAACTACCCCTTTGAAAATAGGGCTCGTGTCCTAAAGCTGCACTGAAGAAAAAATTGCTGGAGACTGAGGGGAACAATAGCAGACAAGACTTTCCCAGATATCAAACATGTCCTGAAACAGTCCCAGTCTTTAGCAGGTGGATCATATCTTAAAAGAGTTTGCTCCATGGACACCTCCCTGCCATTGCCAATCCCTGGACACCTCCTTTAGCCCACTGAAGAATAGTCTGGAGGCAGCGTCAGCCACTGCTTCCATACAGAAATAGTACTAGGCAAGCATCTGAGGCATTTTTAGCTTCTTTTCCTACATCTCAGCAGGAGAAGCCAATGCCCAGTGACCAGGCAGCTCACCGCAGATGACCAGCAAGCTCCCCACAGAAGATACAACAGGAATTGCCCTTGGGGGATGAACCTGAGGTTCAGTGTCTGTGGCAGAGAGGTGCCGAGTGACGCTGGATTATCCATCCGCAGAAGGGAATGATGCAGGCAGCAGTGGAAATGAACCCACATACTGTAGCAGGAAGGTTCCCTCTAGTGGAAATCCTCTATGGCCAGTGTGGATAAGTCATCCAAACCCTATACACCCAACATGGGGCTCACCCCTGGGCAGTGTTCAGACTGTCATTTTAGGCGTACTCCGCACAGGCACAAATGCCGGCACACAGTCAAGGCGATGGAAGGGGAGGGTCCATGACTCACGCAGCACCCAGCAGCGAGGCTGCAGCTCCCAGGCTGCAGCAGATGCTGCGCTCAGGGACCTACGAGGGCTGTGACTAGCAGCTGCCTTTTTCTTGAGGTACTTGCAGTCCCACAGCTAGCCTGAGCAAATAGTGAATGAGTCCAATGCACGGGCTGTTTCAGAGATCCCGGATGAAACAAAGAGTGGAACAAATGTTTTAGGTACCCAAACCGGGACAAATGACAAGCCATGGCAGCTTGGGAAAAATAGTTTGGAACAAGCTTCTACCTGGCTAGGAAATGGCCAGACCCAAGGCTACTTCAGGAGCATTTAGGATTCTGTTCTAGGCACTTCTCATCCTTTGTGTGAACGACTTGACACCAGAGAGGCTCGCTACCCGTCCGCCTCCTGCCCAGACTCTGCTAGGAAACTATTTTCATGTCTGGCAGCCCTGGAGGCAGATCCTCTGCTAGGTTTGTGCGCTCACTTTGAAAGGAATTCAGGATGCGTTTCCTGGCAATGAGGGCACCTGGAGTTGACCACAGGGGGTTGGAAGTTAGAGAGGATTTCAAGAGGCCCAACCAGGAATCCTGCATCTCCTGTGGTGATGGTTTTGGCAGGTCTCCACTTGTACGGACATAGCGAATGCACTAAAAAATCTGACCCACTTTAATTATGGTCCTCTCTGACACGTCGCTGCTGCTGGAACCTGAGAAATTGATTGCTGCAACTGTAAGGACATGCTATAATAAAGCATATGATTTTCTGTCAGCCTAACAACAAACAAGGGCATCTTGTGATGAGAGCCCTTTTTAGCCGGTAGGTGGGAGAGCAAGAGGGCCTGACCCTGCAACAAAGTCAGGGGAAGTTTTGCTGTGGCCCTCAGCAGGGAGCTGGTTCGGTCACACTGCATCTTTCCTACAAACTGCATCCTTTAACCCATTAAAAAATGCAGAAAGAGGGTTGGCTGCAGATCTAAAAGCCTCCGAGTCCTGAGATGTCTGAACTCCAATGCCAGACCTCAAGCTGAAGTTTGCAGGTGACCCTGTCTGAACCATATCTCCAGACCCAGCATCTGCTAACTTCTCTCAAGAAAACACTCCGGAAGGGTGGTGCTGAAATCTGGGGGGAGGCATATCCAGAGATCTCACTGTATTCAACAGCCATATATTTAGGATGCATAGATATTGTACTCTTCCCTGATAGGCCCCATATGTTGGGCATAAGTGTGGTTGGGCTGGATACAAGTATCAAGGATGGAGACAGGTCTTTTCATTAAGAGAGAAGAGGGAGCCTTGAAGGACACAAGAAGTTCCTTGTTTGGATCCAGAAGATTAACTACACTATTAACTGTGCAGTTCTTGCTTTCCTTCTCTTCTAAACCAGGCACTAAGGGTGAATTCGGCCAGGGACTGGTTTAAATTCTGGCTTCAGCAATTTTCTGTGGGCAATGAGATCTGCTGAGTTGTATTGATTTTGCCACCAATGTAATGAGATCAAGCCAGAGGCGACTGAGCAAAGATGAATTTCCATCAGCCATAGGGAAGGAGGGCATTGGATGGCTCAAGAGGTCTAGGAATGGGATGAGGAGCATGTCACCAAGTCAGATGGCTTGAAGCTGGATGTTTTGTGGCTTTGTGGCCCCTGTGAAATGGGCTGGTGGTCCTAGGGCTCTGAAGACACGTGTGCTGTTTCTTTAAACACTTAGGTGACACGAAGCGGAGCCGAGGGGGATGGTGGTAGGCAGAAGAGCTCAGCTGTGAGTGAGAGACAGACAGGAGGAACAGCTTAAAAAAGAACAGAGGAGATGCCACCACACAGCTGACTGGGGCTGACTGGGAGGGGAAGAACCACCTCCCCTGCTGTGGGGAGCACTGATCCCTGGGTGGCAGCAGTGGGGCACTTGCCCTATCACCCATCCTTCTGCCCCTCTGAGGCCTCCAGTCTCAGTGGAGCTGTCAATGTGGCACCTTCCCCCACGCTAAATTCTCTTTAAAATACATATTGCAAACACCCCATGTGGAAGTGGCAGGCCGAAAGCTCTCCCTTGTGCAGAAAGTCTGTTATATAAGACACCACAGCTGCTAATTCTCCAGCTTTTTCTCTCACCCTCTCTCTCCATCACTTCTCCCTCTCCCTTGTTCTCTCACCTTCTCTCTCTGTTTCTCCTTCCACTCTCCCCCTTTCCATGCAAATCCTAATCAAGAGCTGTTGTCATACCCTTCTCGTCACCACGCACAGCCCCTGCCACCCTCCCTGCATGCCCAGACTGGCTTACCGCCATGCAGCGCAACTACAGCCACACTCCCTTTGATCCAAGGGACCTCCCTGCCCAGCCACTCTCCCTCTGCACTAGACGGTCAAATATATAATAAATCACTTGGGCAGCAAGGCCACTCGATAGGCACTGCCTCCCTTGCCCTGGCTGCGCAGGACCCTGCGTGATTTCAGTGCTACATCAATAAACAAGATGCAGCCATTTGTTATGTATGTGGCAGCGGCGTGCTCAGCTCCGGTCGGCAGGAGGGTCACAAATACAGACAAATCCTAACCAAGAGGTGGGAAATGAATCTCTTCCCAGTATAAATGAAGAGCACTTCTATTAGAGGTGATACAACAGCATCACTGGCCCACTGGCGAGGACCGAGGCCCATAGTGAGAGGTAATGCTACCCAGTGGTTAGGGCACTGGCTGGATGTCTGGGATCAGTTCACTGTTTCTGCCTGTCAGGTAAACCACTTAGACCCAGGTGCTCTAAGTACTTAGGAGCTTACCTCCCAATCAAGGACCTGTCTCATTGTTTTCAACAGGAGGTCTTGTGCCTAAACACCTTAGTTTCCCTAAAACATGGAAAATAGCAGTTCCCTTCCCGCACAGGGGACAGTGAAGATAAATCCATTGCGAGACATACGGGGGAATATAAGTAACTTAAAAAGGTTACCCACTGCCATCCAGGGAGTGAGCACAGTCACACCTGGCACATGCCTGCCTTATTCTACACAGGGCGAGACTCCCAAGCCCATACGCTGCAAAGGGGCAGTGAGAAAGTCTGCTGGTGTAAAAGAGCTCCCCCCACACAAAGCTGATGCAGGGGGATGCAACACCAGTTGCTGCTGATGAAAACAAGGAGAAGATAAGTTGGCATCTCAGCTCACGAATGACTCCAAAAGCCTAGGAGCTAGTACAGACCAGTTTCCTGATCTAGGGACCCCAAAGAGCAGACATTTCTCCTGCTGAGCTCTTTCAAAAATCTGGTCTTATGGGCAGAAAGTCTCCTGCAGATGAGTTCCCATTGGTGCAGGAGTGGGAGAAGAGGCGGGGAGCGAGCATCCTGCAATAACTAGCTCCCTGCAGACCTCAGCAGGTGCTCACCAAGGCAGTAGTACTCTCTGGGCAACAGTAAGGAAGAGGAACACGCATGTGACAGAGTCAGGCTATAGGAACCCATCTTTCTCTCAAGAAGCTATTTGGACTCTAATGACTGCTCTCTCTAAACTCTCTGGGTAATTACTCCCAGTACTTGATGGTCTGCTATTGACCCCCCTGCCCTAAAGTTTAATCTCACAGCTTAGCCTCAGATCTGACAGAGAGCAGTGCAGTCTGCCTTCAGTCCCAGGAGCAGCAAGGAGGCTTCCTCGGCTTAAGGAAAGGCGTTGACTCCATCCTATTTTACCCAGGTCACTTCTCACTGTGGTACCCATCCACTACTGCATTAAACAGGACTAACAACACCTGGAATAGCCCACACCTGGCAAACCCAGTAGCTGTCTCCCATGTACAGTGCTCCTGCTCTTAGCCTCCAGGTATGGAGAAAAGGGGTTGGGTTTTGGATTTGTACTTAACCAAGAGTGTATGGGGCATAAAAATTCAGACCTTTTAAAATACCTTGGTGCCTTGCAGAGAGGGCAGCTTGTGATTTTTTTTTTTTATAGGACCTCATTTATTCCATGAAAAGCACCCTGAAAGGTCAGGGGTGATTTAGAAGGTGAGGCCACATCCCATGGGCTGATGGCCTAGCTGTAGAAAGTACTTTCCTGGGATCAAACCTGCCTCTGGGCTCATATATGAAACAAAGCGGGCAGTCCTCTTCTCTTCCCTGCTGGAAAATGTGCCCCAGCACAACACAGTTGAATATGGGGCCATCAGCTCTGCAATATCTGTGTCCAGAAGGGCCCCAGGATGGAAATGATACAGACCTGGGCAGCAGGTGAACTCTCCAAAAGTGGTAGGCTTTCTGTTGGAAGTCAAACTGCTTGGATCAACAAAACTGGATGAGAAGTCACACAAGGACAGCCCGGGACAGCATTTCAGAGCTTTCTACCTCTGTTTGGAGCAGCGGGTCTGAGGAGAGAACTGTAGGCCAACAGTCCATTCCCAGCCTTGGGATTGCCCGTGGACAGGATCCTTCCTCCGCCCTGCTTTCCATCCTGTCCTTGTATAATTGGACTATAAGCTCTTTAGGGCAGGGGCTGTGAAGATGTCCAGTGGTCAGCATGACTGGCTTATAAGATGCATTGTAATACCGAGAATAATAGGGAGAGCTGACAGCAAAGAACAAAAGTGTGCAAGGGAAAGAAATTCAATTATTTGACACCTCAAACAAAACCCCCAAAAGAATAAAAGCTCCATTTTTGGGTGACAATCTGGGCTGTTCTCATGCAAACCAGTTCACCCATTCCAAATCGCTGGCCAGGTGCGCTCCACTGGAGATATGCATGCGGCAGGGGCAGGAAGGCTTGCCAGGCATCTGCCCACGTTATGTCCGGTTGAATTAGTACTTATCAGTTCTCACTTCTGTGAGCAATAAAAACTCCCGAATTCATCCAAGAACTTAATCCCCCACGCGCCAAAAAAAAAAGAGCAAAGTGAAAGAGTCTGGCAACCAGAAGGACACGCCAGAGTCCTCAGTGTCATTAGAGTTATTAATAGTGCAGGAGCACCTGCGGGCTCTGACGGCGCTTCCCGGGACAGATTGCACTAGGGCAATCCTGTAGTGGGTTGTCAGCAGTGGCGGGGGCGGCAGGATTTAGGCAGATGTTTCCTTATGTGGCTGGGAAGGATGATGATTTCAGGAAGAAATTTTCCTGCGTTGCTTTAACACCCCCGTCTGTGCTCTACTGTGCAGATAGGCATGCTGCTGATGGACAAGCTTCCTCTTGCAAGCCAGTAGGACTTGGTTACTGGTGGTGGCAGGAGAGCAGGCCCAGGGCAGGCAGTGGGTATAATCACAAACCCTGCACTGCTATGGTTTGCATTGGTCCCTCACGGTAGTCACGAGCATGCTGTGATTATCACTGGATATTGTGAACCAGAAAGGAGTCCAGTGGCCCAGGGAAGGCCTGGAGAGAACTATTTCCTATCTCCTGGTGTTTGCCTGGAAGCACATCAGCTGCCAGCACACAGCTCAGCAGTGCCACTGGCTTTGTGGGGATCTTGTTCAGACAGCGGGTTCCCAACACAGCCAGGTGAGCAAACCTCGTGGGAGGAGCGAGCAGAACAAACCTCGCAGAGCTCGCTCGGTGTCCGTGGACTCACAGCTCAGGACTCCTGTCAATGTTTAAAGCATAGCAAGGATTGCAATCTTAAATCCTCTCCTGCCCCATGCCAAGGAGAGAGGAGGGTCGGTGGTTGGGATGCTAGCCTGTGACATGGAGGACCTTCACTTAACTCTCCCCAATACCCTGTGCGACCCTGAGCCCCACTGAACCTCAGTTTTCCTCAGTGCAAAAAGGTTAGTAGCGCTGCTCTGGGCTACAACAATGTCGTGAAGGTAAGTGCACTGCGGGCCCAGATACTTGGTGCTGGGGGCTGTGCAAGAGCTAAATAAGATCCTAGCCCAGATGGTAGGACAGCCCTAGTTGCCTTCATTCCTCCAGGGCTTCAGAATATGATGCTGCGAGAGGTCTCGGTCACAGGCTCTTCTTCCCCAGGGCACGGACTTGCTCCGCAGTGTCCATTGGGGAGTTCCAGCCTTGCATCTCCTACCACCAAGAGCAAACAGCCTGGAGGGATGCGAAGGATTCCCTCCACTACCCTGACAAGGGAGGAGTGAGGAGAAATGCTAGTGTATATTTGCTTGGCTTCACATACACTGTTGGCTAGGGCAGGGGGGTTTTATGTGAACCTCAGGCAATAATTCAGCAGCGGAACAGTTGCAATCATGTAAAAAAGGCAGCTGAGGATGGAACTGCTTATATCCCTGCCCCTGCTCCCCGGTGCCATCGGGGCTTTAAGCACACTTGGAGGAGATAAGCGTTTGCCCCCAGTTGGACTGGGGCCCTCACCAGCTGCCACCTTTGTTCAGAGGCCCATTTTTACCGCGCGCTAACCAGGGGAGCTGCAGCGGATGACGAATGCATGTCATTTTCAAGATGCTATCACTGCACAGACAAGTACATCCTGATCCAGGTTTTAATTGTGTGCGATTTTAGCTGAGATGGTGCTAATTTATTTTCTCTGCTACTTCAGCGGTTCTTATGCTTTTGCCACAGTTGAAATCACCTGGAATGCAGTCTGCCAGAGCAAGGGGTTAAAAAGATTATCTTGCTGGAGAAGCAGCTGATAGAAATCCAAGTCAGAGGGTTTTTTTTCCTCTCCAATAGCCTTTTTATGTGCCTCGGATTCTACAGAACCTCACATGCCCTGATTTTCCTTCCTTAAGCCACCTCTATTAGCATCTTAAGGAAGGCAATCTTTGTGATCAGAGGAGATGGAGCTGTGGTTACATAGGCAGCACAGTCGTGGAGGGCTAAGCCTCAGGCAGATTGCTCTCAAATTCTAATCTCAGCCCCAGCCCCAATCACAGATTTGGACAAGACAAATTTCCTAGTCTCTCTCTCTCTCCCCATCTTTGAAAGAAGAACCATACCACTTTACCCCTGCACAGAGGGCCTATGGACGCCCTGTTTTGAATCTCAAAACCATTGCACCCATCTTAGTTTTGTAATGAATGAAACACCCTTGGGATTAGAACTGGGCCATAAACTACTGCAGTCGCTCCATTTTCAAGCAAAAGGGCATCATGTGAAGGAGCAGAGGCTGAGCCCCTTCATGACTAACTTGTTCAGCAGCACCCCCTGATAGAAGAGTAAGAGACAGCAGGTTTGAAGCTTTCAGTTTTGGCCCTACCTCACTGTACTGCCAGACCAGGGTGTGTTCACTGAGGTCAAGACTCACCAATCTGTGGGCCAGAAAGCACCATTTCTAACCTCCTATCTGAAACAGCCCGGAAATATTCTGCCCTTGGCTAAAAACAAAATAAAACATGGCTATAGAAAAGGGATAAGAGTGAATGCAAATCCACCGCACAGGGCTGGGCGAAACCTTCAGGTGGGTAAACCCATCTACTATATTGACCTCCTTAACAAATGTCACCTTGATATATCTGCGGTATCTTCTTCCCTAAAAGTCACTGTGAGCAGCCCATTTCCCCAGCCCTGGTCAGTAGTGTATGGAAAGCCAGTATGTTTTCCTTCATTAAAGCTGTTGCATTGGGAGACTTGCTTCTGGTCTGCATTTCCCTCAGTGTAGCAGCGATTAAGAGCCTAACACAGAGGAGTCTTGGTTATAGCTATATTACAGCCCAACATTTCAGCAGTTCCCATTTACATGTTTTGCAGCACGGCTTCCATAGACTGGCTTCAGGCCCTGCCCTGCTTCCAGATCCTTTACCTCTAAAATAAATAAATAAATGTTTTCTATTTCCTTGCAAAACTCCACCTTTCTTTAGATCTGCCTTACTTATAAGCTCACAGTCCTTCTAAATAGGGCTTTATCAGCCTGCTAAATGGTGGCTGAAAGATCCCTGCACCTAGACAGCATGTGTATGCTGAACACTACCGTTCCCCCTCCCCAAACTCCCTCCAACTGGGTTTAGGACAGCCCCCATGCTTCACTAGCCTGCTTTATTCTAGTCATCTGCTCTCATCACATGATGCTGGGGGGTTCATTCCCTCCACTTGCAGAGGCAGGCAAGGCTTGGCACAGGTGAGGCTGAGCTCCCAACCATCTTAAAGGGCCAGCTCACCCTGGGACTGGCAGCAAAACATGTGGCCAGATGTTCACAGCAGCTGCAGAGTCCAAGGCGTGATTTCTGCAGTGCTTTACGTGGTCGCCGTTGGCAGTGCAAAATGGTGCTGAAATGTGATCGGTGTCATCTGGCAGTGTTTCATGGCCACGCTGTGCTGGTTGAAGGTGTGCACCCAGTGTGGGGTGACAGAGGATCAGGGTCCCAGATGGCAAAGGATGGGTCTGTTTGCCAGACTGGGGATACTTGTGCTTTTTTTTTTTCTTCTTCTTGTCCCTGGGGAGGGAACTCACTGCTTTAGAGCTGGCTGGGAAATGCCTAACAGTCCCACACATTGATACAAAACATGTAAAAAATACAGATGGCAAAACCTGTAGGTGTATTCCCTGATTTTCCTCCTGTATGAGGCTGATCACAGGGTGGGGGGTGTCTGCCTTTGCTGCTGAACTCACTTTGCTTTCCCTGCATCCAGAGAGCTCGAGGTTCACTTGTGACTGTTGCGCCCTGGATCTGTGCTGAGATCTATGATCCATTCCTCTGTCTCAGCTGGTGCTGCCCAGTACCAAAGGCAGGGGCTGGGGGCTAGAGGGACGACTGATCTGGTCCTGTAGTGGGTCGGCCCAACACATGCGCAGCCCCTAACCCTTGTTTTGAGGGCTAAGCTGGCCCTTAAGCAATGCATGTAGTGTCATGCTGTACCTGGGTCATTTTTGTGGGGATGAGAGTTTTATATAGTGACTGAGGCAGCTTTTCCCTATTTCTCCTTTCCTACAGGTGCTATCCCGATACAGCCTGACAGGAGCTCATTGACTAGAAGCTTTAACAGCATCTAGGAAATGCATTTCAGTTTTACTCTGACACAGGCATTTCTCTTTTCCCTTTATTGATTCAGGGAAAGAACCACTCTTTTTGCTGCATGCTGGAAGCAAGAGGAAAATAAACCGAAAGCAGCTGGAAAAGCCTCCCTCAACTCTTGCTCCAGACCCAAAGAGCAATCACCCCTCCCCTTTAGCAGCTCCCCTGTGCAGAATAAACCAAATCACTTACTAGCAGCACCGAGTAAGTTATTGCAGGCCTGTCACTTGTGCAAGACAGAGTCATAACTCACGTCGGCCCTGGGTGCTCCTGAGTTATAGTGTCTCTCCTGCCCGCGGCAGGGCCGCTATACGTTACCCCTGGCATCCAGGACTCTCCCCACGTGTTTTGTTTTAAGTGGGGATCAATGAGCCACCCTTCCCGGCAATGACATCAAGAAAAATTGGCCATGAGAAATACAAGCGGGCCAATTCAGCCCTAGCCCCAATGCTTTCCCTGATCTGTCTCAGCAAATGGGGTTTTCCAGGACTCAGCTCTTTGCC
>NW_005842116.1:1869209-1877653 GCF_000455745.1 Alligator sinensis | reverse complement strand
TGCTTACCAGCTCGCTTACCCCTGCGTTCCACCAGCCCCAGCACCGATCCATAACTTTCCCTTTATAGCCAAATAAAATGCTCGGTGGGGGTTGGAGCTATAAATTTAACGAGGGCTTTTGGAGGGTTGTGTACTCTTGGAGCTGGAAAAGCTGATCTGGGAGGAGGTGGAATCCACCCGAGCCCTGTAAGGCAGAACGTCGCTTGCTGTTGGGCCCTGAGAGTTACAGCACGGTGGGGAGCATGGGTTTAAAGCAACAGAACAAGATGCCATGCTGTTGGGTTACGGAAATGGAAAGGGAGAGATCAGAGCTGTAGAATTGGCCTTTTGTCCCCAGACAGGCATGCAGAAGCTCTGTCTTTGATAATGCAGCTCCTGTAAAGAGATAAAATGTGTGTGGTGGGGGGGTGGGGATTCAAATCAGTGAAATACATACAAATGCAGAGAGCACCCCTCCCAAACTGAGCCAGAGCCCCACTGTGCAAGGCGCTGTACCCATATGCAGCAATGGACAACAGGAAGGAGCAAGAGAGGGGAGAGTAAAGGAGGCAATGTGCCCTCAAAATTGCAATTTATAGTGCATAGGGTTTGTGTAGGCAAGGGTGTGTGATTCACCCTGGCACAGGCAGAGGATGAGCCAGGAAAGGCAAACAAGGCAAACGTTCTGCAGAGAGCACTTCAGGGAAGCTGCTGGATTGATCCCTTGATCACACTAAGTCGTGATCTGCTTTCATGGACCCCCTGCAGCTCTCAGTTACACCTGTTGGATTCTCTAGGCCTCAGTGGGGTATGACAGTGGGATCCAGCCCCAAGGCTGTCTTTTCAGCCCAGAGGTGTTGTCACTGTCATTTGCTGAATGCTGTCAGAGGATGCAGCGCTGTGCACAGAGTCACACCCCACGGTTCCCACCTGGCGCTGGTGGTCCTCTGGACCGAGAGACAGAGAATGGGAAACCCAGGCTCCACCCTGTGTGGCACACATTAGCATCCTGGTTGATGGCATTGGATAGGAAGGGGTACGGGAGTAGTGCATCTCTTGGGCTGAGAGTCTGTAGTGTTCTGCATTTGCCTACAGGAAAGCAAAACTCATCCCCACGCAAAGGCCAGCCGAAGCACGCATCCCTCCAGTTGTATTCTGAGAGCTTAGCTAGGGTTTAAATGATGCCTGGGCCTCATGCAGGGGGTGATCTTCACTTCAAGGGAGGAGAAAATGAAAGAATCCATTGGTCCTTGGCCTAAGGTGAGATGCTGAGTGATGCTTTCTTGTTCCCCATGGGCATCTGTTAAGAACTGGGACATAACTTGACTTCTAAACAGAGGTTGAGAGAACTGGACTTATTTAGTCTGCAGAAGAGAAAACCAAGGGGAGATTTGATACCAACCTTTAACGATCTGCAAGTGGGGTTGCAAAGAGGATGGAGCTGGACTGTTCTCAGTGGCAGTAAATGGCAGAACAAGGAGCAATGGGCTCATCTTGCAGCAGGGAAGGTTTAGGTTGGATATTAGGAAAAACTGACTCACGAGGAGGGTAGGGAAGCACTGGAACGGGTCACCTAGAGAGGTGGTGGCATCTCCATCCTTGGAGGTTTTCAAGGCCCAGCTCAACAAAGCCTTGGCTGGGATGATGTAGTTGGGGCTGGTCCTGCTTTGAACAGGGGGTTGGATGAGATGTGACCTCCTGAGGTCCCTTCCAACCTGAATTTTCTATGATTCTTTAACCTCAGCTGAGACAAATCAGCACACCTCCGGGGTGTGAGCAGGGCAGTGCCAGTGGAAGGATTGGGCCCTCCAATTCAAAAGCTTTCTACAATCTCCCAGGCATGAGGTGAGTTTAAAGGCAGTGCACAACAGGACAAAGTTTGCTGTGGATGAGCCAAGAGACAGCAGGAGCTCAAGACAGCAAACTAAGCAATGCAAAGCAGGAGGCACTTTCCATCTACCAGATCTCTCAGGTCCAATGCGTGGGCAATGGCTCAGTGAGAACTGGCCGTTGCCTTTATCCCTAGGTACTTGCAGTTATTTGCTGCCCTACCTGTGTTGCTAACCTACTGCTTTGTAGAGCAATTAAAACATAATTTTCTTGAGTTGGAAGACACAGTAGCGAGCCAATTCACAGGCCGTCATTTTGCAGCCTGTTCTGCCGCGATGGGCACCCACACTGCCTGCTGGAAAGAAACCTTTTAGTCTTGATCTCCCGCAGGCAAGATGCAGGATGCTGCCGTGAGTTCTTGTCCACAAAGGGAAGCTGAGTGGCCTGTTCACCAGGGGATCATTTTTAGCGACTTAATTTCAGAATACAGCACCCAGATGGGGGTGTTAACACAGGCCTGGCCATAGACTATTCCACTGCTCCATTTCCCTGTTGTAGCAAGCCTAGAGGTGGTCTGATGGGGTATTTTTGCCACCTTAGAGAGTTTGTTCTCATGAGTAAAACTATAGAGGTCAACTCTGATTGCACAAGGGCACAATCACCTATCCAAAGCCTTTGGACAAGGAGAGTTTGGGGGTATCCATACACCCTGGTGGTTAATTAAACACCCACGAAGCCTGTACTTTTTATTACATCAATGCAACACCACATGCAGGCCAGCCCTTCGTATAAAATCCCGATTAATCCTGGTAGCAGCCTGGACTCCATCTCACATGCCAGCGCCATTCCTAACTTACCATCTCTGGGTGGTTTGCCTTGCTGTTGCCGCAGTGATGAAGGGACTGCAAATATTTCAGGCAGCCAAGGCTGGTCTGGGAGCTCCTTCTAACACTGCCTGCCGCCGTGCCTCAGCCACTGCCTTAACAAGGCAAGTTAGATGGGGAGGGGGAATGTTCCTCTAGTTACTTTATTCCTCTACTTTGTGGCTGCTTTACAGCACCCATAAAAGCTGATAATAAATCAGAGGCTATACCATAAAATACAGGAACAATCATAGTTAGAGGAGACCTAAAGAGATCAACTCCCTCTGCCAGCCTGTGATACGTAGACAGACCGGCTGTTTTTACTCCCCCTTCCCTGTTGTCTTTATAGCCAACTTGGGACAGAAGTTATAGGGGTGAACGGAAAATGATGGAGTCCCCCATTATATGAACACATAGGCTGTGCATGCTGAATAATGTGTCTGTTTTTTATGGGAGGTACTTTGCATTGCAGAAATTTTATATTATTCTCCCTCTCTCTCTCTTTCTCTCTCTCTCTCTTTTTTAATCTCTATCAAATTTACAAGCAGGCAATTGGTCCAGAGGGAAATAAACTTCTTAAAGAGCACGATGTTAGTGGGTTTAGGGGGAGAAAAAAGTGATTATGATGCCTGATGAATTCATAAGCCTCTTGAAGTCACGTTTTCAGGGTTTTTTTTACTGGCAGACAAAAATTCAATTAAAGGGTCGCAGTGTCATCCCATGACAATCAAACACATTGCATTATTTAGCAAACACCAGGGTTGGCTTATTTTCTCTTTGTGCACTTTAGTCTCAGCTAGGGGTTGAGTCAAACTCCATCACAGTCAGTGAGAGACTTTCCATCGATTTTATGGGGCTTTGCATCAAGCCCTTGGAAGGTGATGTGAATGTACTCAATCAAAGAGTAATTTGTGAGCCTGGGGGAGTGCCTGCCTCTGATTTTTCCTGTACAGTACACCACAAGCAGCTATGTGCCTCGGTTCGAATGAACTTTTACAGTCTCTAAGGCCTTCTCCACACAAGCCTCTTCTTCAATATCTCCTACCAGTTGTCTATCACTACTTATAGCACAACTAGGATCACAAGGGTTTGGCAATATGGAGGTAACCCCCCGCTCCCAGTCCTACCTACATTAGGCCTCTTACCATAAAGGAGATGTACCTGCAACGGCGCAAGGGTGGGAGATTTTCCCATAAAGGACTGATGTAGGCACAGCCTAAGAGAGTGCCTACTCTGCAACATGCTATGCCTGAGCTGCATACCAAGTGACAGCTGCCTTCAGGAGACAGCAACTTCCTAGAAATGTAAGGGGAACAGCAAAGGAAGAAAGAACAGAAATAAGGTCTCTGTGAGAGACCTATCGTGTGCGTATGTCTCTTGCTTTCCCCTCTGTAGCCAACTGCATTAAACTATGAATAAGATGTGGAGAAAGCCAGACCCTTCTGAGATGCAAAGATGCAGTAAAGAGCATCCCTAACAGTTATGCAGCAGATGCTGGTGCTTATTTTGCTCCTTTCCCCGGGGCTCTGGACTCATGCAGCCTGTCCCAAGCCACCAGGAGCCCCTTGCTTGAAGTTCAGAGGCACCTCAAGAAGGTAGAGGTGGCCTGCACCATCTCACTGTAGGCGTCAAGCTGGAAGAGGGTTGAGGTGAGGCTTTGACTCAGGTCCCTGTCTGCCAGCTGCCAATCAGCGTGTCCCTCACCTGTGTAACCAGTTAAAGTGTGATTAATGGGTCCCTGGGTTTCTGCTCTCATTAGAAAAAAAATGCAGCTGAGGCTGTGCTTTCCTGTCTTTTCTCCAGCCTTTGCTGTGTTTTTCCACTAGCTCTGTTGCCATCTTTTTAAATGAAGAGGGAAAGCTACACAGAAACCCTCTTCTCATCTCATTCGCATGCCGTGGCTTATTGACACCCCAAAGAAATTCCCTTTGTCACACCACGCAGGCTTCCTCTGCTCCACATATTTCAGCCTTCGCCACCCACCCTTCCGGGATGGCCCCTGCTTTCCCTATCACCCCATGCAGTTTCAACCTGTTGATGAATGAAAGGCAGGCAAAAAGTGAACGTGGGGCATCCAGGACAGGGAGGGGGAAGGAATCGAAACGGTTATTTTATGCCGCTAGGGTTGATCTCCATTTTATTCCTTCCGCTTCCCCCCACCCCCCCAGTTTGTGGGTTTTATATTATTTTGCCTCAGAGCTATCGCTCAATAAAAGATCTGGAATGAGAGCGAGAGTGAGTGGTGTTTACTGGCATATTTGTATTTGTCGGTGTTACCATGACAATACAAGCTACCTTCTCTCCCGCTTGTGCACGCTTGCACACACACACACACACACACACACACACACACATACACACACATACACCAAGCTTTCTCTCTCCGCTCCCTTTGTCCGTGCATTTCCATTTGAAAGGCAGGTTTCTCAGGCCTCCAGGCTTCACTTGCTTCTAACAAGCAATAACGGGCTGGCTGCTTTTAGTGTCTGCTCTGGCGGTTGAACACTGATTGGTATAAAGCTACAGAGGGGAAAGCTGCACTTACGAGATGTAGCTTTTATTTGTTTTCCTGTTGTTGTACCATTTATTTTTTCCCCTTCTCCCGGCTCATTATCGTTACGACGAACACAGAGGCTGCTGGCTACCACGGGTCACAGGAGAGTCACTGATTGCTGGCATTTCAGAACACATCATCCTTCAATGACACGGGCTCCAGCTCGAGAATTAATTGTTTGTAATACACGGCTACCTCCAGCCTCCGACCGCCGTCACAGGCCCCGCCGCGCTAGGCGCTGTACTTCACAGAGTAACAAACAGACCTTCTCCTAGACCGTGTGCTGCAGAGACAAGTCTGGGAGAAAGGAAAGCTCGTTGTCCTCATTTTACAGCTGGACAGAGGAACTGGGGGCCAGTTTTCTAAAGAAACTGACTCTTTTAAGCTTTATTGAAAACCATCAACTGTAAGGACTGAACCCCTGATCTCCTGAGCCTCCGGTAAGGACCTTCCTCAGACGAAAGGAGAGGAAGAGAGAGGCCCCAAACCAAAACCTCCCCCTTCAGCTCACTCACTTCTGGCTCTGAATTTCTCCCATCATCTCCATAACGGCCCCCAAACCCTGCATCCAAGCCCCCAGGATCTTTGTGGGAGGTAGTGGGTGTTCAGGGTACATCCACTTCATGTTCCCTGTGCTCTGGGGACCCTGCACTACTCATCCGCTCCCCTTGCATGCCCCAAAGGCTAAAATGCAAAGATGGGCATGTCAAGGATGTCAGAGATGGAGGTCTCAAGAGGGTGCCCAAGGCATGACGTAGACTTCTGAATCCAGATTGCAAGACCATCCCTCTTCCTCATGCTGTCCTTCCTAACTGGCTTTTATCAGCATGACCTATCCCTCTCTTTCCAGTGTGACCCTGGCCATGATGGCAGATCCCCTGGGATGTCTCTGTGGATGAGTCTATGCAGCCACACGGGAGCGCAGAGCAGGAGCTACGTCCTGAGGCATTGGTCCGGGTGCCTTTGGATAGAGCAATGTTGTAGACATGTGGAGGAGCCTCTAGGAGAAATGAAAGCCCGTGCAAGTGTGTCCCAATACCGGCCGCTTCCTTTTAGCCAGGTCTATACGTGTTGTGTGCTTACAAGGGAGTGCAGGCAGCGTGAATTGTATCCAAAGGGTTAAAATGGCAGGGGACACTGGGCACTGGAAATCACAACCGATGTCTCTCTCAGGAGCCTGATCAGCCTGGCAGACATGGCAATCCACCTCCTTTTCAGCAGCAACTGTTCCTAATGATCCCCCCAGCCTCACTTCTCTCTGACCCTGCAGCCGCTTAACCGGAACAGATCCCTCATTAATCATCACCCATGGCTCTTGCTGTAGCTACCCCAGCCTCAGTAATCCCATTAGTCTTTTCTGCCTGGCTCTTTCCACGGCCCTGTATCAGAGGCTTTTCCGAAACCTGTCTCAGGGCTGCCGTCCCCCTCCGCCTTTCCTCATCTCCAGAAAAGCCACGAGGCGAGGGCGCTGCTTTTTTTTTTTTAATTGGAATCTCTGCTGAATCTGCTAATTAAGTTCTTTGCCTGCAACTAATATCCTGCTGTTAATTCCTCCCTGGAATGATTCCTCCAGCAGTCACGGAGGTTATGTTCACTGGCATCTTTCCACCACTCCTTTTTTTGAAAAAAAAAGAAAAAAGAAAAGAAGAGCCCTTTTTTAATCACTGGAAATGACTCATCTATTAGCGGCCCTCGTTCTGTGTCTTGTTGCTGCTGCTTTGGCTCTCTGCAGGCTGGGCTGGGAAGGCAATGAGAGCCCTCAGCTCCTGCTGACTTCAGCAGGCTCCTGAGCTGCTCAGCACCCCGTAGGTTTGGTCCGTTGCAATCTCCTCTGAATAAGCACGGAAGGCTTCAATGGCACAGTTCTGTCTGGGGCAAGATGAGGTATGACTATAGCAGATGCAGTTATGCTGGCAGAAGCCACTAGTGTAGTTGCTGTTTTTGGCTTCCTTTGCTCCTGGGGTGCTGTTGTACTAAGCTGGGATAAAGCACAGATTTGCAGGGATGTGCGTTCCCACTATCAGTGCGCTGCTCACATCATCCACCAGTATTCCTACCCCAGGAATGCATTGTGTGTGTAGACACAGCCAAAGACTTAAACCCTTCTAACGTGTATAAGCGCCCTTTAAGTTAGAAGGTATTCGCTAATCTGTTTGGAAAGTCAGCCTTGACTTTAATACATGCTGAATTGTTCTAAATGTACTTTTGTGGGTATGGGGGCTTGGTTACTTTGCCATGAAGAGAGGAGAGAGGTGGGGGAATTTGCTGTGGGTCCGCTGTTTTGCAGTAACTGCCTCAGGGTAAGTGGAAGCTAACCTGCAGTACCTTCATCTTCTTTCCTTGAGAGCTCGGGATTAGCTTCCATTTATCACAGGTTAAGAGCATGAACGCTGGCAGTGAACACAGAGAAGCAGAGGTGCAGGTAGCCCCCGTCATCCTTTACTCTGTGGTTTCATAGATTCATGTATGTTAGGGGCTGGAAGGGACCGTAGAGATCATTGGGTCAAGCCCCACTGCACTTGGGCAGGAAGGACTGCGGGGGTCAGATGAAATCAAAATTATTCACATTCCCGTGCCCTACTTGTTTTGCCAGTATAGCCACGTTACTCAGTGGTGTGATCCCCACCCCACTCCCACCTCTATAGTTATAGTAGCAAAAGCCCCGGTGTCAATTTACTTATACTAGCAAAAAAAAAAAAAAAGACAGAAAAAAAGAAAGAAACATTTCTGGTAATGGCTTTTTCCATTCTGGTTTCAGGGGTTCCAGCAAAATCACTCTTTTGCTGCTAGAAACTTCATCTCCACTGGTGGGGATTAGAAAGCAGAGCGCTAATCAGTTCTACTAGCAAGCTCTTTAGAGTATAGACAAGGCCTCAGGTATTGTGACTTGGAATTAAGATATGATGTTAGATCAAGCTACCTTTTAAACTGTAGTCAAGACAAAGCAATAGCACTTCACTCAAGTACTGTGGTGCTGAACTGACCAGCTTTATTTCCTAATTTCCTAGCATTGTTTGAGGGACTTGGGGCAACATACTGCCCTCAAGCCATGGGTTAAGGTGTGAACTTAAACCAATATAATTATACAGGCATAACTGCACACGGATGCTTTTTGAAATGAGGGAGAGCCTTTCCATTGACGTCAGTGGGCTTTGACTCAGACCTTTAGAGACGCTTCTATTTGTAAGATAGTGTCTAAGCTTTGTACAAGCCCTGCC
>NW_005842116.1:1848387-1869199 GCF_000455745.1 Alligator sinensis | reverse complement strand
GATGATTGCTTTTATTAACCCTATTTGGCAGAAGGGTGAAGTGACTTGCCCAAGATTACATGGGGAGTTAGTGGCAGAGCCAGAAGCAGAACTCAGGGCCAGTCCCATGCCATGATTACTAGCCCATTCTTCCTCAGCATTGAAAGATGAGCTTGGTGTGAGTTTCATTCCTAGATCTTCAATCTGAAACCTCAGCCTTTTTTTTTTTTTTTTGTAGACTTAGGATAAAAGTCTGGGGGACATGTCGGAAATAGGGGGAAATAGCCACAGGGCAGGATGGAGGGCATGATGAGTGACAGGTCTGAGAGGTGAGCAGAGATGGAGAGCACTACCACTCCTTGGGGCTCTGTCTTCCCCATGAGCTCTGAGGTCAGGTGATTGCACCCCTTTCGTTCCCTACCGCCCCGGGAGAGGCTGCGAGGGCTGGGAGCCAGCGCCATCGCTGCATGGCTTCTTGTCAGGCGAGCTCTGGGAGGAAATAAATAAATAAGTGCCAGAATAAATAGCTTCCACCGCCAACAGGATGGCTCAATTCAGCCGCCGAGGAGGTGAAAGGGGCCAGGGTAGTTGTGGCCAAAGGGCCTGTCACGAACTGGCGATGCATTTCTGGGACAAGGATGGCAGGAGGGAGGAGACCAAGGGAGCCTGGCGTTTTCCGAGCGGCAGAGCGGGAGGATGAGGGGCAGAGCTGCCCTGCAGCCAGGCCACTGCCGGGGTCTCTCGGCTCCTGTCGAACTCCAACCCCCTGGTTTAAAATTAGACCAGCAAAGCTCTGCGTCATGCCTCCGCTGAGCAGCCTGCTCTTAGCAGCAGACCCCTCTCCCTCCCAGCAACAATCCTGTGTCGGGTGGGACTAGGGAACAATGAAGGAGCACGAACAAGGGCAGAGGTGGGGAAAAACAGGCCAGGCAGAGTATTGCCCCTGCAGCAGTGACCCATGCCTGCCTGAGAGGCACCTTTCTCTGCAGGTATGAGGCCGGGGTGGATGCAGTCGGCCAGCTGAGGCCCAAAGGGGAGATCCCAGCTGGTGAGTAGCAGGCTGGAGCTGGGCACAAATACTGCGGATAGAGACACAGTCTGTGTGCTGCTCGCTTGCATCTGAGTGGAACGAAGGTCAGAAGGCCACCAAATCCCGTGGTGACACAGGGGTCAGCGACAGGTGGGGAAGAGTCAGGCCCCTGGGCTGCGTGGCTGCACCCTTCTCCCTGCTTGTGCACAGCGCTCAGCTGCTCTGGCTCTCATGCTGACAGCCTGCTGCACCTTGGTGCCACCCTCCCGGCGGCCCCCAGCGCGGGCTGTGGTGTGAGGGGCTGAATGCTCGTACACTTCAGGAATATTCAAAAGTGCTTTGACTTCCCCCAGTTCTTTTTTTTTTTCCCTTTCCTTCCTGCTTTCTATTTTTATACATAATACCTGGGCTAGCACCGAATAGAATGCCAAGCATGCAATTAAATCCCCGGGTGCCAGCGCTGCCTTTGAGGAGTGCTTCGAAGCAAAACCTTCCCTGTAAGCCGTGATGCCAGAGCAAAGCCCACGACTGGATGAGCGCCTGATGTAGGCGGGGAAGCATATAATGGGGCCGGATCCTGCCTCCTCCCCCCAGGCCTGTCCCAGGGAGTCAGGGCAAAACTCCCTGCTCCATTGCAGTAGGAAGCAGGATCCATCTCCAACCCGCATCCCTGATTCCCCCTGGGAACAGGGCTCGCCCCACGCTCCTTGGAGCCTAGATTCCCAGTTCAATTGGGAGTGGGCTGCTCTATTAGCATGGTGTGCGGTGGCTCGAACGCTGCCTTCCTGCAGGGCAAAGCCCTTTGGAAATAAGGGGGCCGAAGCAGGGAGAGCGAGAGAGGCTTTGTGTGCGTGGCAGAGGTAGGGAGGGGGTGGAAGAAGCGACGTAGGACTTGCTCCTCATCAGTTGCTCCTGTATGAAGCCCTGGAAGCTCTAAGGGTGGAGAAGGGGGCTTAGCCAGGCTCCTCGCCCACTGATGCAGAGCTGGTGGGAGAGCCATGCCCCTGCAGCAGACCTGCTCCTAGCCCCGTGCCTAGGGGTTAGCCATCACGGAGGGCGAGATGATGACTCTGTGCTATAGGCAGGCTCCGTTTTCATAGGAGGGAGAGCATGCATTAGTTGCATCCTCAAGGTGGCTCTAACACCTGAAGCTATGCAGGTTCCTGGAAGGCCCCAAACACCAGCCACGTGATTATTGTCACTTCTGTTCCTGCCCCAGCACGTCCCTGGAAATCAGGCCCCAAAAGATGCATGACAGAGGGGGTCAGATTCTGACCCCCATCCTCCCCTGGGTACAGTCAGTGGTGTTACCCCTGATGTGAGCATCAGTGCAGGAGCTCCTGGTCCTTCAGATCTCTCCCCAGCACCCCCCCCCTCCCTTTTCCCAACAAGACTCGCTTGCAATTCAAAGGGTGGCAGGGCTGAGGTGTTGCCATGGCAATCAGCCATCCACAAATTCACTGATTACTTGTTTGGGGTTGCTCTCTGGTGCTTTGCTCTCTGAAAGAGCTACCCATTTGCAGCCTGGGTGTTCGCAGCTGGCTGTTGACCCCATGAAATGAGCTGGCTGGATCCCAGGCCCTTTCCCAGCGGAGCCGCATCCAGGCCCTCACCCCCCATCACAAACAAACACACGCACAGGCACATGCAAACAAATACAAACATCGTTACCACTGAAATTAATTGAGATCTGTGTCTGCCATCTGCCAGCTCAACACAGAGAGCTGAATGGACTAGGGAGACTGAACTGCTTTCTCTTCCCCAGGGGGGTTCCTGCCGTATCAGGATCAAGGCAACAAGCCTGGTGCTTCATGGAGGAAATTTGCCTCAATTTTAGGGTCACATACTGTGTCGCGAATGGGAAGAATTGATTGAACAATGACTGTCAACACAAATTATGGACTATGGACACAAACAAGTGGTCTTCCACACAGCTCAGGTTCCAGCTTGCTCTTGTTAACCATGGGCTACAGCTCTGGATCTTCACACGGCCCAGAGCCAGATTTTCCAAGAACCTCAAGTGTACAGCACCCACAATCGAGGCTAAAGTGTCAAAGGGCCTAGCATCTGATGCACATCGCTCCCCTGAAAATCTGACCTCTTCTGTAGGCATCTAAATGGGTTGGAAAAGACCTTGAGAGGTCATGTCATCCATCCTCTGCCCAAGGCAGTCATTGCTAGACCATTCCTGGCTGACGCTTCTCTGACCTGCTCTTAGAAACCCCCAGAGATGGAGATTCCACCACCTCCCTCTCCTTGTACCACCCTGAAGCGTACGGAAGTACTAGTCCCAATTTACAGATGGAAAACTGAGGCTTAGAGAACCTAAGGGCCAGATCTGACCCCCTCTATCAGGCACCTGAATGGATGTAGGTGCCTAAGAGGGCCCTATTTCATCCTGCATCTTAACTTGGCGACTAATGCACAATGCATAGTCTGCATTGTACCTACACCATGAAAGGTGGAGTCCAACCATCAGGACCCTCCCTATCCTTAATTCAAATAATTCTCTAATATATATATATATGTGTGTGTATGTCTCTGTGTGTGTGTGTGTATGTGAGTAATCTGAACTGCTGGAAGGTGTCGCTCTCTATCACTGCCCCATAAATCTTCTACCATGTGGGCTATAAAATACAAAAGGACCACACAGTGATTTCTAGGTGTGAGTGGTTGGAAACTTAGCAGCAGGGCATAAAACAGAATGACAAGTGCCATTTATAGAGATGAAAAGGACGGGTGCATTTATCAACGTATCTAACTTTCCGTCAGCTTCCAACCTCCTCTCCCTTTATTTGAGACACTGCAGTAATTGCTTCTAAATCTAATCACTGATTCTTTTTGATGTCTCCTCTGTCACTGTTATGTAAATCCCACTATAAGCATGCTGTATATTTTATGGATTGTGTGTTTGCCAAGGTCCCTAAGTGTGCAGAGCTAAAGAAATATCTTTGATTGCAGGATCAAAAAATAGCAGGAAACCTAAGGACAAAACAAATAAATTTAAACTCCAGGAAAACAGAAGGCCTTTGCTTAAATTGATTTGAAGTGATTTTTTCCTGAAAAAGGGAAATATTAAGGTTTCCAGGGGGACTCTAAAATGTTTCCCATTGTTTGGGGGAGGAAGGGGGGGACAACAAGGAGATGTGATGGATCGGAGCAAGCGGTGGGAGGATCTGAGGTGTTTTCAGCAGAAGTTGCTCTGGCGAACGTTTGCATATTCAGATGCCCGGGGTTGGCCTCCTCGGCTGGTGCACAGCAGCGCAGCGTAGGGCTATTAGCAGCAGGGATATCCATCCGACTAGGAATATCAATCGGACTGACTTCAAGGGCTCTTTGCTGATTTATGGGCGCAGATGACTGGCTCAGTATAGCTGCTCGATAGTTAGGAGCAGGCCAGTTGCTGCATAGGAGACGTGCACAGCGCGATGCAGGAAGAGCAGATGTGCCAGGATGTTTAAAGCTCCCCTGGGCTTCTCTACGCCACGACAATGCCCAGCGTAAGCTAGAGCAATTTCAAGGCTGCTCTAAATCACACCCAGGGATGAAGCCCCCCACAAGGTGGATACGGTATTTGAGGATTGTCAGAGTACAGGGAGGCCTGGGCTGCTCCCGTCTTCCCTGCATTTACTCCCATGCTTGTAGCTGAGTGGCAGCAGTGAACACATCCCTGCTCTATGTCACCCTCTAACCTCCCACCACCATGTGCACCCCCTCAGCCCACACCAGGCTGGAGCCAATTAAAAATCTCCCATTAAGTCCTGTGAAGGTAGAATCAGGCCCCTTGTGTCATTGAACTAGACGATAATTTCAAGACAAACTGGCTTGCTTTGGCTGGAAGGGCCCACAAATACTGGGGAGAGGCCTGAGCCCAGAGGAGGTCAGAGCTGGTGTCTGAAGCAACTCTCTACAAGAATGAGAGAAGCTGTGAAAGCTGGCCCCAGATCCCAGCCTTCGCACAGTTCCCGGGCACTTGGATGCCAGCTTCTGGCTCAGCCCTAGTTAGAAAGGTCTTGGCTACTCTTACATTATTGCTCTGAGCAGCCTTTGTTTTCCTGGGAATTCCCAGTTGAGCCATCTTCCGCCAGATGGTGACCTGCCTGGCTATTCACAGGACTTCTCCTGATCGTTCCTGACAGGCCTGAACCTTTTCTTCCTTCCAAAGCTGATGTCCAAGCAGCTGAACGAAAGCTTGTTGCAGCAGGGGAGTTTGCAGTGGTGTAGCCACCACGGCGAAACCCCTGCCTGGATGCAATGCGCTGGAGGAACTCCTACCATCGCTGCTTGCTTTGGGGTAGAGACTCCATGCCACTCCCCTCCGCTAGGCCAGGCCCATTTTCATAGCCATCAGGGCTGGAAGGGACCTCGGAAGATCATCAAGGGCAGGAAGTCAGCTGGGGTCATGCAACAGAAAGCTGCCTCTGTCGGCTAGGAGGGTGAGATGACTGCTCTGTGCCCCTCCCCAGCTGTCCTGGCTATGGGGGCAAACCCCTGGGTGGGGGCACAGCTGTGCCCCTAGAAGAGGGCTCCCAATAGCTTCGATTCACATCACTTAGGGAAGGGCTGCTGGCAGAGAAGCCCCTTCTGGCAGCTCACCAAGTGGTCCGCTGGCCTAACCAGTCTGCCATAGCACTGCTACAGAGGCTCTGTAATGCAGATCTAGGAGCACAGGGCACACATCACTGCCCCAGCAATGGTGTGGACAGGTGAGGGATGGGGAGCATAGCTCTGTGCTACAACCTAAAGATGCTGGTGAAGGTTTCGACTTGGCCTGACCTCCTCTGACAAGTGAGGGTCACCCATTTTGGGGAACTAACAGATCCCACTGTGTAGTACTGGGGCCAGAATCCCACCATGGCTGCTTGGACCACTGGAGAAGCCCCAGGAGATGCCCAGGGCTTGGGGGAAACAAAGGAGAAAAGAAAACAGGCTTCAGAAAGGAACTGGGTGTGTGTTTGTGTGTGTGGTGGGGGGACGGACCCCACTTTTCCCAGCCCCTCTGTCCTTCTTGTCTCTGAGGGAGACGGTGACAAAGGAGGATGCTTGGCAGGCTGGCAGGGAACCTGGCAGAGCACAGGAAACTGGCTGCCAGGTTTGGGGGAGCTTTAAATGGCATTTAATTAGCTGCATTCAGGTGGTCAGAATAGTGCTGAGGCGCATACACGGCAGCGAGGAGACAGGATTGTGGTTCCTGGCATTTGTTAATTAAAGCAGCTCCTGACAGAGACTAATGACTTCTTAATGAGTTGGTTGTCTTAATGTCTTATTAAGTTTTGACGTCCCCCTCCTTCTGCCCCATTCGCCGGCCTGCGCACCCCAGTTTTGAGGGAGCATTCACTGCAGGAGCCTCTGGAGGGGCGCATTGTTCTTGGCTTCAGGAGCTACGCCGGCCTTCTTGCAAGGGTGGGACTGAGCTGGAGGGCTGCAGAGAGGAGGCCTAGCCCCGTGGTCTTGACAGCCTTCAGGGTTGCAAGGAAATGGGTCCCTCTACAGGGAGATTTCCCTGGAACGGCAGAAATGCAGCGGGAGCCATGAAGTGTGGAACGGAGCCGAGGACTCATTTCTAAGGCACTGACCCCCTCCACTGGGGATGCTCACGGGAAGATCTCTGCCATGGCTGACACTTTCCTTTCTTTAAATGGGTGGTGTCTGCTTTCCCTGCTGCCTTTCCCCTCGTGTAGTCATTCTCCCTGGCTGCACAGCGTGTGAGGCTGCGGGGAGCCAAAGCTACAGCTGCAATTTGGATCTGGGCTTCCCCTAGCCTCTTGTCTCCGAGGCTCTGCCATGTCCCTTGGTGCTACTCTGTGGCCCACCGATTTTCTTCCCTGTAGTTCCCTTGCCCATTTCCCCGTAGATGTCTGCCTTTTCCTCAATGCTTCACCATGTTCTCTTCTTTAACCTGCCTGGGGTTTCTCATCAGGGTCTCACAGACTTTTCCCTTTCTTCCCACCTGATGCTTTCCTCATACTCATCTGTTCTCCTATCCTTAGCATCTCACGAGTTCTCCTCTTACCCGTTTGTCCAAATGTCCTCTACCTTTTGCAGACAGGCTTAGCCCACAGGTGTCTCCAGATGTCTGCACACGCTCTCCCTTCCTATGCAGCTCTGGATGCTAATTCACTTCCTCCTTGCAATCTGATAAGGGAGGAGACGCTGCTGAGTAAATATCCTGCTTTCCGCAGACCGAGATGTGGCAAAGGAGATAGTGGTAGTGTTGGAGTGATGTTGTGGCTGTGACTGTGCAGGAGCTATATGAGAGACAAGGATATTTTGCGGGGCGATATCTTTTATTGGACCAACCGCATGGGTGGGAGAAATTTTTGACAAGCTTTCGAGCACAAAGTGCCCTTCCTCAGGTCTGAAGGAGCAGCAGATGCAAACCGAGCTAAGTACCGAATAGAACAATAGTCCGTGAAAAAGCAGATGGTGATTTCTCAACCTCCAGATTCCAGTCATGCGGTATTTGTTTCGAATTTACGAAAAGAAATCCCGACAGGGCTGCTTCCCATTGAGAGGCCTGTTATTTCACTGCCTAACTCCTATTTGCAATTAGCATTTTGGTTTAATTTCACTGACATGACAAATTCAACTGAAGAAGCAAAATGATCTCTTGTCCTCCGGTAACTTCAGGCCTGTGACCTGCAGCAATAGGAAGAGGACAAGTTTCCAGACGCTTTGAGTAGGAACGGCGGGCAGCTTAGATCTGCCAGCAAACATCAATGGCAGCGCAGCAGTACTCACGGAGAGGGGATCGTCACAGCTCTTCCAGGGTTAGCAACTCTCCGGGAGGCGCGGCTGTAGGCAATGATACAGTTATGCTTTTTAGTTAAAAGGCAAAGAGGGAGCACTTACACCGGAGCAATTTTAATCCGTTTCCAGGAGAGGGCACTATTGTATGAATGTGTACACACACGCGCACACACGCACACCTACCCTGAGGTTTGCTTTACAACTTGGCGCTGCCTTCAGAATGGCACAAGAATGGCAAACTAACTGTTTTAGTTTGCAGCCTTCTCCTTACCTTGCAGAAAGACCCGAGTCCACACCAAGAAGCAGCAAGGACTCCTTTAGACCTCCGCATCCACCTGTTCCTATTGTGACACTTATAGGCAGATTCACACGTGCACACCTGGTCTCCTGTCTCAGCAGCCCCCTGCCCCACAGGAGGAAAGCCTGTCTTTGCAAATCCTGGGCTTGCACTTTTTCACTCCCGCCCAGCTGGAGAGTGCTAGGGCTCTGCCCAGTCCTGCAGCCCTGTGCTGGGAGACAGGTGCCAAGGCACATCCTTGCTAAGCTCTTTGTTTCTTGCTGGAAGCTGCTGTTCCCTCCTGGTAGCAAGTTGGAAGGAGATTCTTGAGAAAGCTGTTGTCAAAACAGACAGCCCAGATGCATCTGTGGCGCTGGCCTCCCTTTAGCCCGAGTCTTAATGAAAATTGACAGAGCCTGGAGTTACAGGTAATTCCATTGTCGGCTTCTACAACCTCCTGTATCTGGTTAAACAAAAGCCGGGAGAAAGGGAGCAAGACAGAAATGTCAGGTGGAAGCAGCTGCTGCAATCCATCCTCCCAAGCTCGCTCCGTGCACAAAATCAGCCTTGTTTAAGCACATTATACCAGTGCCAAGAGTTTGGCCTCAGACAGGGGCAGAGGGGTCACCAATGCCAGAGTTGAGGAAGCCAGCCCTACCCGTACAGAGAGACCAGCATGTGTGGTGGTGTGTGGTTCATCCCAGGGCTCTGTGGAGCCAGACGTCCTCAGGAGGGAACATGCAAAAGTGCCGTTTTGCCCCTGTTTCCATTCCTGTTGCAGCAAGGGGTGCAATTTCCCTTGGGCGGCAAGGCACCCGAGGCCACGCAGAGACCCCTGATGCCATAGCCAGGCTGTCTCCAGCCTCCCAGCTCCCTGCTTTAAAGCTCACTCGGACCTTAAATCTCACCTCTGCAGGTGCTGCGGTCTGCAGGGTCGCTGTACCCACAGTCCCCACAAAGCTGTACCCACAGAGGGGAGCGGACGTGCAAGACGAGCCAATTCCACTGGTGGAGATAATATTCTCCCGGAGCCATTTATCACTATTACTCAGTGCAGGAAAAGATTCCTCCCCATAAACAGCTGACACCCGCGAGAAGTGCCTCGTGGCCTGTCGGTACTGAGCAGGCTGCTCACCCCCTGATTTATAGCTTTGCTCTCTCCAGTCTGTTGGGGCTGCTGAAACTTAGGTTTTCTGCAGCAGCAATGAAGAGGTCCGTGAGCTTGCTGCTTCTGCTTTCAGGACCTGAGCAAAGTAGTTCACCTCTAGTTTCAGGGTGTCTACACGTGCTGCTGTCATGCCATGGACCGCAGCGGAGACGTGGGGTCAGGCACAGACATACTGGCTAAGCCAGGTGCTCGGACATAGATCTGCCTGTGCACATTGACTGACTGCCAGGAACCCACTCCCGGGGAGACGAAACACACTCCAGGATGTGTGTGCTCACAGATGCACATGTGCTGACGTTGTGCAGAGACACTAGCATGCAGGCAGGTGTATTCCAGCATGGGCACCCGCTGTCCAAGTCATACAGAGATGCTGAGGCACACCCTGACTCACACCTATCCTCACACACAGGATCTCCCGGCCTCCTCCGTGTGTGCATCCTCTCAGGCACATGCATATTTATCCAGGAGCAGCCAGCGTCCTCCCCCTGCCATCACTCAGATGCTGGTAGTGCTCTGTGCCGCACATCCCAGCGCTCTAACCCATACTTAGTTGCCCTGGTCAGCATGGCGCAATGGCATGGGAATAGGGACCTTGTCCACCTCTATGGGAATGAGAGTCCGGGAACCTGGCATGAGACTTCCCTGCCATTGAGGGGAGAAAGCGTTAGCAGAGTCTTTATCTCCTGAAGCCACCTTCTGTGCACAGCACAGCTGCAGCACTGCCAGGGGACCTAGTGTAGGCAGCCCAAGCTAATCCGCATGCCTGGCGAGCAGCACAGGACTCTGATCTCCTTCCCCTCACACCTGTGCAAGGTGACTGCCTCTTGCTCTCCTTTGCTGGCTCTGCCATCAGTGGAGCCAGGGCACACGGGCACAGCGGGAGAAAAGCAAACATCTCCCCCTCCGTGTCCACCCAGGCTCAGGCCCCGCCTGTTGCTATCTGCCACCAATGCCACCTCCTACCTCCCCCTCCAGCCCCGAAGAGCCAGCTCACATTTGGGCTCAGGTAGTGAAGATCAGTGCAGACATCAACCACCCTTCTCCCCTCCAGGCCTGTTCTATCAGGCAGAGACCAGGACTGTCAAAGATGCCCAGGGCTGGTGTTTTCGGTTGTAGCCATGTTGGTCTAAGGACATAGGTAGCCAAGGTTTTAAAAGATGTGATATCTTTTATTAGACCACCTAAATAGTTGGGAAAAAAGCTCTTTGCACGCTTTCGGGTGCAATCACCCTTCTTCAGGCATAAGAAGTCTGCTGTTCTGAGACTCCAAGGGCTGGTGGGCCCTCAGCTCTCAGTGATGTCTTTGAACAAGAGCTGGACATTAAATGTCTCTGGGGTTGTTTGAGTCTTCCCAGCTGGAATTATTATTGCAGCAACATCTGGAGGCCCCTCTGGCCTAGGAGCTGTGTGTAAGAAGAGACAGTCCCTTGCACTCTACTCCAGAGACCAAACAGATCAAGGACCAGTCTTTGCTGCCAAGTTAGCCTGAATTACAATCAGAGGGTTACCTCTAACACAACCAACAAGCCTCATGCACATGAATGCTGTGGTGTTTTTAATTACTACTAGGCTGGGAGGACTTGTCCGTGAGCACGAAGAAGTGTGGGATAGGCCCCCAAAACTCAGCACCACACACAAGCACATGGAGTGCCCCTCGTGGTATTTTACAGCGCGGCTGTTCTTACATGAGAGGGGCATCTTCACCCTGCAAAACGCTGCACCTGTAAGGAATCAGAACTCTGGAAGAGGTGATATCTTTTATTCAACCAACTAGATATTTGCACAAAAACCCCCCAATTCTTTATTTGCAAACTTACCCTTGCTCAGGCATAGGAGAATGCAAAGATTGTAAAACTTCTCTTAGGTGGAAATTAAAATTCGTATTTCACAGGAGAGCTGAAGGTGATGTAAGATCTCCTGGTTGGAATAGTTCATTTTGTGCAAATTAGGCTCAGGTAAAAGTTAGAACAGTCTATTTACTTTGAAGGTGTAGGTGTCAAGCAGGATGGTGAATGATGCTTCCTTCCGGTGGGGTGATGGAAGGCATTGAGGTCATGTCGGACACAAGATGAAGGGTCACGTTCTCAAGAGTGCTCAGCATTCAACAGGTCCCACTGTGATGCCGTGTCCTGGTTTTCCCAGGCGCTCGGCAGAAAATACAGCCACGTTCAACGGAACCGAGCTACATTTCACAAGTGCCCAAGGGATTTAGCAACCCCAGTCCACTGAAAGCCAACAAGACCGGTGCATTCTCGACAATTTTATGTCCCAACAATCTTTGTGCATTATGAGCAATCATGTGGGAACTGCAGAGTCTGAACTCACCTTGAGGAGAGCACAGCATATTAAAAATAGACCCCATTTCTATAATCAGGTTTTCTTCCCAATCTGTGTCCTCCTTGGAACGGGCTCCTTCTACAGCAATTTACTAATGATGGGGATGATTAAGGATTGCTCTTAGAGGTCTATCAGATCTCTCGTTTTTCCCTCCCTTTTTAATGAACAGCTTCTTGCCCCTGCAGTATCCGGGAAGGATTCCCACGATGCCAAGAGCGAAAGCGCAGTCATTAGAAACGGGATCTGCTCCTCAGATCTGGGGAATGAAGGTCTCCTGCACTGGCCAGCCTCAGGCCGGGGGCACAGACAGATGCCCAGTCCTGTCTGGGATTTCTTTATGATTAACAAGTAAAGAGCGTTTGAGGTCAGAACTGCCTCGTTCAGCAAACAGGCTCATCTACCCCTGGCTACCAATTCATTTTGAACAGTGAATTGGCTGTGCTGTTTATTAGGGGCATGGGCAGACTAAGTGCTTGGGCAGGTGGGGGGAGTGGCGATGGCTTGCCAAGCTCTGTGCTTCCAGCCTGATGCCCTTCTCCCATGTTGCCCCATAGCAGACTCTTCCAGTTGGCAAGAGGCGCTGCTTGGCCTCTCACCGATGGCTGGGTGACATTTGAGAGAGAGGTGAAAAGGAGAGAAAGGAAGGGAGGGAATCAGGCAGCGATGTGGAAAGGCAAACTTCTGTCCCCCCCTGACAGCAGCGTGAAGCGACCGCTTACTGCCGGCAGAGGCCCGGGGAGCGCCGGGAGGGAAAGCAGCTGGGTGGCCTTCACTCCATCCCCCATTGACTGCATTGTCAGGAGCCCTCCCTCCCCATTGCATGGCGAGTGGCTTTAACAGCGAGAAATATTGCTCATCTTCCTGAGAGTGAAAACAAACAGAGCATGAAAAAAAATCAGCTAAAATAATTACAGGTTACAACAAATCAATTGGAACTGTGTAAATAGCCTTCAGGCAGGCATAAGACACAATGTTCTTCAGCTTAACATGCCTAGCGTGCGCCCACTTCCCCACGGTGGCTTAGCAGCAGCCCTAGCTCCGGTCTGATCAGGGCTCTGATGGAAATTGAAGCAAGCAGGATTCCAGCGCTCGGCTCTGTCAGCTTTGATGGCTCTGGGTTACCGCAACCCTTCAGCAGCTGTCAGAAAAAGCCATCGTAACTCACAGTCCCTTGTTATCCCGTGGTGCGCCGTGCCGAGGTGGCGGGCAAGGGGAAGTGGAAACTATCTCGCTCAACCCCAGCAAACAGATTAATAGATTTTAAGGGCAAAAGGGACCCTTCGATCATCTGGTTCAACTCCTGCGTAACAGCCCATTCAGGCACTCCCATACCGAGCCGATAACTCGTGCATGTTCCCGAAAGGCCTCCGGGCCTGACGGAGAATTCGGGGAGGGCAGAATGAAAGGGCTGGAGAAGAGATTTCTCCTTTTAGCCGAACGGTTCTGAGTCACCCTCTTCATTTAAAAAGCACACTGCACTTAGTATTCATTTTAAGGAAAAGAGTGAGTGTGGTACGTGATTCAATGAGGACAGTTGTCCAAATAGTTCATCAACCACACTTACCCTTGCAAACCAAGAGCATCCTGAGACCCGTGTCCTGAGAGAAAGCCATATCTTTGCAGGCTCTGCACCTGCTCACTTCAAGTTACTGCTCAGATTCCTCAAGGGATGGCTGTGGGGTCCAGAAATAATTGCTGGAGCGCCGAGAGGGCCGTGACTTTAGGGATGGGCCAGGTACAAGTGAAAATTCACTTAGTGGGCATGTCTACATGAGACGCTTAATGTGCCCTTAATGTGCAGTGTTATTAGTAGTCTAATACCACTGCACAGTGGCACGTCACAGCACAAACAGTGTTAATACGCTACTGCAGTGCGCAGTATTATTAGGCTGCTGCACAATAGTGTCACTAAAAAGGCATTTGCTGGTGCTACTGCGCAGTAACTCCAGTTACTGAGCATTTAGTTAGTACTTCATTAAGCAAGTACCAAATTAAATGCACAGTAACCACTGCATATTAACGAACATGTAGATGCACCCAGTTATCACAGAATAACGGGCAGCAGGACTAGGACATACCTCAAGATGTTGTCTAGTCCTCTTCCCCCCGCCCCACCCAGGGCAAGATCAAACAGAGAGTTTGGTGTGGATGCTCTAATTTCAGAACAGTGATTGCTATTCACCACTTTTATTTAGCCAAAGCAATACAAACTTGTATGGAGGCCGTGTCTTGGAAAAAGTCTTCAGGAGCTGCACAAATATTTTTCCTGGTGGGTGTCCGAGAAGAGTTCGCTTCTCCCGCATGATTCTCAGAAGGAAAAAAAGAGGGGCATGACCATTAACCATCTATGCCATTTGGGTAAAGGAGCAGGATGTATTTTCCTTTGAGGCAATGGATCTGATTTTCTTTTGCTTTGCACCTTGTACAGTCATTTGTACATATGCAAAATCTGTGCAACGTGTGATTGCCCTAATCTGGTAGTGGTTCACGCCTGCTTTGCCTGGACATGACTCCAGTGGGTGAGAACACATGGAAAACCTAAGCTAGACCTGGGAGGTGAGAAAGGAAGATGATTCATAATTAAGGCATGGGACTGGGACTCAAGGTATCTGGAAGCAGCTCCCAGCTCTGCCACAGGCTCCCTGTGTGGCCCTGGGCAAGTCACCTCTGTTTCTCCATCTGCAATGGGCATGTCTGGAGGCTCTACTTCTAAAACCTTCTGAAGCCTCCAAGTGGGAAAGCACTGTAGGAATACCAGGCATCCTTAACTGGGCAGCCAAATGCTGGGCAGATGTGTCTAGAGACTCACAGTAAGCAAATGCCATTCATCTACTCTGGCGGTCCCTGCCACAGACTTCCCGTGTGGACTTGGACCTGTTACTTCATGTCTCTGCCTCAGCTCCCCACCTGCCAAAGGAGGAAGGGGTGTCAGGGGCAGTGTACCCCTGTGGCAATGTCTGCTGTGCCCATATACCAAGTAGACATACCCAAATTATCCTGCTCAGACTAGTGGCAGTGAAGCCACAGCAGTGTGGCTAGGCACCCAAGCAGCCTCTCCTGCTTTGGCTTGCTGCTGATATCCAATCTTGCTAGCAGAGCTAGATTGGGTATATCAACACCAACTTCCAGTCCACCTTCATCTGCAGTGCACCCACCCTGTGCATCTGTACCAGGCCAAGCCTACTGGGCACTGATCTGAGTCAAGGCCTATAGGTACTACTCCAGTTGAAAGAATGAATTGTGATAGAGTTTGGCTATGACATGGGGTTAACAGTCCCAGCTCTTTAAGAAAAGTGCCAGAGAACCTTTAAAAGGGCCTCAGCTTTGTACTTCATCTGGAGGGTGGATACAAGCTGGATATGTGCTTTTCCATAATGTCAGGCTGCTATCAATGGGCTGGTTGATATGAGGGCCCAGGGCACCATGAGGACAGACACTCTGTCATACATTTGTAAGGGCCCTTTAGCAGATGCTGTGGTTAGGTATTCAGGCAGCTAATTCTTAGAGATGCACTACCCCAAGTGTGAGAGCAAAATCATTGTAGTATTGAAAATTTTATGGCTTGCAAGCCTCATTACAAAACACTTGGAGAGAACAAGACAGGAACAATTTTCCAGGATGTTTCTTCTGCATCCAGAAACCCCAACAGATCGCCATATGACAAGGCCATTGCCAGGAGCTTTTCAGTGGCACTGTTCCCCCCAAACCTTCTTCCCTTGCCTTCCCAATGCACCCATGAATACACATGCTCTAACCACCCCGGCTCTGATTTGACTGGCAGCAGGCAGGGTAGATTTGTACCATCTAGACTAACTGATTTCATTGCTTTGCTGGCAGCTTTAACATACTCACATCCTCTGTAGATTGGACATTGCAGAATATGCTCAATGCACACACACACACACACACGTGTGTACATGCATGGGTTACTCATCTTCCCACCTCCCCGGGAACTCATGGCATGAAGGAACGACAACCCCTGTGATGCTCAGAGATCATTTCAATGCTTGCCAGAGACCCGATTTACTTTGTGCCCAGTCCCGCTGGCCATGCATAACACAGGAGCTGCACAGCACCCATCCAGGGTCTCTCTTGGGGCAGTTCCCAACACTGCAACCACAGAATATGGGCAATGAACCTGAATGACATGGCTCCTGTCCAGGTGCTGAGGGACCAACCCGGGGAGACAAGAGTGGCTGCAGCACCGTCTGCATAGGGACAGTCCTTGGGATTCAGCTGCGTTCCCAATGAGCATCTCGTCCTCAAGCAAAGAATAAGCCCTGCCCCCGCTCCTCCTGAAGGTTCCTGGGTAACGAGCACTCAGCGGGTCCCGCAGGAATGCTCTTGTCTCTCTTCCGTAATGACTTGGAAGCATCTGTGTAATTACCCCAACCTGCACAGCGAGATAATTACCCTGGCCCTGCATGAGATGCACTTGAACAGTCGAGAGTTACCATGGTAGACGAAAGGATGGATTGATGGGATTGCTCTGCCTTTGAGCTTGGAAGAGGTGCCCTCATGTCTGATATCAATCTGCCTTTATTCTGTCGTTATTATTGTGGCAGCAGCCGCTCAGAGCCACCACAGCCATGGACTGGGACTGCATCGCACTTGGTGCTGTACAGACACAGAACTAAAAGGATGGCCCTTGCCTCAAAGAGCTTCCCATCCAGCTCTCTAGTGGTGCCAGCTCCTATGATTTTATCACATAGCGCTTCACAATACCGAGTCTCACATTTTCCATGTTAACAATAAAATAACAAACGGAAGGTCGTGTCTCCAGCTGGCCCTTACACTGGTAGGAGAAAGCTAGTGAACCAGAAGGCTGATGCGTGAGCATCAGAAGACAAATTAAAACAACCCATTTATTATTTTTGTATATCCAGCATTTGCTTCGCGCCTGTGGGAAACAAGGGAAGGGCGACATTTCTCTCTCTGCCTCCTTAGAGGGCGGGAGCTTCGAAGGAGCCTAAGGGAATGAGATGCCCAAATCTCAGATAATCTGGAAGAGAAGTTGATAGTGAACAGTCCTTTGGGCCTTTAAGGTCCCTTCCAGCCCTTACAATCGGTGACTCTATGAAACAATCTCCCCTCCATCATAGAGACCCTCATATGAGGGCCAGATTTTCATTAAAATGCTCATTAGGACCCATGTCTGGTAGAGATGGGGTTAATGTTATCTCCCTGCCTGGAGCACACCTAGCACAGGTGTGTGCCCTCTGCAGCACTGATTGCCAGGGCACCAAGGGGAGAGGCTGCTCAGCTGCAACTAATTGCCTGAAGGAGCCTGAGGCAGGGAGAAGCAGTACTTTGCAGTTGGCTCTCTCAGGTTGTTCTTTGAGGGATTTGTCAGCAGCGAGGGGTCTGCCGTGCATGTGCAATCTGCTGAGGAGGGACAGGACAGTTGTGGAGTGCCCCCAGCAGAAAAGGTATGGAGAATGCCTTCCCTCCTCTCCTCCCAGCAGAGCCGACCCTGAGTGAGATGTAGCTGCCCCACTGTTTGAGCTGTGCAAGGGTTAGGGTTAGCAGAGCTGCTCTCAAAGGGGCATCATCTATTTATGAGCTCTCCAAAGCAAGTAGAAAACAGTCCCGCACAGTGGATGCAGCGCTGCAGTAACCTGTATCTGATCAGCTCCTCTTGCATCCAGGCCCTGGAGTGATTTCCACCCCCCCTCCCCAGCCTTGGCTTCCCTTCCCGTGTGCCAGTACAGTACACGCTCACCACGCGTCTTTTGTGAAAAGCCTTTCATTTGACACTCTGTTGCTGATATATGGCCACGAGATGCTTGTTCCTACTGATGGAGCTTCCACCGTCTTTATGAATGCTTAACGAGATGCTAATTTAGTGCCGTGGTCAGCTCGTAGTATATGAGAATTAATGGGAGCTAATCCTGCAGTGTTTGAACATTGCAATAACGTTTCACCCATTTAAATGCTTCGTAAGAAGCAAAGTTTAGGCGAAACATAAAATGAATGTGGATGGAGCAAAATCCTGGTAGAACAGTAGGGGAACACTACCCACCTCCCTGCACCGTCGCAGTGGGTTGATCTTTCTTTGAATGTACGAATTCCAGAAAAATGCACTAGTTCAACCAGTAACGACTAGCCGAGATGCAGAAACTGCTGGGGGGAATCTCAGAGCCAATGCTATATGGAAACTCAGATGAGATGAACATAAAGGTCCCCTCTGGCCTCAAACACTGAAACCAAAAGAAGGTTTGTTAGACACCGAGTGAAAACATCACAGCAAATAATTCATGGGATGAATTTTACCTCTTCTTCTAATTTGTGAGAGAGCAGCTCCCAGGCTAAATCTTCCATTTGAAATCATTTGCTGAAGCTCCTTTTCAGTGCATGAGGCTGCAGACTGGATGTTTTAAGTTTAAACTGTCAAGATGAATTTGTAATTGCCTATGGAGGTCATGTCTTTGTTCTCTGACAGACCCCTTCAACCCAGACACGAGTCCTCAAGCCTGTGAGATCAGAATTTTCTTTGTGCAAATCTTCACCAATAGCTCCTTAAAATTTGGCTGCTTCCATAAATGTTCCTGCCAGGAAAATTATTAGCTAGAATATTAATGGAAAATGAACACACAAAGCCTGAGAATGTCCATTAAAGAGCTTGCTTTAAAACCTGACTGAATGTTTGACATTTGCCCAGCTCTGTTCAAAGTTGGCTTCTTCTATTACAGGTGGACAATAAGATTGGAAATGCAGATTATTGAGTACCGGTGGAGCATGTGCCCTATCGAGAAGATTCCTCCGAGGAATCCGCTTGCTGCTCATGTCTACAGGCGGTCTCCTAAGGGTCCTCTGTGCAGTGTGCACGGGAGGTGATGAGCATAGATGGCTGTGTCAAAATGCAGGTGCAGAAGACAAAGTTGCCCTCTCCTTTCCAGACATACTGTAGATGAACAGAAACGTTCTGGACCACCTGAAATGCTTGCGCTATTACTAATACTTGACTAGCATTGGCAGCAGTTGGCAGAGCTTGCTTCCATCCTGGCTGAAGGCCTCAGGAAGACACCAACGACTGGTTGCAGGAGGAAGATTGGGCTCTCAAGTCCGAGCTGCAGTTTCTGCAGGTAAGGAGCAAGGTACATTATGTATAGGGGTATATGAGTGGTGTCGTTAGCCATGCTGCGATCTGTGGGGATAGGATTGGTCTTTCCGGGAGCAGGCCTGGTGTGTGTGTGTGTGTGTGTGTGTGTGTGTGTGTGTGTGTGTGTGTGTGTGTGTGTGTGTGTGTGTGTGTGTGTGTGTGTGTGTGTGTGTGTGTGTGTGGCATTGACAGGATGTCAGCCATGAACTATATCCTTCTTTGTCAGTGAAGCATCATCCGAGTTGGAGATGTTGTCTGGGGTAGAGATTTCAGTTCCATCAAGCCTGACTTTGGAGCGAGCCCCTAGGAAAAATGAAGCAATTAGTGGATTACCATCTTGGTGGCTGAAAACAGCCAGTTAATCAATGCCCCATTGGCAGCCCATTTATATGGGCAGCTCATATTTCTGTCTTGCTCTTTGTGCAGTTGGTAGCCCTGATTCTCTAAACCAGGAATGGAAGATTAATTTGCATGGACTATTCTCAGTGGAGGGAGATTAAACCATGTGCTGAGTTTATACCTGAAAACTTATTCAAGAAAAAACTTTGATGCCCGAGGGTGGGAAGAAAACTCCAGCACCAATAAATAATTTGGGAGGAATGACGGACAAATTGAACGAAAGGCACTGAAATATTAGAAAAGAATTCATAAACTGTGTCTCTTGCCAGGCTCCCTTTGCAATGCGAGATGTTGGCTCTATTGTCTCCGCCGTGTTCATGCTGCATAAATATTTATGGTTTGTAATGCAGAGGTTTGTCACATGTAATTACGTGAAGCTAACATGATGCTGTCTGTAGGTGACTTGCTGCACCGGAGGACACTGACAAATGATACACTTTGTTCCAGGAAAATATGTGTTAGTGGTGCTTTGTGACTAGCTAGAGGACTAGAAAGCTCCCAGTGCAGAGAGTTGTTCCTCCCTCCCATGGTACTTGCAGAGGGGGTGATCCAGGTACTGGTTACCTTCTTTCTGATGGTTTTCAGAGAGTGCAGGTGATTGCCCATCCGCGTGCCTCAATACTGACCAAAGAGACTGATGGGCTGAGACCCTAGTTCAATCCCCATGGGTTTAGCCCTTTGCTGACCTTGCCTACAAGGAGCCCACTTAGTGCCAGGGGTTTAGCTCACAGCAAACAGTGTCCCTGAAACCACCAAATAGGCACCTCTTGGCCACTCTCTGAGTTTGAACTTGCAGTTTAGAGGTGAAAGGCTCCTTACCCCATCAGCAGTCAGAGCAGTCAGTCAAGCCTGGGCCCATATCAGACCATGTGTTGTCCTGAAGGTATCTCGTTACATCCTGGGGGGGCAGGAACTGCCCTGCTTCCTGCATTTAGTGCCAAGTAGCCATGGTGGCATCAGACGGCCAGTCCCTCCACAAAGACCAAGCCGTGCACACAGTCCTATGTTTTTCTCCTCGACTTTCTCCAAGGGGCCATTTCACATTAGCAACCTGCTCCTCCCGCAAGTGAGAACCAATACCAATGGAAGATGATGCTAATACAGCCCGCTGAGGTGTTGCTAACGGGCTTTCTTGCATATGTACTGGCCTCTAGTTGTTTTACCACTCCATCCAGGAAGAGCACAGATCATCTGCAGATGCTTCTTCAGCCTGACAAAGGGCATTTGTGCTCGAAAGCTTGCTAAGAAGAATTTTTCCAACTCTTTGAGTTGGTCTAATAAAAAGTATTGAATGGATTTACCCAAAGAACCTTGTCTGCTAATGGGATGAGGCTGTTGCATTTTGTCAATGGAGGGGAAACCATTGCTGCCAGCTCCAGCTCATTCCTGCCGTTGTCCAAGAGCACTGGAGAGACTCCAGAGCTTCTCTGAAAACCCTCCTCCGCAGCCATCCTTAACCGGTGCACACAGCCATGCACACAGCACCTGGCCAGAGCAGTAGGTGGCTGCATGGATTCCCGCTAACTGCAGACGGGCATCCCTGGCAGCAGAGCCTCTGAGCTGCTTATGGAGTGGAGCAGTCTTGAGATATTCCAGGAGAGAGCATTTTTATATGCACACGCCTACACCCAGAGCTACTTGGACTGATCTTCTAACAGAGGGCAGGAGCCTCTCTCTTGCGCACGCACGTGCACACTCGCACAATGTTGCAACACCTCTCTCTCCTTGAATAAGAGTGGCACTGATGCTTGCAAAGGACCTCTTCCTTCG
>NW_005842116.1:1830088-1848356 GCF_000455745.1 Alligator sinensis | reverse complement strand
AGACTGTAGCACCACTCATCACATTGACAAGGCTCTGTGATGCACGCATTGGGGTGACTTCAAAAAGGATAGAAAATACTGATCTGCAGGGGCTTACGGTAATAAGAAGTCCTGTGCCAGATGGACACGAGACTGCATTGGGTCGCCATGAGCAGCGGTCTTCCACACGCCTTCTACTGCTGGCATGGGGTCAGGATGAAAGATCCCTCCAAACATACAGGTCTGCCTGCACGGCGTGCACGCCCCATTTTTACCCTGCTAATAACACCAATGTCTTCACCCCTGAACCTCGCAATTCTTTCTCCTCTATTGTTCTGCATTATTTCCACTGCTGGAGGCACTGAAACTCTCTCCCAGCCTCCCTGATAATATCATCCATTGTTCTCACCTACCACTGCTCATCACTGAGTCATGCTGCTATCTGACAGCAAAAGCACAAAGGTCTCAGAGCTATCAGGTGCACCCAGCCAATATCTGGCTGCTTGGTTAGTTAGTATCTGTGCTTCGTCTTCAGAAAAGTTCGGGGATGGGGGAAGGGCAGGAAGACAAATGGGATTAATCCTCTGAATTCATTATGCAAAATCTTGGCGTCCCTCCAGCCTCTCTCTTGCACAAACGGTCAATGTTTTTCTTTAATAGCATTAAGCAAAATTACAAATCACAACGTTGGTTAATCAATCTCAATAGGTTTCTCTGCATGTATTTTCTTTTTTTTTGGGTGGGGGGGGACCTTTTCTTCTGGAGAGGACTGTAGCAGATGATTTTTTTTTTCCTCTCTTTTTTTCCTTCTCTTGCATTGACAGTAATTGCTAGAGATGCAGGTGATTTTTATCTGTTCTGAAGTTCTTACATGGACAGACAAAATGATGCATGTCCAAAACAAGGAGATAAAGGACTCGGGTGCAGCTGAGCTCCGAACCAAGCCTAACACAAGCAGACATGGGTCTGGTACAGCTCCTTCACAATGCTCCAAAGGCTGAGAGAGAATGGGAGGCATCTGAATCAGGAAATAACTCCTGGCATAAGGGAGTTTACTAGATGATATGGGGCCAGTATTGTGGTTCCCTGGGCAGGATGTGGAACAGAAGAAATTCTAGATGGAAAAGACTTAAGTTACACCATGTAATTTATTCCCCTTGCCCTGAGCAGGATTGTTCCTTATAATATGTTGCGCTGACTACAATTGGAAGCCACATTCTGTGCGGCTTTAGTAACATGTTATTTTGCATCGCAAAACCAGCGTGTAATCTTTGATCACAAGCAATCTGTGTTCTGCAGAAGTCCAGTATGGGCAGAGCAGGAGGATGCAGCTCAGGCATGAAGAAGTGCAATGGCAAGGATGCCCAAGAGCCTGGATCTGAAATAGCAGAGGGCTATTGCATGTCTGGACTGAGGGGCAAGAGCCCAGCATTGGCATAGTAGGGATCATGAGTCGGGATCGAGTTGTGTTGGCAGTTTGATGGGAGAATGGAGGGCAGGGAGGCTGGAAGGCAGAATCCATGTGCCCAGGCTGTGTGGGAGCCCCAGACAGGAAGAACAAGGGGTAATGTGGGGCCCGGTGAGAGTAGATGACACATGACAGATCCAGAGGGATGGGGTGTGACTGTAGTGAGATATATCAGCAGAACTGTATGGAGCAATGTGAATGCATAACCCCTGTCCAAAGCCAACACTATTAGCCTTGGGCATGCAAGAAGATTAACATGCTGTCGCCACATGATTGTGTTACAAGAATTCAAAGTGGACCCTGAGCATTTCCAGCTTGTGTATTAGTAGAGGCAGAGGGTGACATGTACATACGAGAAATGGGGTGACACAGTGCTAGACTGGGATCATCTGGTTTCAAAAGGGCTTTTGTTGCTTTGTAAATTCCTACCCAATTAAATACCCATTTATCTCTCAGGACAGAAGTATGGGCCAGATTCATTCCTCCTGCTGTCCTTAATGTTGCTATTTTTATTGCAGTGTCCTCCAAAACCCAGGGCTGGCTTTAGGATTTTCACACCAGGGTTGAATGTGGATAAGTAGCATTTCATAGCAGTAGGAGCCCATTTGAAAGTAGACAAAACTGAGTTTAATCAGTTTGATTCTAGTTTTTATATAAATGTCACTTCTCTTCTATGAACATCTGTATATATGTACTCCTATCTAGTGATGGTATATACATGGCATTTATGTACATAAGTCTTAAATGATGATGCATTTCTATATCTATAGCCAAGCGTGTGTGTGTGTGTATGAATACACCCTGCATATAAATAACTTTGTATACCATATTTACATCTGTGCAGGGACAAATTATTGATTTGTCTCCCTCTGTGGAATTTGTAGTATGCCCATCAGTTCAATTATCTAGACATATACCAGCGTTGATATGTGGGCTAGTGCATGACAATACAATATTCGCAAGTGTTTGTCTCTATGAAGTGAGGCATGCTGCTGCAGACCATATTATTATGCTGTGGGTTGCATGAATTCTTGTTGGAGCTGGCGGGTGGAATAGCTGCCCTTCATTCAGGATAAATGTAAGAAGCGGTTAAACTCGGTCTGGAATGAGACAGGTGGAATGATAGCAGTCATCACTCAAACCACAGGCTGCGTTCAAGGTGAGGAAGGAGCCGAGCTAGCTGCCTGAAGGGGTTGCATTGGGAGGCTGAAAGCAGACCTGGGTGGCTGGCTGTTGCTCTGGAGTTGTGTTCTTGTGTATGCGAGAGAGATGACAAAGCCAGAAATGCCACAGAGGCAGGCAGTACAGACAGCAGAAAGCCACGTGCAGCCAGGGAAGCACTGGTAACATAGTCCCGAGGGAGGGTTTGGGGGTGAAGAGTCACCTGTCAAAAGAGACTAGGAATATTGAGCAGGGAAACTGTCTCTTCTTGTTCCATTCCTGCGGCGCCTGGGGAAATAGGACTTTGGGCATATTCTTTGTAAACAGAATTGCATTGCTGACATACCTGATTGTCTGGGGTGATATAGGTGGGGATGTTCCCGCTCTGAGCAGGGGGTTGGACCAGATGGCCTCCTGAGATCCCTTCCAACTCTCATTTTCTGTGATTATCATCCTCTTCTCCTAATGCACACAACCAACAGGACCCTACAACATGGACTAATCAGTTATGTTTAAAAGGGGTAACAATACTAATAAGCTCATTACTGGAGCCCTAATGGGTCTCAGCTATGTGCCTGTACACATAGACATAGAACATAGCCATACATGAATATCGTGAGCTGGGATATGGCTATATACAGTCCTTCTAAGGCATTTTCACATCCATCACCCAACTGCCTAGGCCAGGGGTGGCCAACCTGCAGCACACAGGAGTTAAGCGGCATGAGTAACTTCTGTGTGGCACACAACAAATGAGGGAGGGGGCAGGAAGCAGAAAGTAGAGCAGCAGGTCAGGCAGGGGAAGGGGATCGGAGCAGCACTTGGGGAGGGCACAGGGCTAATTTGTGGCGCACATACCAAAAATGTTGGCTCCCACTGGTCTAGGAGTACATGAATATGCCTCTGGGGATCATGCACGCCTGTGGTCTTATGCACCCAGAATGTGCATGCAATATGAAGGTGTGGACTCTGGCAAGTCTCTGCAAGCACAGTGCATGTGTGCGCGCCTGTAGCTTGGTGTTGACTGCGTCGATGGAGCCAACTGCAAATAAACTGGCAAAGAATGTGAATTCTATTAAAGAGAATGAAGAGTGAAATCTAATGCCGAGCTTCCCTCGGTGTTCCAGCCTCCTCTTCACCTAATCTAAAATTAACTTCACTGTTCAGCTGCATTTAAGCAAAACCAGTTGCCATGGCCACGCCAGGGGCTCCTAGATGTAGCAAACGAGGTAATCAGTTAAAATGAATAGCCACCGAGCTGATGCTTGCTGTAGGTTACATATGAAGTTCATTCACTTGTTAAACCTAATGGACTGTATTGCCTACGAATTGGAAATGTAAATTCTCTCTCTTTCGGTGGCTGGAGTTTGAACCAGGCCAGAAGGCTGAAGGAAAATGTCAAATTAAAACAGCGAGTGCTGGAGATGATGGGAACCAATAAAGGCATAAATGGTGAGAGGGGATTTCGGAGAGGAGCAGTGCCTCTGGTTTGCTGGAAGGCAAGAAACCGTAGGCTGAGCACCTCGAACCACTCCTGAGAGGGGCATTGGCATTTATTACACCCTATTAGTGCTTGCCTTGCTAAGAGATCCCTATTAGTATGGCTATTCGGTTCAAGCAGGAATAAGTCAGCCTGCCTTGGCTTTATTCTGTGCTGCTTTAGAAGAGGCAGGGAGAGGGACCATGCAACGGCAACATATTCTGTGCCCTCTCGGGGCTCTCCAAGCACAGTGCAGCCTGGTACAGCGGGGAGAACATGGCATCTTTCTGCTTCCCACCAAAATGGTGCTCTCTCAGAGGTGAGACACAGGGAGCGTTGCAGATGGCACAGACAGGCCATGGATGGGAGTGAAACAGTGATTTGTCCACTGGCTGAGCTGTGTGGACCTGCAAGGGGAACAGAAGTAGACCTAGTGCATGAGACACCTGGGAGGCAACGCAGCACTCCCGTTATCTCCTGTGGTGCCCCTGACTCCATGTCCCATACAAAAGGCAGCACCTCCTGCAGCACAGAGCTCCTCTCCTGTACAGGGACCTGGGCACTGGCTCTGCTCCGACTCAGAAAGAAGGGTGCTATCTGCTGCATCATGCCTTAGGGTTATCCCTCCTGTGACGGGTCCATCCCTGTGCCTATCTAACCGAGGCTTGACCCTCTGTCTCTGGGCTACCTGCCCACCTATCTCACCTGCCACACCTTGACAGAACAATAATTACGATGTTACTCAGGTGGGAAGCAGCCCATTGAATACCCCAATGCTAGGGGGTTGCTATCCACTGCTCCAAACCTCCCGTACATGGTGGCCCAAGCCTCGCAGATAGTATAAATGTTGATCTGCACCCTGGGGCGCTGGGGCTTTGGACAGGAGTGTGCCCCACTGAGTCTCCTCCTCCCCAAATAGCCTCAGCCGAGTCCACCAGACAAACAATAATGTAAATACGAGCCCCTGGGCTATAACATCATAGAAGTCCTATAAGCCACACTCTGGCTCCTTAAAAACCCCAAACTGCATCTTGAGCTTTGAGTACCTCCAGCTCTGGGTACTTTGCAGACTCACTGGAGCATCATTAGCAACAGTCTGGCCAGCAGCCACAGCTTTCCTGGGTATTTCTGCTGTGCAAGAGCGCTCTTCCCCTGGCTGCTTCCCAGAGACCTTCCCTCTGCCAGCCTCTGCCCTGGGGTTTATATGTGCCCAGAGGCCTATCCCCTTCCTGTAAGCTGACTGGCCCAGGTGTTTGGACTATTAGCCCCTACCCTCATGGTGCTTGGTGTTCTTGTAGCCCTGGGTCTTACTAAGAGGCAGGGATGCCCCTTTGACAGGGCTAGGGTTCCCTGTTATACAGCCCAATGCTGGCACTGCCTGCCTTGGCAGCAGCAGACAGGATCAGAGCGTTAGGTTAGGTGTTAGGTTAGGTGAGGTAGTACAGCCGCAGGCAGGATGTTAGCCCTCCATAGGGACACCTGTCACAGAGTATTGTAGCCCCCAGGTTCAGACAGTCACTGGGTAAGGTGGGTCTTGCATGGTACTGGAAGGGTATGAAGTCACTTGCTGTAGGTAGTCTGTCCTATGGGCTAAAGAAGCCCAAGATCAAATTCTTTGCCTTGCAAATTTGTTAATGGTAGAAGTTTAGCCCAGCTCTGATTCCCTGACCAATAAAGAGCCGCTAATATTCATGAAGCATTATTAAGCACCAAACTGGGCCAAGTCACAGGGGATGGCTCGCTCTGATTGCCCAACTGGCCCTGCAATGGTATCTTGTACTCGCGGGAAGTGGGGAGAAGGCTCTGGTTCAGTCCATCTGATCCTTGACTTCCCTTGCTGTTTTGTGCAAGGGACTCAGTCAAGCCCAGGATGACTCCTTTCATTTGTAATCTAATCTGAGCAGCAGAGCTAGGACTGCATATCTAGATAGAGAAATGCATGTGTGGGCATACAAAAGCTCATTGCCCCCCATCCTGAGCCTGTTCTGCACATAGGCTCAGAGCCCTGGATCCCTGAAAATTCACGCTTAAACCACAACACACCTGTTCATCTTGCAGTCCTTCAGATCCCCTCGGAGGATTCTCTTAACACATCAGTAGACAGAGCATCCTTTATTTGTTCACAGAGTGACTGTCGCGCTGTGGAGAGGGATCCCTTCCTCCCTCGCAGACCCGTGTCTCGCCACCCCCTGAAGAAGGAGGTATGAAAGGAATGGAGGAAGGATGTTCTTGCGGGAAGGCGCTAGACTGATCTGCTTTCAGGTCTTAGCTCTGCCACAGACTCCCATATGACCTTGGGCAAGTCACTTAGGGCCAGATTTTGAAAGGTTTCTGGGTGCTTGAAGATGCAGTGAGATTTTCAAATGTACCTGGGCAGCTAAGTCCCACTGCAATCCCATTAGGCACCGATCTGCTCCTGTCAGCATTAAATACCTTTCAAGTTCTCACCCCTTGTTCTCTCTAATAAGCTTGCTTCCCCTCTCTACAGGGGGAAAACAATCCATCTTAACCTCCCATTTTTTGTTTGTCTTGTGCACTAATGCAGGACAAGGTCTGCCTCTTACTATGCATAGGTGCAGCTCCCAGCACCATGGCAAAATACCAATGCAGGCCCTTTGCCTTAGTGCCTTTGCCAGATAAAAAAAAAAATATATATTAACGGACAACGTTATAAATTCAATGGCTAGAGTTTCTTGATAGATGAACTGGATATCTTTAAACTCCAGAGTGGATGCTTTCTAAAACAGACACCTCAGTTCAACCACAAGTTGACTGAGCTTCATTCAGGAATCACTGGGGGATGTCTTAAGACCTGTGTTGTGCCGGAAGTCCGACTATGCCATTAGAATGGCTCCTTCTTTCCTTGTACAAAGGTAGTAAAAGCATACACAACCCACAAAGACTGGCACTTTTAGAAGTGAACAAGTTCTACTGATGGAGGCCACGTTTCCAATTCAGGCCCAGCATACTCATAAAGCAAAATGGATGTTTTTTTCTTCTCTTTTTTTTTTTTTTTTTTGGACCTACCTAGAACCTGTAGCACTTGCAAAATCCTGCTTCTCTGGCCAAGTAAAGCATCATTAGCCTTTTCCATTGTAATTAATCATAATTGTAAAGGCCAGGGTGGTAATTTTGTGCTGAGGATGGTTACCTTTGCAAATCTGATTCCATATGGAGATTATGGACCAGTTCATCACCTGGCATAAATCAGACCAGCTCCATTGTTTTCAACGTAGCTGCGTTGATTTATACCAGGAAAGAACATGGACTTAAATAAGATCATGACATTGAGTTAATAGGCCTCATTGCAAATCTAGGAGAAATTAGCTTTCCAGTGACATATGGCGCAACTTTCAGCTCCTAATTGTGCTGGCTCATGCATTCATAATACCACCAATTATTTATATGATGAGGCTAGATAGTGTGTTTATCAGTAATTTTCTTCCACCGACATTTTATGATCAACTGAGTAGCACCCATTGGAATACTCCAGGCAATTAGACTCTTTGATGTGTGTGGAGTTGTCCAATGTGTCACATTATAAACAAAGAAAGAGAGTTTTATGCATTAATTTGGGATTCTGTTGGGGCTGGTAGGTCAGAAATATATCCCACCTGTGGTGGCCGTAATTGCAGGAGCATGGATCATTTGTAACCACATATCTTCGTCAGAGCAGTTCTCTTGCGCAGACGAGAAAGTGAAATTTGCTACAACAAAATCGTGTTGCCTGAAGGGCTTGGATTTGTTCTGCAGGTTCTTGGTCTTGGATTTTGCTGCAGTGGACCAAACCAGGGGCCAGCCAAGTCCAGTCCCTACTTGTAGTATATTGCTGTGTATTTGTGCTCCTTTAAATAGTTTACTGGACCTCACAAGCAACTTATAGAGCTACAATACACAGGCCATCCTGTCTTCTCTTTAAAGGGAAACTACCCAATTCCTATACCCTCTGACCTGGGGTAAAAGCTGCTTCATAATGCATTTAACCAAAGCTAACCCCTCTGACAGTGCTAATGGCAGCAAGAAAAATCAGGGTCCTTTTGTAGAAGAAACCTAACTATGACTGGAGACCCCATCCAGCCCTGCGCTCCTCCTCTTGGCTCTAGGAAACTAAAATATATCCATGGTCAGTTGTGCAAGTGGTCCTGCTCAGTTTGCTGAGGTCCGCTCCAGTCCTTGCCCACCATCCGCTCCAGTCCAAGGAAGTCCAAAACATTCATTCCTTCTCTGGCCTACAGGTATCTGGTCCATCACTTGGGCATCAGCTCTGCCATCACCACTGGCCTGATTGGTCATTATGTTGAGGTCAGCTGTTCAAAGCCACCAGCTCAGCCCAGTTCAATCCCACAGACTCGCATTACAAAAGGCCCAGAGTCATCTCCAGGTGGGGAGTCCCACGGAGAAGACTCTGGTCCGTAGACCCAAGCCTTCCTCCCTGACTCTGCTGACTCCCCTCGCAAGTGGAAAGACTTAACTAGGGTTAGCTGAAGGCAGGAAGAGTCTCAACTCCTTATCTTCTCCATGAGCTGTGTAATTTTTCCATGAGGTTTTAGCCATCTCCCTTCAGTGCTCATCAGCTATTTCCAGGTTTGCTGGCGTATTGATTGAATAACACAGGTTGATATGAGAAGGTAGGACGGGGACCGAGTGAGTAGAGGAGATGGGGACTTGGTAACCTTCAGGCAGGTGGGGAACTGGCTGCTCCCAGCTTATCAAAGTTGCCAATGCTAAACCACCCACCATAACAGGAAAACCAGAAACACCTTCCCCCAAAAGGAGGCTTTGCCAGCATTTGCATGGTGCAATGCTTAAAAACCCTATGGGAAGACTTTCCCAAGAGGAGGCGATGTTTCAACCCAGCGTCTCCAACCTGAGGCATTGTTCTGGCATGAACTTCTCATGGGTTCCCCTTTTTATGAAGTGTTTTCTGCCTAACTAACTGCCCAGGGTCCCCTACAGCAAAGCTGCTTCTGACTCCCTCTCTGCCCCTTCCAGGTCTACTCTTGTCTGTCCCCTACAAAACCTGTGCATGGAGCTGCCCTTCCTGTACACGGAAGAAACTTGGGACTCTGTCCCCCACCAGGGTTTGGCTTGGCAGTCTTGTGAGATGGATGGAGGGCTAGGCCCAGCCTGATTTCATGTACAGCACGTCTCCAAGCCAAGTCCTTAACGCTGTGCTCAAATCTGTACGTGCTACTGATGTCCTATTGTCATGGAGCAGATAGAGTAGAAACATATCGTGGAAAGCAGGAAAGACCACCAGTTCCTTGCAGTAGCAGGAGATAGATTATATGTGGGGACCATTCACGTGAACCTAAGCTACTTCTTCCTGCCCCAGAACAAAGGAAGGTCCTTTCCCAGGGCAGTGCCAGCTGGTGGTGGGGTGATGCTAGCTGGTGGGGGAGGACTTCATGGCAACTGCTTCTCCTGGCACAAAAGCTAAACTAAACTAAATGCTGGGTTGGCTTAAAGGGCTGAGCATTCCCTGGGGCCCAATGGCCAAGGGGCACGCGTGGGCATAGCTCATCTGTGGATCTGGTCCCTAAACAGAGATCTTAGCAGGACCAGCCTGGAAGATGCATTCAGTTCCAGGGGGTTGGTGGACTGTGGGTTATTTGGGTGAAACTTTGAAAGCCAGAGTCCACATAGAGTCTGATGCACACTAAAGGACCCCGTAGAAGTTTTAATACGAGTAGAGGCTTTGTCCTGCTGTCCCTGAGGGGCACTTTCCACCTCAAAGTAGAAGCTAAGCTGGGAAAGATGGGCTGAGTCCCTCACTCAGACACAGACTCACCCAGTGACCATGGATAAGCATCTTTGTCTTAGGGTCAGGTGGATTTAGACCATGCCTGGATTTTAGTGGTATGGTGACCCTCATGTGCTCAGTGGGTTCAAACCAAAGGAGGCTGCTATGCACTAATGTAAAATACTGCTGATATTGCTTTGGGAAAGTGCTGGTAAGGGGGGGCTAGACTGGAGGTTAGAAAACCTGGTCCTATTCTCAGCTCTAATGGTGGGCGGCCACACGTTAACTCAGCAGACCACTTCCTTTGCTTCCGATTCTCCATCCACCTCTTCCCTCTCTTGTTCACGGCGCAAGTTCACCGAGAAAGAAAGAGCATCTCTCTCTGTATATGCCACGCAACAAGGTGCCTATCCCAGCTGAGCTCCCTAGGCTGGTTATTCAAATCCAATGTCCTGAGGCAGCAGGTTGCCAACACCACTTCTTGGCAATGTGCCTGTTCCCTTCAGGAACCAACCCCACAGGCTGCCGGTCTTCAGCCCCACACTTTCCCAGAGCAAACCTCCCCTTGGTTCGCTTTTATAACTCCAAATGAAGGCAGGAAAGCAATAGCCATGCAGCTGTAATACACATCGCTGCCTGTATTCCCGCTAGGAACACAGACGCACTCTTAGTACAAAGCTGCCCCTAACCGTTTAAATATTAGAACGAGGCTGAGCACTGAAAGTACAAATGCTTTACACAGAGGGATTTAATGGATACCTTCTGTTTCATGTAGTGCAGGGAAGGCAAGACAGCCTGTTTCCCGTATCATAGCATTTTATGCTTTAATTATATGAGGGAGCTTTTGCAAAATGCAGAAAGCAAGGCCGTATCCCCACGCTGATGTAAATCAGGAGGGCTCCAGCATTCAGTGCTGGAAACCAGCAGAGTTTTGTTTGCTGCTGGACTATTTCTACAGCCTGGACTGAATCACTTGGGCTGGGATTTTCCCGAGAGCTTGAAGCCACCTTTGGAGCTGGCTTCCTGTTAAATGAGTGCCCACTGTGGTGCTGGTATCCAGGTTATAGCCATATTGGTCTAGAGGAAAAGGCAATCGAGCTGGTGGGAAACCTAGCCCTGGGCATTTGGGATAATCTGGTCCCTGGGCAGGGAGGTCGGTAGAAGCTATGGGTGCTCAGCTCCTCCAGATATGGCTGCTTTAATTCCCTGAGCTCGGTTTTCCACATTTGCAAGATACAGGGCAGGAGGGCAGATTCCTGCTCCTTCACCTCACAGGGCTGCTGTGGAAATCAGCCCACGTCTGTGAAGCACTTTGAGGGTGGACAGAGACCTCAAAATGAGAATTTCTCCTTTCAAATAGAATTGAGCCCAAACTGAGTTTCCTATCCGTGAATTTTCATAGTTTCGTAGTCGGTCGGGTCGGAACGGACCTAAGCAGATCATCTAGTCTGACACTCTGCCATGGGCAGGAAAGGATGCTGGGGTCAAATGACCCCCGCTAGATGGTTGTCTAGCCTCCTTTTGAAGACCTCCAGGGTAGGGGCGAGCACCACTTCCCTTGGAAGTTGGTTCCAGATCCTAGCCGCCCTGACTGTGAAGTAGCGCCTCCTGATGTCTAGCCTGAATCTACTTTCAGTCAACTTGTGGCCGTTGTTCCTTGTTACCCCCAGTAGTGCTCAAGGGAACAGGGACTCTCCCATTGCCTGCTGGTCCCCTCATTGGTAAGTTTATAGATGGCCACCAGATCCCCTCTCAGTCTTCTCTTGCGGAGGCTGAACAGGTTCAGGTCCCGTAGCCTCTTCTCGTAGGGCCTGCCCTGCTGCCCCCGGATCATGCGGGTGGCCCTCCTCTGGACCCTCTCAATGCTGTCCACATCCCTCCTGAAGTGCGGCACCCAGTACTGGACGCAGTACTCCAACTGCAGCCTGACCAGTGTCGCATAGAGGGGGAGGACCACCTCCCTGGACCTGCCCGTGATGCATCTATAGATGCATGACAAGGTGCAGCGAGCTTTCCTGACTCTGTCCCCACATTGGCGACCCATGTTCATTTTGGCATCAATAATGACTCCAAGATCCTTTTCTGCCTCTGCACTGACGAGAAGGGAGTTCCCCAGCCTGTAGGTATGCCGCTGGTTCTTCCTCCCCAGGTGCAGCGCCTTGCACTTGTTCGTATTGAAGCCCATCCTATTCTGACTATATTCTCTGGGCAAACTCTCTCTCCACAACAACGGTGCTCTAGGACTGTACTCAGATTGCCTTTTATTGAAGTAATTCTCACTTGCAAAGGCCATTTCCAGGCCATAAGTGAAAACTGAGCATTTAATAACTTTGCTCCTGGAAGCCGGGCTCTCCAGTGGAGGAGCTGGGGCAGGGCAGGGGCTGGAAGGGCAATGCCTGCAGAAACGTTATAAGGCTGTTGCATTGGCTCCAGCTGTGATGCTTTCTCAGCTTTCCCAACAAGCCTGGGCAGTGGAGATTTAATTGGTTACCTGGGCAACAGGTCTGCTTCAGACAATAGCCATCTTCCACTGAGGCCTCTGCCAGGCCAGGAGCACCCAAGGATGGAGTTAATTAATGCTTCTGTGTCTGCAAGAGGGTAAAATGCTAAGCCCGGTCTTCAATTAGAAGTGCTAATTTCATTCACAGAGGAGCTGCCCAGCACAAGCACTTGCAGCAAGAGCTTTCAAACTAAAAATGCAGTGCCCTCTTGGGGAGATGTCCAGTATGATGCATGCCCATAGTTAGAGACCTGATGTGCGGAGTATCCGGAGGCTCAGATGGCTGGATCCTCAGCTGGTACCAATCAGCATAGCAGCACCCCTGCAGGGTCTCTCTCTCCAGCCAAAGTGTGCAAACTGTGCCAAGATCCTGGGCAGGTTCAGATGCTCAAATGTGAAAGAGCCTCCAGCTGTGATTTTTCGCCCTCCAGAACTGATGCTCTTGATTGAACTTTTTTTGTACCTCCTCTGCCTGGGCAGGGAGCCTCAGCTGATGGGCTTTTTTTTTTTTTTACAACAGAGTTCACATTTGGCTTTTTCTGAGGCAGGATGGATTTGCAGCTAAAGCACCACCTGTGCAATCTGAGCGACAGGGGCATCATTCCTTGGCCCTGCTTGTGGCTCAGTTCCTCAGTGATTTAAAAAAAAAAAAAATAGGAAAAAAGGTGTGTGGGGGGGCTGTGATCCTTTCTTTCATTCATGTTGGGTCTCATCTAATGAAGCTGCAAGCTCCATGGGCCACAGACTGCCTCCAGCTGGGCCATCAGACCAGGCCCCAGCATCTAATGGTTGTATCTTTCAGACAGGCCCCCTGGTGCTTTTTCCCTTGAGATGCTATTATGCTTGGACGGAGCACCCTTTAAACAGCCGCACATCCCTTCAAAAACTGATTTTTGCTGGAAGAAAACCTTGACAGCAGTCCGGTTGCTGGAATGGGGTCGAGCGCTGCCCATCACACTGATCCAGCCTGTCTCCTGGTTGAAATGTAACCAGCTGTTGCTTCTTGCCTTGCACTTGGAGTGGGAGCATCTTGCAGAAGGGACCATCTGTGTGGAATTTAGCACAATATGGGCTTGCTCCAGGCTAAGGCCCTAGCTGGACCACAAAGTTACCAGGCCTGGCAACAATACCCTAGAGCATTGCTCCACGCCAGCCCCTCCTGAGTTGGGAGCAGTGCAGCCACATCTGTGTGCACTGAGGTTGGCCTAATTAGCATGGGGGTGGCTAATTGGCACTGTCTCTCAGATACCACCCCCCCCAAAGCTAGCAGAGGCTGCTACAGTGCTTCTGGTTCAGGAGCCTGATGCTTAAGGGCCCTGATGACACGCACAGGGAAGAGGTAGTCTAAGCATGGCCTAAGGCTCCCAGCAGTGGTTATAATGCTTATTGCCTAGCACAACTGAGCCCTGCTCTCAGCAGTGGCTTCTAGGCACATGTGTAACCCAACCAGCAATAATAATACACCCTCCTATTACATTCAGTGCATTTCTTTTTTCCCCAACCCCACTTCAGGTCCTAAGAAGCCTCATTGCAAAGTTTTCCCCAACCCCTGAGGCTGGCCTGTGCCAAAGAGGCAGACTGAGTTATTTCAGAGGAAGGCTATAGCGATAGCCTAGATACTCAGCCGCAAACAGTAATGAAAAGACATCAGATGCAATTCTGGTAGAAATCAGCCCAGCAGGAGCAGGGATTGCATCTCACTGGGCTCTTACACTTCCATCGGCAGCCCCGCAGCTAATCAATAGGGCCCTGCACTAGAAGGAATTTTAATTAAAGGAAAGATTTACTGAGAAGGGGGTCCAGGAGGGCTGTGTGGGAGTAGTTATTATTATTGCACCAGGGGCCAGTTTTTCTGCACAGGATAGATAACATTTAAAACACATCGGCATCAGCTTTTTAGTCAAGTGGGACTGACAATAGGCAGCATTATACTCTCGCTGCCAATGCAAACAGTGGAATAGTCAAGGGACATCTATCTATTGCTCTGTTTTCCTAAAACCTATTGAACAACTGACTTTGCAGATAGGCATAGCAGTCTGCACAGAATCGTAGTAAACCTTTTTATTGGGGCCTGGATGGTGCGGGCTTAAGGGATATCACACCTTACAGCCATTCTTGATCAGTTGTGATCATCTGATTACTTTGGGCTGCATAGGACGTGCAGTCATCCTATTTGCAGCCTGCAGCGCGGCCGATACACAGCCACGGTCACTAGCACCGCTGTGTGGAAGGGTTTTTTTGGGGAAGATGGTACTGGATTGCCTGCCTCTGCCACACTTTTCCGGTGACCTTGGACAAGTAGCTTCCTCTCTCAGGTCTCCAGCTGTAAAATAGGGATGATAAGCCCTTCATTTATCCCAGCCTTTGTTTAGACTGTAAATCCTTCAAGCCAAGTGCTGTCTGTCAGGGTGTGTGTACACGGTACCTAGCACAATGCAGTGCCTAGGTTCTTCCACAGCACAAATAATAATGAAAAATGTGCTAGTGTCTCTAGGTCAGTGAGCTACACACATCACCCCCACATTTCCTGTTTTCTCAAAGCTCTTGCAGGATTCAGTACAAGAGAGCCAGGCAGGAGCTGGGAAGCATCTCCTCCTAATAAAGCAACGGACAGATCCGCACTCAGTGGAAATCATTGTCCCTCCCTTGTCTTCAGGGAAGGCAGGCAGATTTAACCCCAAAGGTCTAACCTCGCCTTTCATTGCAATGCAGTTTTTTTTTCCTGGTTGTCAAGGAAATGCTCTTTAAACAGAGGGGGTTTGTCGAGGGTTGATGTGTAGGATCTTAAATTCAGGCGACCTTTCCATAGTGCTCAAGCGATTAGGCAAAATCTCTCCCAAGACCATAAGAAATCAGCTGGAGCTTAGGGACTCGTCCCCATAAGGGTCTTTGCCTAATGCAGTCAACTGGTAACGCCAACGCGGATGCAGGGAATCTGAAGGTCTGCTTGAGTCGTGTACTTAGATATAGAGCAAAGATGCGATCTGTCCTATTAGTCTGAACGGAGCCTCGGAACCAGAGTTAAAAGCAATCAGCTTAGCTCTGGACAAGGATTTACAGGCTCTACAAGGTACGGGGGAAAATAGCAAAGTTTCATGAACAGCCTGAGTTTCATCCTTGGAAGCTTTCTGGCCCTAAGCAGAGGCTATTTGTACTGAGCCTCTTCACTCTGTCTGGCCTGTCAAGCTGAGGTGGGTGCGTTGTTTCGAAAGATTGTGTTTAGGAACAAGCAGGGGCTGCTTGTAATTACAGGGCGACTATGCGCCGGCTGCCCGAAGGCCACAGAGTTCAGAGCTCCGAAATCCAGGCTCAGATTACTACCTCTTTAAATCCCATCAACAGCTGCCTACCAGAGGCCATTTAAGGAAACCTATTAGTCAATACAGCCTTGAGGAAATGTGCTGGTTGACAGCCTAAGTGGCTTACGGTCCATGGCAAGTGGGACAGGTCAGCCCAGACCCGGAGGCTGAGAGGAAGAATCTGGGAAGTCTTTGATCTTTTGGATGGGTGGCAAGGAGCGAGGAGGAGGAAAACCTTCTAAGCACCACGCTGTGCAGCTAGCTGCAAAAGCAACTGGCTTTCCCCTGGAGGAGAGAAGTGTGATTTGTGATTTGCTGCTGCTCTTATCCATGCCCACCACATTCGCCGCAAGGAGGAAGCTTAGGTGGGTTTCTGCTGATCATGCTCGTGACTCCTTTTTGGAAATGCAGAGGGCAGTGGGCCCCGTAGCTCGGTGGTGGGGTTCAGGACAGAGCGTGTCACATGGGGTGCATGAGCGCAGGCGTTCCTAGTACACAGAGCTGCTGTGGCGTCTTGCACTAATGCCACTTGTGCCTTTACCCTGTATGTGCTTCACGGTGGGTGGGGGCAGCATGATGGAAGTGCACGGAGGGTCTGGCCCTGGCCCCTGCCTCTGATAAGGTAGATGCTGTCCCACAGGTCTCTACCCATTTGATCCAATGAAAATGAAACGAGAGATGCAGAAAAGCTACACGTGGCAGAAGCCACGACCAGGTTTCCACCCCCCACCGGGCAGCAGCCACTTCCTTCTGGCTTGCTTGTCTCCTCCAAGGCTCACTTATCTTCCTATCCTGGCTGCCCAGCTGGCCAGCTTCAAGAGGAGGGCCAGAAAGGTGCTAAGCAGTGCCTTACCCATGGTTGGAGCACTCTGATGGGAAGTAGGAGACGCAGGTTCAAACCCTGTCTGGATCTCCTGCTCCCTGGCCAAGTGCCTATCAGGCTAGTGGGCTAAAACAGGAGGCATCGTTCCTGCTCCACCCCCACTGATCATTGGGGTGACTAACATGCTGGGACTTACCCAGTGATCTATATGTACCGGCATGACTGTCTGCCCTGGAGCGGTTTAGGGCAGCAACACCCAGTACAATGGCATCAAATGACACGTGAGCACCACCACGCACAATGACACCGCTACTGAAGTGCGTGCCACTTCAGTGAAACAGGATTTCACTCTATCGCCTGAGCTCGCACAGGGCAGGAGCATCCATAAAGCAAGCGTGCTCCCATCCCAGCATGCCTCAGGCTGGCAGAATCAAGCCCGGAGCTTGCTTGCAAAACCAGTACCCCACAACTGTCCTCCAAAGCTTCTTGTTATCTTGTGTGCACATAAGTGGGGCTCCTGGCCAGGCTGCCAGGCCCAGCTCCACCAGGGCAAAGTCCAGTGGTTAGGAAAAGAAAGCAGCAAGGAGCAGCTGGATAGGAAGCAGACCAGGCAGCGGGGGAGATGAGCTGGTCCCCTGGGCTCCGAGCAGGCATGCTCACTTTGACAGCACAGGGGATGGAGAAAGGGTTTGCCTGTCCCTTGCTCTCTGTAACAGAGACCCCCTGGACGCTGCGGCAGACCCCCAAGTGGGAGCTTTTCCATGGCTGTTGATATTCAGACCCAGGCTGCACATAAATAAGGGAGACCAAGCCAACTTCTATTTTTATATAAGCTTTTTATCTGTCCTGGTCTCTCTCATTTTCCTTGTCTCTCTGACTTGCCTTCCTCTCCCTCCTTTTTCCCTGCTTTGCAGCACAGCACTAATTAATTTTGGTAATTAGTTCATGTTTGTGCACACAGTAAATAAATACACAGCGCTCTATGAGTGCTAAGTATTATTAATTAAATGGTCATTTAAACCTCCTAACGCAAACTGAGGCATGAGAAGTCACTCCCAGGAGCCTGCACACACGTGTAGGTTGGCACGGCATATATGTTGGCTGTGTGCGCATTTGTGTGTCACACTGTGTCTGTAGTATGCCGTGTGCTTTCTGCGCATTAAAAAAAGGGAGTGGAGGTAAAGGTGTTGCAGCTGGGTGTATTCAGGGTACACGGGTGCATATGGATGTGATCTGTTATGACTGCATTGTGTGTACACTCGGTGCCCATGTACATGTTCTGTGTATATGTCAAATCCTACGGTGTGTACAAACCTTGTGCGTGTTTGAGCATGCCGCACGCATGTGCGAATGTCATGGGTGTTCCTCACGTGATGGGGTGTACGCTCAATGCAGCTGTGTTGGGGTATGAATGAATGAGTGTATGTGTATGACTGTATACAGAGTGTGTGACTGGGTATGTGCTTAGGAGATGTACATGCAGCGTGCACACAGGCCTGCCCTAGGTGTGTATGGCCTCACACGGGAAACACACCATGAGATGTAACTTAGACATTTTTAATATTTGCTCTCAGTGCAAAGTGCAGTTGCATTAATTTGGGGCCTGGGGTTCCTAGGAGGAGAGCTGGGCTTGTTCTTGCACACTCGGAGGCCATTATTTGTTATAAGAACCCTTCCTTTCTTTCTCCTCCAAGTGCTGTTTTTGACAATAGAATAAACAGGGCTATTATAAATAATAAGGCGTTTAGTTATGTGTCTCCTATGTAACACGCTCGTCATCTCAGCCCTTGGCATGGGAATGCAGCAGTCTGTTCC